>NW_028139108.1:0-492647 GCF_964270905.1 Leucopleurus acutus
CTTTATTATAAGCAAGTTCAGTGAAAAGGTTTGTCTTATTTGTCAGGTCAATATTAGAGAAACGAAGTGATTTCTTTCCAAAGATGTACATCTAATAATCTTGGTTAAAGCTTCAATCTTGTTTTAAATGCTTTTCCATTGAAAATGATACCTCTCTTTCAGCTCTCCCATTTCTGAGAAGTATAAAATCTTATAATTTATTATTACCAAAGGGGAAAGGTGGGAGGAGGGATAAACTAACAGTTTGGGATTAACACATACACACTGCTATGTATAAAATAGATCATCAACAAGGAACTACTGTATAGCACAGGGAACTACACTCAACATTTTGCAATAACCTATAAGGGGAAATAATCTGAAAAAGAATAGATATTTTTATTGACATCATCTATCAATGACAGTTAAAGTGTAACCTAAGGGAAGCTGGTGGTGAGTGCTTCTGACCCTGAAGACTTCAATCATCTAAAGTTTGGACTCTGCCTACTTCCCAAGGCCCTTAATGAACATATGTGTAGCCGTAGCTTAAAAAATTCCCCAGTTTGGGTTTCGGGGAGACACTGATTTTGAAAAAGCCCTGGTGTTCTCCTTACATGAATGGGACTCTTCCTACTGCTAAAACATGTCTGTCACACCCAGAGGATGGTATACCGTCTGATCGGGAAGAGTTTGGAAAAGGCATCTCATCTCCTCATCTCCTGGTGCTCGGGTTCGCCCCTCCAGCGTCTTTACTAACAGTCTCCCAACTTGGAGATGGCAGCACTGTCAACATCCTGTTGCGTACAGTTTGGAATTTGTCCAGAGGATGAAGCGGAAGGATGAGGAACAATGAGAGACAAGTCCTAGGTGTTCAGACAGGCACATGTCACTCTAATTTCCAATCAGGAAGACGAATTGACCAAAGGCTAGGGTTGCCCATGGAAACAGTATAGGGCTTGAGGAAATCCCACTGCTTTGTGGTCAGTTCCCATAAACACAAGTTGAACAATGGAACTCAGGGGCAGTAAAATTCACGAACTGCAGAGTTGAAAATATCTATCACTGAAAAATGTCTTGAGGAAAGTCAGAGAAAAGGACTTGTAAGCAAGGGAGAATGGCAGGAAAGGGATTTGAGGAGGTAGAAAGGACTCACCATTAAGCACAAGAAAAGGGGCTGAACATTGCCAACATTGCAGTTGGCCAAAAAGGGTGTATGCGTTTTTTTCTGTATATATTCAAGAAAAGGGCATACACTTTTTTAGCCAACCAAACAGGTGGGCACTGGAAATCAATACTACAAAAGATATCACTTCAGATCAGTCAGAAGAGCCATCCTCATAAAGCGTAAACAACAGAAATGCAGGACAGGGCAAGGAGAAGAGGGAGCCCTGTGAGACTTATAGTGGAAATGTATATTGCCAACGGCCATTCTGGAGAAGTGTATTGTGTTTACTAAAGCATCTAAAAAATGAGCTACAGAGCATAGGGCACTTGCACGCATGGGCGTATATCTTGGGAAAAACAAAAATCGAGAGGACACAGGCACCCCAATATTTACCGCCTCTCTGTTTAAAAGATCCTCGACTAGGATATAACTTAAATGTCTCTGGAGGGAAAACATGGATAGAGATGTGGTACTTATGTAGAGTGGAATATTACTCAGCCTGGAAATCAATGAAATATGGCCAGTTGTAACAACTCCAGAGGAGTTACGTATGATCATTCTAAGTGACATAATTCAAAAAGAAAAAGACACATATCATAAGATATCACTTAAAGGTGGAATCCAAAATAGCTACACATGAAATAACTTACAAAACAAAAACATAGTCAAATATGTAGAAAACACGCATAAGGCTGCTAAACGGGAAAGGTGGGGAGGGGTGAGGCATCATCCAGGAGGTTGAAATTAGCAAAGATACCATTCCAAATACCAAACTGATAATCAACAAGGCCTACACGGTAGCTAAAAGAACTGCACTCAGCACACTCAAGTCACCGGAAAAGAATATATACGACTGGTAAGAATCTGAAAAAGAATTTACTGATGTCTCTCTGTACGTGAATCAAGTGGATGTACAGCAGCAAGAAACAGAGCTTTGAAAATCAGCTGTAACCAATATAGTAATAAATTGAAAAAAATAAACGACAGAGAGACAGAGAAAACCTCTTACAACTTTTCCTCAGGGCCGGTGATGCAACATGGATTGAACACATCTAGACCCACAGCAGGATGAGACATAAGGCTGGAAACTGTTTGCACTAAGAGAAATGTGAGGTTGGGTGAGGAAATGCACACCCTTTAAAGTAATACTACCTGGTACCCATTCAATGGGTCCCAAATCTGCAGGTTCAAGGGATCTTCCTACAGCTAAAACATGCATGGAAAACCCAGAGGACTGTACACCATGTGATCGGGAGATGTGTCTAAAATGCAGCTCATTTATCCTCTCCTGGTGCTCCTGTTCACCATTCCAGCCACGTTACTTAGAATCTCCCCACTTGGAGAATCAGCACATTTCAACTTCTGTTTCAAACATTTTGCAAATTGTGAGGAGGATGAACGGGAAGAGGGGGAACCAATGAGAGAATAGTTGTAGGGGTTTGGACGGGCACATATCACTCTAATTTCCCATTAAGAATAAGAATTGAAAAAAGGCTCAGCCCGCCTCGCCCGAGCCAAAATAGGGCCTGAAGCAATCCTGCGGCTTTGAGGCCAGCTCACAAAAGAGCAACTTAAAAAATGGAGCTCAGGGTCACTGCAATTCACAAACCTGCAGAGTTATAAATGAAAACTAACGTCCAAAAATATGTTGAGGTAAGGCAAAGAAGAGGATCTGAATGCAAGACAGAATTGCAAGAAACAGATTTCAAGAGATAGATTGGACTCGTCTTTAAAGCACATGAAAAGCGGCAGAATTTCGACAATGATGCAGTTGGCCCAAAAGGGCGTATGCGTTTTTTCCTGATTATATCCAGGAAAAAACGCATGCACACTTTATGGGCAACGAAGCAAGCAAGCAATGCAAATGTGCACACCAAAGAAGTCTCATTACCCACTGGTCAAAAGGGCCATCCTAAAAAATTGTAAAAACCAGAAATGCAGGACAGGCCATGGAGAACAGGGAGCCTTTATACGCTGATGGGCAGTGTGTGAACTGCCAAGAGCCACTCTGGAGAAGTGTATGGTGGTTCCTAAATCATCTAAAAAACAGAGCTACAGAGCATAGGACACTTCCAATCATGGGAGTATATCTAGGGAAGTCTAAAAATCAACAAGACACAAGCACACCACAGTTTAGGGCTACTCTGTTTACAAGAACCTCAACTTCAGTACACCTTAAATATCCCAGGAAAGAGAACAATGGATAAAGAAGATGTGGTACTTATGTACAATGGAATATCTCTTCACCATGAAATCAATGTAATAAGGCTAGTAGAAGGATAAAGAGTGGGTTTAGGTCCGATAATACTACTTGAAATAAGTCAAACAGAAAAAGAAACATATCATAAGATATCACTTATAGAGGGAGGGTAAATATGGCTGCACAAGAAATGAATTACAGAACAGAACAGTGTCTCACATTTAGAAAACACACTTATTTCAGCTTAAGGGGAAAGGAGAGGTGGGGTGATGCATAAAACCAGAGTTTGAAATTAGCACAGATACCGTTCAATAAACCAAATAGATATTAGACAAGATCTACACCTTGCTCAATGAACTGGCCTCAACACACCCTATACACCACAGAGAAATATATCTGAGTAATAAGAATCTTAAAACCCATGTATTGATATATCTCCATAAGGGAATCAAGTGTGTGCAGAGCGGCACAAACACAGCAGTGAAAATGAGCTAAACCCCATTATAGAAATAAATTTTAAAAACAAAACGCAGAAACAATGAAAGAGAGAAAAATTCTTACAAAATTCGCTCAGGGGCTGTGATGCAACCTGGATTGACCACATATAAACCCACAGCTGGATAAGACATAAGGCTGGACACTTGGGGCTGAGAGGATTGGTGAGCTTTGGTGAGCAACTGCCAAAACTTTAATGCAATACTTCATGCTACTCATTCCAAGGGTCCCAACACTCCAGGTTGAAGGGAATCTTCCTACAGCTAAACCATGCTTGGGAAACCCAGCGACTGGTATACCATATGATTGGGAAAGGTTTCTAAAACGCACCTCATTTTTCCTCTCCTGGGGCTCCGGATCGACATTCCAGCCGCTTTACTAAAATATCCCCACATGGAGAGTCAATGCCTTTAAGTTCTGGTATCGCACAGTCTGCAGTTAGTGTGGAGGATGAATGGGAATAGGGGGAACCAGTGAGAAACTAGCTGTAGCGGTTTCAATGGGCACATGTCACTCTAATTTCATATCAGTAAGAAGAATAAACCAAAGGCACAGCAAGGTGCCCCAGAAGAACAATAGGGCCTGAAGGAATCCTGCGGTTATGAGGCAAGATCACAAAAATAAGAGCTGAAAAATGGAGCTAAGGGCCACTGCAATTCAAAACCTGCAGAGTTATAAAGGCCAACTATTTTCAAAAAATATATTGAGGTAAGGCTATGAAGAGGCATTGAAAGCAAGGCAGAATTGCAGGAAACCGATTTCAGGAGGTAGACTGAAATTGCATTTAAAGCATAGGAAAAGAGGCAGAACGTCGACAATGATGCACGTGGCCAAAAAGGGCGTATGCGTTTTCTCCTGAATATATTCAGGAAAAAACGCATACGCCCTTTTTGGCCAACCAAGCAAGCTTGTAAAGGAAATCTGCACTACAATGAAGTCTCACTTCCCCACGGTCAAAAGGGCCATCTGAAAAAAGTGTAAAATCCAGAAAGGCAGGACAGGCCATGGAGAACTGGGAGCCTTGTTATGCTGATGGACGGGATGAAAATTGCCAACAGCCACTCAGGAGAAGTGTATGGTGTTTCCTGAAACATCGAAAAAACAAAGCAACAGAGCCTAGGGCACTTCCACTTATGGTCCTATAGCTTAGGGAAATTAAAATCAAAAAGACACAGCCTCCCCAAAGTTTGGGACGGCTCTGTTTACAAGAACCTCGTTTATGGTACAAGTTCAATATCGCAGAAAGTGAAAAATGGATAAAGAAGTTGTGGTACTTACGTACAATGCAATATCACTCAGCAATGAAATCTATGTCATCAGGCCCGTAGCAGCATAATGAGTGGATTCAGGTATGATGATTCTAACTGAAATAAGTCACACAGAAAAAGAAACATCATAAGATATCACTAATACACGGAATGTAAACTTGGCTATACAGGAACTGAATTACAAAATAGAACAGGATCACAAATTTAGAAAACCAACTTATGCTTGCTTAAGGGGAAAGGTGAGTTGTGGTGTTGCATAAAACCAGAGATTATAATGAGCACAGATAAAGTTCCTTAAGCCAGATACTGAATAGACAAGAGCTACTCCTTGCTCAACGAAATGGACTCAACACCCCATATTAAATGCCTAAGAACGTACCTGACTAGTAAGTATCTTAAAACCTATGGATTGCTATTTCCCTGAAAGAGAATCAAGCGTCTGTACAGGGGCCTAAATGCAGCAGTGATAGGATTGGAGAGGTTCGGTGAGCAAATGAAGACCCTTTGAAGTCATATTGCATGGTACCCATTCCACGGGTCTCAACTCTCCAGGTTTAAGGGATTCTTCCTTCAGCTAAAACATGCATGCGGAGCCCAGAGTATGATCAACCATGTGATCGGGAGACGTGTTCCAATATGTCTCAGTTCTCGTCCCCTGGTACTCGGGTGCAACATTCCAGACGCTTTACTAACACTCTCCCGACTTGGAGAGTCAGTGCCTTTAACCTCCTGTTTGGCCCAGTTTGGAATTTCTGCGGAAAATGAACAGGAATAGGGAGAAACAATGAGAGACTAGCTGGACGTGTCTGGACGGGCAAATTTAACTCTCATTTCGCACCAGGAATAGGAATTAACCAAAAGCTCAGCGTCCCGGCCGGAACGAGATTAAGGCCTGAAGCAATCCTGCGGGGTTGTGGCCAGCTCACAAGAAAGCGAGTAGAAGTAAGGAGCTCAGGGGCACTGTAATTCACAAACCTGCAGAGTTATAAATGACAGCTATCGTCCAAAAATATACTGAAGTAAGGCTGACAAGAAGACTTGAAAGCGGGGCAGAATTGCAGGAATCCGATTTCAGGAGGTAGACTGGAATTGCATTTAAAATATAGGAAAAGAGGCAGAATGTGGACAATGATGCACTTGGCCAAAAAGGGCGTATGCGTTTTTTCCTGCATATATTCAGGAAAAAACGCATACGCACTTTTTGGCCAACCAAGCAAGCTTGCAAAGGAAATCTGCACTACAATGAAGTCTCACTTCCTCCCGGTCAAAAGGGCCATCTGAAAAAAGTGTAAAATCCAGAAAGGCAGGACAGGCCATGGAGAACTGGGAGCCTTGTTATGCTGATGGGCGGGATGTAAATTGCCAACAGCCACTCGGGAGAAGTGTATGGTGTTTTCTGAAACATCTAAAAAACAACGCAAGTGAGCCTAGGGCACTTCCACTTATGGTGCTGTAGCTTAGGGAAAGTAAAATCAAAAAGACACAGCCACCCCAAAGTTTGGGATGGCTCTGTTTACAAGAACCTCATTTACGGTACAAGTTCAATAGCGCAGAAAGTGAAATATGGATAAAGAAGTTGTGGTACTTACGTACAATGCAATATCACTCAGCAATGAAATCTATGTCATCAGGCCCGTAGCAGCATAATGAGTGGATTCAGGTATGATGATTCTAACTGAAATAAGTCACACAGAAAAAGAAACATCATAAGATATCACTAATACACGGAATGTGAACTTGGCTACACATGAACTGAATTATAAAACAGAACAGGGTCTCAAGTTTAGAAAAGCAACTTATGCTTTTTTAAGGGGGAAGGTGATTTGGGGTGCTGCATAAAACCAGAGTTTGACATTAGCACAGATACTGTTCCATAAGCCAAATGTGTAATAGACAAGACCTACCCTTTGCTCAACAAAATGGACTCAACAATGAGGTATCACCTCACACCTGTTAGAATGGGCATCATCTGAAAATCTACAAACAATAAATGCTGGAAAGGGTGTGGAGAAAAGGAACCCTCTTCCACTATTGTTGGGAATATAAATTGTTACATTCACTATGGAGAACAATATGGAGTTTCTTAAGAAACTAACAATAGAATTACCATATGATACAGCAATCCCAGTACTGGACATATACCCAGACAAAACCATAAATCAAAAAGAGACATTCACCGCAATGTTCATTGCATCACTATTTACAATATCGAGGTAATGGAAGCAACCTAAATGCCCACAGACAGACGAATGCATAAAGCTGTGGTACGTATATAAAATGGAATATTACTAAGCCATGAAAAGGAATGAAATTGGGTCATTTGTAGAGACGTCGATGGATCTAGAGACTGTCATACAGAGTGAAGTAAGTCAGAAAGAGAAAAACAAATCTTGTATATTCATGCATATATGTGGAACCTAGAAAAACCGTACAGATTAACCATTTTGCAAGGCATAAATAGAGCAACAGATGTAGACAACAAATGTATGGACAACAAGGGGGGAAAGCTGTTGGGGGGATGGTGGTGGGAGGAGTTGAGAGACTGGGATTGGCATGTATACATTTATATGTATAAAATAGATAACCAATAAGAACCTGCTGTATAAAAATATAAAATAAAATTCAAAATTGAAAAGAAATAAAATTTAAAAATAAAACAGAAAAAACAATTATTCCCTTCACATACATGTATTTATATGAATAAATTATTTCCATGCTTATATCTGTAAATACAAAAAAGAGGAATAAAATCTACCTTGAACCAAAAACGAAAAAGAGAAAAAAAACACAGAACCCACCAGTTCCACAGAGGAAAACCGTATCAGGGCACTTGCTCCAGTTGTAAACAATTCTGAAGTTGGTCAGTGGTGGGGAATCGTCTCCCAGTCAGCCAGCAGCCCCCACGCAACAAGCGTCCTCATTGCAAAGCTGGGGCACCGTGCCGAGGCATCTGTGAGTAAACGTGAGCTGAGCCCCAGGCCAGTTGCTGCTGAACTATTCCCACCCGTCCCAGGTAAAACACCTGAATATATACAAGGACTTGAAAGCCTAGAGGAAGGGCCATAGAGCCACACGAGTGACAGCATGCCGGCCGACTTGGTGCCTGCAGGCCAGCCAGGATGGTCCTGGCCCTGGGTGCTCTTCTGGAAGATTTCCATTTCCCTGCCTGAGATACCCGTCCTGTCCCTGCCCCCACTGCTTTTTTCCTTCCTCACCTCTGCCCAGGGAGAAATTCCAGCAGCAGGTATGGGTGACACATCCTCTTCTTTAGCAGGTGGCAGCCTGGCACCTGCTGCAGAAAGTCCAGCAGAGCCCCACTCACACTGGGCCACCCACAAAGCCGTGGCCTCTCACTCCCTCCCACCAGCCCAGCCCCGAGACTGCTGACAGGGCAGAGAAAATGGCATCAGGCATGGCTGCAGGGGCTCTTGCTGCCTGGAGTGGTATTTATATTGATCTCAACCCAGGCACACCTGGGGAGGGCTGGCCGGCACGGTAAGGCTGCCCAGCTCAGCCAATCATCACCCCTCAGGGGCTCACAGTTGCAGAAAATGGAACTTGCTGAACCGGCCAGGTCCAAGGAACAGGTGTGGGCTCCTGAGAGTCAGGATAGACAAGGGGCTGCAGCTTTGGCTTGTTTTCTAATCATTTTATCTGGCCCATGAGTGGGAGACAACTTCAAGAAAACCCTCTCCTAATGAGAGGAACCCAGGAGTCAGGGAGAGGAGGGGTGGGTGGTGGTTGGAGACAGAGGCCTGGTGCCCCGGGTGCAGTGGAAGTCTCTGGAAGACCAGGTGGAGGGAGGCCGCACAGAGTGATGCCCAGGGTCACAGACCTGTCGCAGCTGCTGTTTGTTAGTTCAAGTCCTGCTCTGAGGTGCTCTGTGTCAGCTCTGAGCGACAGGTGAGCTGGGGGTGCTCTGCAATGAGGGCTATGTGCACGGTTCCTGTGTGCCCAGCCCTGCCACGGTACCTGCAAGGGTAGCTCTGTATCCTGGGAGGGGCCTGACCACGAGAGCCCCGTGGGCTTGGGTGGGGGTGGGGTACCTGCCCAGGTGAGCTCCATATTCTGGGATTGGTGTGACCACGAGAGCCCCATGGGCTGCTGGGGACCTGTTAAAGGATGTCAGGACAGTCAGTGAAGCCACCGAGGATATACCTCCAGTTGCTCCTAATTCCTACACCCTGCTGGTCATTCTACCAACCACCAGGACATGGTATTCTGTATTAGTCTTCAATGATGCCTTCTTTTGTATTCCATTAGTCCCAGAGTCACAAGAAATTTTGGCTTGTGAGTGGCAGGACTCAACATACAACTAAAACAATACTTCCGGGCCGTCTTGCCCCAAGGGTGCAAAAATTCCCACACCATCTTTGGGGAAACCTTAGCTAAAGACCTAAAAGTTCTACCTCTGGAAAAGGAAACCCTCCTTCAGTACGCAGACGACATTCTGATCGCCAGCCCTACTAAGGAGGCCTCTGAACTACCAAGCCAATAAAGGATAGAAGTTGTCCAAGAAAAAGCTCAAATATCACAGACTGCGGTGACCTGCCTGGGCTTCATTCTCACAGAAGGTCGGAGAAGCCCATCCCAGGAAAGGGAAGAAACAATTTTCGGCCTTACTCCTTTCTAAAACTAGAAGACAGCTTAGGGGTTCCTGGGGAGGCCAGGGTTTGCTGCTTCTGGATCCCTAACTGCAGTCTACTAGCTGGGCCATTATATGAAACACTGAAAGGAAAAGATGATGATCCTTTTGAATAGAATCCAGAAGTGGCCTTTCAAGAATGGAAAGAGCAGTCAATTCAGACCCTTGCCCTGGAACTCCCTAATTTAGCTAAACCCTTTGACCTTTACATTCCTGGTGAAAGGTGAATCGCCATTGGAGAATTAGTGCAAAAACTGGGACCACTTGAAATGGAACAATGCAAGAATGCCATCCAGGTAGGATAAACTACGGTCACCAAGGGGCTTGGCCCACTGCCGCATCTGGCCAAGATACTGGCGGTATCTAAAAACCTGGAAATCAGCAGCCCAAAAGGCCACCTCCCTCCTAAGGGAAAAGGACCCCACGTGGTGATCCTAACCACCAACCATGCCCTGAAGTTGCAGGGTTTGCTCCGTGGGCACACCAACTTCGAGTGAGGAGGCCCTCCAACTCCAACATCCAGAGAGATAACCGGGGGCAACAGGACACCATGACGACTCGTGTGAACATCACTTGACCTGGAGTTTCTCTCATAAAACAACAAGAGTGTGTCCCAAAAGAGTAGACTACTGCTTGCAGGACTTACTGCACCCAGAGGGGAGCTAATAATCTTGGCGGGGGAACCGTATGTCACACTGTCACCATAGAAAAGCCTACAGACACCGTGATGATGGTGGCCAATAAGACTGGCTGGACTCCTGTTTACTTCAAAAGGCTGTTGACTCAGTGGCCATCATGGTCCTTGATCACCACTGACCCTGGACTGTCTGGGAGTTGAGCGGGCAGGGCTCTGACACCTGGTGCTGTTTGTACGTTAATTCAGGGGCCTAATTGAAGAAAGCGCAGACTACTGGTCAGAGCATCTAGGCTGGCAGAAACGGTCAGCCTAAGGTGGCCGAACAAATGTGGGGCGGGGTGAAACCGGCCCCCACAGCGTCTCTGCACATCTCTTTCCTGGACCCTTAAAGGTCATTAGAATCTATAACGCTTCCAATGCTGGTGCTCAGGTGGACGAGCAGGGAGGCAGGGGGCCTGGGGACAATCAACGTCACCTGGAGGCTGCTGGGGAGAAGCTCTGACCCTCGCCCCTTGGTATGAGGGCTCCCAACTCAGCACTCAGCAGTTACAGAAGAAGGGTCTGCACCCTCAGCACTCCAAGAATGAGGAACGGGACAAAAGGCAGAGGAGGGGTTTGTCCCCAGCAAAGCCCATTAAAAATCCCTGGGAGATAAAAATAGAATCTGGGCAATAAAGTCAAGTCTAACCTTTTTTATCCTTTGTGCTTTGTCTAATTTCATGTGCTCCTAGGGTCCCGCATGCAGAGGTTCCACACCCGGCACTTCAGACCAGATTTCCTAGTGCAGAATGGCTGGGTCGACACCTCAGCTCCTGGGGCCCAGTGCAGACTCCGCGATATAGAGCCTGAGCTGCAGCCAACCCGGCCCTCCAGAGCTCCGCCCCCTCCCTCCCACTGACTCTGACAGGATCTCTACACAGCAGCCCAGCCCACAGCCCACGGGGTAGTGCATGCTCTCACCTCTCCATTCTCTGATCAAAATATAAAGTTTCCTTTGCTTGTGAACCAAACTCAGTCTCGATCTGTTGGCCCCAATGACACTGCGCAGGGGGACACTTGTTGGGGTCCACTCTGGAGGATCAGTAACAGAAATTGAGACTATTGTAACCTCAATGAACAGATGTGTGAGCCAAACTGTAGTTAACATAGAACAGTGTATAAGGCTCGGGTAAAATAAGATGTTTCTAACGCTTCCATTGGCTATTTCCATCACTTTATTATAAGCAAGTTCAGTGAAAAGGTTTGTCTTATTTGTCAGGTCAATATTAGAGAAACGAAGTGATTTCTTTCCAAGGATGTACATCTAATAATCTTGGTTAAAGCTTCAATCTTGTTTTAAATGCTTTTCCATTGAAAATGATACCTCTCTTTCAGCTCCCCCATTTCTGAGAAGTATAAAATCTTATAATTTATTATTACCAAAGGGGAAAGGTCGGAGGAGGGATAAATTAACAGTTTGGGATTAACACATACACACTGCTATGTATAAAATAGATCATCAACAAGGAACTACTGTATAGCACAGGGAACTACACTCAACATTTTGCAATAACCTATAAGGGGAAATAATCTGAAAAAGAATAGATATTTTTATTGACATCATCTATCAATGACAGTTAAAGTGTAACCTAAGGGAAGCTGGTGGTGAGTGCTTCTGACCCTGAAGACTTCAATCATCTAAAGTTTGGACTCTGCCTACTTCCCAAGGCCCTTAATGAACATATGTGTAGCCGTAGCTTAAAAAATTCCCCAGTTTGGGTTTCGGGGAGACACTGATTTTGAAAAAGCCCTGGTGTTCTCCTTACATGAATGGGACTCTTCCTACTGCTAAAACATGTCTGTCACACCCAGAGGATGGTATACCGTCTGATCGGGAAGAGTTTGGAAAAGGCATCTCATCTCCTCATCTCCTGGTGCTCGGGTTCACCCATCCAGCGTCTTTACTAACAGTCTCCCCACTTGGAGATGGCAGCACTGTCAACATCCTGTTGCGTACAGTTTGGAATTTGTCCAGAGGATGAAGCGGAAGGATGAGGAACAATGAGAGACAAGTCCTAGGTGTTCAGACAGGCACATGTCACTCTAATTTCCAATCAGGAAGACGAATTGACCAAAGGCTAGGGTTGCCCATGGAAACAGTATAGGGCTTGAGGAAATCCCGCTGCTTTGTGGCCAGTTCCCATAAACACAAGTTGAACAATGGAACTCAGGGACAGTAAAATTCACGAAACTGCAGAGTTGAAAATATCCATCACTGAAAAATGTCTTGAGGAAAGTCAGAGAAAAGGACTTGTAAGCAAGGGAGAATGGCAGGAAAGGGATTTGAGGAGGTAGAAAGGACTCGCCATTAAGCACAAGAAAAGGAGCTGAACATTGCCAACATTGCAGTTGGCCAAAAAGGGTGTATGCATTTTTTTCTGTATATATTCAAGAAAAGGGCATACACTTTTTTAGCCAACCAAACAGGTGGGCACTGGAAGTCGATACTACAAGAGATATCACTTCGCATCAGTCAGAAGAGCCATCCTCATAAAGCGTAAACAACAGAAATGCAGGACAGGGCAAGGAGAAGAGGGAGCCCTGTGAGACTTATAGTGGAAATATATATTGCCAACGGCCATTCTGGAGAAGTGTATTGTGTTTACTAAAGCATCTAAAAAATGAGCTACAGAGCATAGGGCACTTGCACTCATGGGCGTATATCTTGGGAAAAACAAAAATCGAGAGGACACAGGCACCCCAATGTTTACCCCCTCTCTGTTTAAAAGATCCTCGACTAAGATATAACTTAAATGTCTCTGGAGAGAAAAAATGGATAGAGATGTGGTACTTAGGTAGAGTGGAATATTATTCAGCCTGGAAATCAATGAAATATGGCCAGTTGTAACAACTCCGGAGGAGTTACGTATGATCATTCTAAGTGACATAATTCAAAAAGAAAAAGACACATATCATAAGATATCACTTAAAGGTGGAATCCAAAATGGCTACACATGAAATAAATTACAAAACAAAAACATAGTCAAATATGTAGAAAACACGCATAAGGCTGCTAAACGGGAAAGGTGGGGAGAGGTGAGGCATCATCCAGGAGGTTGAAATTAGCAAAGATACCATTCCAAATACCAAACTGATAATCAACAAGGCCTACACGGTAGCTAAAAGAACTGCACTCAGCACACTCAAGTCACCGGAAAAGAATATATACGACTGGTAAGAATCTGAAAAAGAATTTACTGATGTCTCTCTGTACGTGAATCAAGTGGATGTACAGCAGCAAGAAACAGAGCTTTGAAAATCAGCTGTAACCAATATAGTAATAAATTGAAAAAAATAAACGACAGAGAGACAGAGAAAACCTCTTACAACTTTTCCTCAGGGCCGGTGATGCAACATGGATTGAACACATCTAGACCCACAGCAGGATGAGACATAAGGCTGGAAACTGTTTGCACTAAGAGAAATGTGAGGTTGGGTGAGGAAATGCACACCCTTTAAAGTAATACTACCTGGTACCCATTCAATGGGTCCCAAATCTGCAGGTTCAAGGGATCTTCCTACAGCTAAAACATGCATGGAAAACCCAGAGGACTGTACACCATGTGATCGGGAGATGTGTCTAAAATGCAGCTCATTTATCCTCTCCTGGTGCTCCTGTTCACCATTCCAGCCACGTTACTTAGAATCTCCCCACTTGGAGAATCAGCACATTTCAACTTCTGTTTCAAACATTTTGCAAATTGTGAGGAGGATGAACGGGAAGAGGGGGAACCAATGAGAGAATAGTTGTAGGGGTTTGGACGGGCACATATCACTCTAATTTCCCATTAAGAATAAGAATTGAAAAAAGGCTCAGCCCGCCTCGCCCGAGCCAAAATAGGGCCTGAAGCAATCCTGCGGGTTTGAGGCCAGCTCACAAAAGAGCAACTTAAAAAATGGAGCTCAGGGTCACTGCAATTCACAAACCTGCAGAGTTATAAATGAAAACTAACGTCCAAAAATATGTTGAGGTAAGGCAAAGAAGAGGATCTGAATGCAAGACAGAATTGCAAGAAACAGATTTCAAGAGATAGATTGGACTCGTCTTTAAAGCACATGAAAAGCGGCAGAATTTCGACAATGATGCAGTTGGCCCAAAAGGGCGTATGCGTTTTTTCCTGATTATATCCAGGAAAAAACGCATGCACACTTTATGGGCAACGAAGCAAGCAAGCAATGCAAATGTGCACACCAAAGAAGTCTCATTACCCACTGGTCAAAAGGGCCATCCTAAAAAATTGTAAAAACCAGAAATGCAGGACAGGCCATGGAGAACAGGGAGCCTTTATACGCTGATGGGCAGTGTGTGAACTGCCAAGAGCCACTCTGGAGAAGTGTATGGTGGTTCCTAAATCATCTAAAAAACAGAGCTACAGAGCATAGGACACTTCCAATCATGGGAGTATATCTAGGGAAGTCTAAAAATCAACAAGACACAAGCACACCACAGTTTAGGGCTACTCTGTTTACAAGAACCTCAACTTCAGTACACCTTAAATATCCCAGGAAAGAGAACAATGGATAAAGAAGATGTGGTACTTATGTACAATGGAATATCTCTTCACCATGAAATCAATGTAATAAGGCTAGTAGAAGGATAAAGAGTGGGTTTAGGTCTGATAATACTACTTGAAATAAGTCAAACAGAAAAAGAAACATATCATAAGATATCACTTATAGAGGGAGGGTAAATATGGCTGCACAAGAAATGAATTACAGAACAGAACAGTGTCTCACATTTAGAAAACACACTTATTTCAGCTTAAGGGGAAAGGAGAGGTGGGGTGATGCATAAAACCAGAGTTTGAAATTAGCACAGATACCGTTCAATAAACCAAATAGATATTAGACAAGATCTACACCTTGCTCAATGAACTGGCCTCAACACACCCTATACACCACAGAGAAATATATCTGAGTAATAAGAATCTTAAAACCCATGTATTGATATATCTCCATAAGGGAATCAAGTGTGTGCAGAGCGGCACAAACACAGCAGTGAAAATGAGCTAAACCCCATTATAGAAATAAATTTTAAAAACAAAACGCAGAAACAATGAAAGAGAGAAAAATTCTTACAAAATTCGCTCAGGGGCTGTGATGCAACCTGGATTGACCACATATAAGCCCACAGCTGGATAAGACATAAGGCTGGACACTTGGGGCTGAGAGGATTGGTGAGCTTTGGTGAGCAACTGCCAAAACTTTAATGCAATACTTCATGCTACTCATTCCAAGGGTCCCAACACTCCAGGTTGAAGGGAATCTTCCTACAGCTAAACCATGCTTGGGAAACCCAGCGACTGGTATACCATATGATTGGGAAAGGTTTCTAAAACGCACCTCATTTTTCCTCTCCTGGGGCTCCGGATCGACATTCCAGCCGCTTTACTAAAATATCCCCACATGGAGAGTCAATGCCTTTAAGTTCTGGTATCGCACAGTCTGCAGTTAGTGTGGAGGATGAATGGGAATAGGGGGAACCAGTGAGAAACTAGGTGTAGCGGTTTCAATGGGCACATGTCACTCTAATTTCATATCAGTAAGAAGAATAAACCAAAGGCACAGCAAGGTGCCCCAGAAGAACAATAGGGCCTGAAGGAATCCTGTGGTTATGAGGCAAGATCACAAAAATAAGAGCTGAAAAATGGAGCTAAGGGCCACTGCAATTCAAAACCTGCAGAGTTATAAAGGCCAACTATTTTCAAAAAATATATTGAGGTAAGGCTATGAAGAGGCATTGAAAGGAAGGCAGAATTGCAGGAAACCGATTTCAGGAGGTAGACTGGAATTGCATTTAAAGCATAGGAAAAGAGGCAGAACGTTGACAATGATGCACGTGGCCAAAAAGGGCGTATGCGTTTTCTCCTGAATATATTCAGGAAAAAACGCATACGCACTTTTTGGCCAACCAAGCAAGCTTGTAAAGGAAATCTGCACTATAATGAAGTCTCACTTCCCCCCGGTCAAAAGGGCCATCTGAAAAAAGTGTAAAATCCAGAAAGGCAGGACAGGCCATGGAGAACTGGGAGCCTTGTTATGCTGATGGGCGGGATGAAAATTGCCAACAGCCACTCAGGAGAAGTGTATGGTGTTTCCTGAAACATCGAAAAAACAAAGCAACAGAGCCTAGGGCACTTCCACTTATGGTCCTATAGCTTAGGGAAATTAAAATCAAAAAGACACAGCCTCCCCAAAGTTTGGGACGGCTCTGTTTACAAGAACCTCGTTTATGGTACAAGTTCAATATCGCAGAAAGTGAAAAATGGATAAAGAAGTTGTGGTACTTACGTACAATGCAATATCACTCAGCAATGAAATCTATGTCATCAGGCCCGTAGCAGCATAATGAGTGGATTCAGGTATGATGATTCTAACTGAAATAAGTCACACAGAAAAAGAAACATCATAAGATATCACTAATACACGGAATGTAAACTTGGCTATACAGGAACTGAATTACAAAATAGAACAGGATCACAAATTTAGAAAACCAACTTATGCTTGCTTAAGGGGAAAGGTGAGTTGCGGTGTTGCATAAAACCAGAGATTATAATGAGCACAGATAAAGTTATTTAAGCCAGATACTGAATAGACAAGAGCTACTCCTTGCTCAACGAAATGGACTCAACACCCCATATTAAATGCCTAAGAACGTACCTGACTAGTAAGTATCTTAAAACCTATGGATTGCTATTTCCCTGAAAGAGAATCAAGCGTCTGTACAGGGGCCTAAATGCAGCAGTGATAGGATTGGAGAGGTTCGGTGAGCAAATGAAGACCCTTTGAAGTCATATTGCATGGTACCCATTCCACGGGTCTCAACTCTCCAGGTTTAAGGGATTCTTCCTTCAGCTAAAACATGCATGCGGAGCCCAGAGTATGATCAACCATGTGATCGGGAGACGTGTTCCAATATGTCTCAGTTCTCGTCCCCTGGTACTCGGGTGCAAAATTCCAGACGCTTTACTAACACTCTCCCGACTTGGAGAGTCAGTGCCTTTAACCTCCTGTTTCGCCCAGTTTGGAATTTCTGCGGAAAATGAACAGGAATAGGGAGAAACAATGAGAGACTAGCTGGACATGTCTGGACGGGCAAATTTAACTCTCATTTCCCACCAGGAAGAGGAATTAACCAAAAGCTCAGCGTCCCGGCCGGAACGAGATTAAGGCCTGAAGCAATCCTGCGGGGTTGTGGCCAGCTCACAAGAAAGCGAGTAGAAGTAAGGAGCTCAGGGGCACTGTAATTCACAAACCTGCAGAGTGATAAATGACAGCTATCGTCCAAAAATATACTGAAGTAAGGCTGACAAGAAGACTTGAAAGCGGGGCAGAATTGCAGGAATCCGATTTCAGGAGGTAGACTGGAATTGCATTTAAAATATAGGAAAAGAGGCAGAATGTGGACAATGATGCACTTGGCCAAAAAGGGCGTATGCGTTTTTTCCTGCATATATTCAGGAAAAAACGCATACGCACTTTTTGGCCAACCAAGCAAGCTTGCAAAGGAAATCTGCACTACAATGAAGTCTCACTTCCTCCCTGTCAAAAGGGCCATCTGAAAAAAGTGTAAAATCCAGAAAGGCAGGACAGGCCATGGAGAACTGGGAGCCTTGTTATGCTGATGGGCGGGATGTTAATTGCCAACAGCCACTTGGGAGAAGTGTATGGTGTTTCCTTAAGCATCTAAAAAACAAAGCAACAGAGCCTAGGGCACTTCCACTTATGGTCCTATAGCTTAGGGAAATTAAAATGAAAAAGACACAGCCACCCCAAAGTTTGGGACGGCTCTGTTTGCAAGAACCTCGTTTACGGTACAAGTTCAATAGCGCAGAAAGTGAAATATGGATAAAGAAGTTGTGGTACTTACGTACAATGCAATATCACTCAGCAATGAAATCTATGTCATCAGGCCCGTAGCAGCATAATGAGTGGATTCAGGTATGATGATTCTAACTGAAATAAGTCACACAGAAAAAGAAACATCATAAGATATCACTAATACACGGAATGTAAACTTGGCTACACAGGAACTGGATTACAAATCAGAACAGGGTCTCAAATTTAGAAAACCAACTTATGCTTGATTAAGCGAAAAGGTGAGTTGGGGTGCTGCATCAAACCAGAGATTGAAATGAGCACAGATAAAGTTCCTTAAGCCAAATATGGAATAGACAAGAGCTACTCCTTGCTCAACGAAATGGACTCAACACCCCATATTAAACGCCTAAGAATGTACCTGACTAGTAAGTATCTTAAAACCTATGGATTGCTATGTCTCTGAAAGAAAATCAAGCGTGTGTACAGGGGCATAAACGCAGCAGTGATAGGATTGGAGAGGTTCGGTGAGCAAATGAAGACCCTTTGAAGTCATATTGCATGGTACCCATTCCACGGGTCTCAACTCTCCTGGTTTAAGGGATTCTTCCTTCAGCTAAAACATGCACGTGGAACCCAGAGTATGATCAACCATGGGATCGGGAGACGTGTTCCAATATGCCTCAGTTCTCGTCCCCTGGTACTCGGGTGCAACATTCCAGACGCTTTACTAACACTCTCCCGACTTGGAGAGTCAGTGCCTTTAACCTCCTGTTTGGCCCAGTTTGCAATTTCTGCGGAAGATGAACAGGAATAGGGAGAGCCAAAGAGAGACTAGCTGGAGGAGTCTAGACGGGCAAATTTAACTCTCATTTCCCACCAGGAAGAGGAATTAACCAAAGGCTCAGCGTGCCGTGCCGGAACCAGATTAGGGCCTGAAGCAATCCTGTGGTGTTGTGGCCAGCTCACAAGAAAGCGAGTTGAAGAAAGGAGCTCAGGGGCAGTGTAATTCACAAACCTGCAGAGTTATAAATGACAGCTATCGTCCAAAAATATACTGAAGTAAGGCTGCCAAGAGGACTTGAAAGCGGGGCAGAATTGCAGGAAACCGATTTCAGGAGGTAGACTGGAATTGCATTTAAAGCATAGGAAAAGAGGCAGAACGTCCACAATGATGCACTTGGCCAAAAAGGGCGTATGCGTTTTTTCCTGAATATATTCAGGAAAAAACGCATACGCCCTTTTTGGCCAACCAAGCAAGCTTGCAAAGGAAATCTGCACTACAATGAAGTCTCACTTCCCCACGGTCAAAACGGCCACCTCAAAAAAGTGTAAAATCCAGAAAGGCAGGACAGGCCATGGAGAACTGGGAGCCTTGTTATGCTGATGGGCGGTATATTAATTGCCAACACCCACTTGGGAGAAGTGTATGGTGTTTCCTTAAACATCTAAAAAACAAAGCAACAGAGCCTAGGGCACTTCCACTTATGGTCCTATAGCTTAGGGAAATTAAAATGAAAAAGACACAGCCACCCCAAAGTTTGGGACGGCTCTGTTTACAAGAACCTCGTTTACGGTACAAGTTCAATAGCGCAGAAAGTGAAATATGGATAAAGAAGTTGTGGTACTTACGTACAATGCAATATCACTCAGCAATGAAATCTATGTCATCAGGCCCATAGCAGCATAATGAGTGGATTCAGGTATGATGATTCTAACTGAAATAAGTCACACAGAAAAAGAAACATCATAAGATATCACTAATACACGGAATGTAAACTTGGCTACACAGGAACTGGATTACAAATCAGAACAGGGTCTCAAATTTAGAAAACCAACTTATGCTTGCTTAAGCGAAAAGGTGAGTTGGGGTGCTGCATCAAACCAGAGATTGAAATGAGCACAGATAAAGTTCCTTAAGCCAAATATGGAATAGACAAGAACTACTCCTTGCTCAACGAAATGGACTCAACAGCCCATATTAAACGCCTAAGAATGTACCTGACTAGTAAGTATCTTAAAACCTATGGATTGCTATTTCCCTGAAAGAGAATCAAGCGTCTGTACAGGGGCCTAAATGCAGCAGTGATAGGATTGGAGAGGTTCGGTGAGCAAATGAAGACCCTTTGAAGTCATATTGCATGGTACCCATTCCACGGGTCTCAACTCTCCAGGTTTAAGGGATTCTTCCTTCAGCTAAAACATGCATGCGGAGCCCAGAGTATGATCAACCATGTGATCGGGAGACGTGTTCCAATATGTCTCAGTTCTCGTCCCCTGGTACTCGGGTGCAAAATTCCAGACGCTTTACTAACACTCTCCCGACTTGGAGAGTCAGTGCCTTTAACCTCCTGTTTGGCCCAGTTTGGAATTTCTGCGGAAAATGAACAGGAATAGGGAGAAACAATGAGAGACTAGCTGGACGTGTCTGGACGGGCAAATTTAACTCTCATTTCGCACCAGGAATAGGAATTAACCAAAAGCTCAGCGTCCCGGCCGGAACGAGATTAAGGCCTGAAGCAATCCTGCGGGGTTGTGGCCAGCTCACAAGAAAGCGAGTAGAAGTAAGGAGCTCAGGGGCACTGTAATTCACAAACCTGCAGAGTGATAAATGACAGCTATCGTCCAAAAATATACTGAAGTAAGGCTGACAAGAAGACTTGAAAGCGGGGCAGAATTGCAGGAATCCGATTTCAGGAGGTAGACTGGAATTGCATTTAAAATATAGGAAAAGAGGCAGAATGTGGACAATGATGCACTTGGCCAAAAAGGGCGTATGCGTTTTTTCCTGCATATATTCAGGAAAAAACGCATACGCACTTTTTGGCCAACCAAGCAAGCTTGCAAAGGAAATCTGCACTACAATGAAGTCTCACTTCCTCCCGGTCAAAAGGGCCATCTGAAAAAAGTGTAAAATCCAGAAAGGCAGGACAGGCCATGGAGAACTGGGAGCCTTGTTATGCTGATGGGCGGTATGTTAATTGCCAACAGCCACTTGGGAGAAGTGTATGGTGTTTCCTTAAGCATCTAAAAAACAAAGCAACAGAGCCTAGGGCACTTCCACTTATGGTCCTATAGCTTAGGGAAATTAAAATGAAAAAGACACAGCCACCCCAAAGTTTGGGACGGCTCTGTTTGCAAGAACCTCGTTTACGGTACAAGTTCAATAGTGCAGAAAGTGAAATATGGATAAAGAAGTTGTGGTACTTACGTACAATGCAATATCACTCAGCAATGAAATCTATGTCATCAGGCCCGTAGCAGCATAATGAGTGGATTCAGGTATGATGATTCTAACTGAAATAAGTCACACAGAAAAAGAAACATCATAAGATATCACTAATACACGGAATGTAAACTTGGCTACACAGGAACTGGATTACAAATCAGAACAGGGTCTCAAATTTAGAAAACCAACTTATGCTTGATTAAGCGAAAAGGTGAGTTGGGGTGCTGCATCAAACCAGAGATTGAAATGAGCACAGATAAAGTTCCTTAAGCCAAATATGGAATAGACAAGAGCTACTCCTTGCTCAACGAAATGGACTCAACACCCCATATTAAACGCCTAAGAATGTACCTGACTAGTAAGTATCTTAAAACCTATGGATTGCTATGTCTCTGAAAGAAAATCAAGCGTGTGTACAGGGGCATAAACGCAGCAGTGATAGGATTGGAGAGGTTCGGTGAGCAAATGAAGACCCTTTGAAGTCATATTGCATGGTACCCATTCCACGGGTCTCAACTCTCCTGGTTTAAGGGATTCTTCGTTCAGCTAAAACATGCACGTGGAACCCAGAGTATGATCAACCATGGGATCGGGAGACGTGTTCCAATATGCCTCAGTTCTCGTCCCCTGGTACTCGGGTGCAACATTCCAGACGCTTTACTAACACTCTCCCGACTTGGAGAGTCAGTGCCTTTAACCTCCTGTTTGGCCCAGTTTGCAATTTCTGCGGAAGATGAACAGGAATAGGGAGAGCCAAAGAGAGACTAGCTGGAGGAGTCTAGACGGGCAAATTTAACTCTCATTTCCCACCAGGAAGAGGAATTAACCAAAGGCTCAGCGTGCCGTGCCGGAACCAGATTAGGGCCTGAAGCAATCCTGCGGTGTTGCGGCCAGCTCACAAGAAAGCGAGTTGAAGAAAGGAGCTCAGGGGCAGTGTAATTCACAAACCTGCAGAGTTATAAATGACAGCTATCGTACAAAAATATACTGAAGTAAGGCTGCCAAGAGGACTTGAAAGCGGGGCAGAATTGCAGGAAACCGATTTCAGGAGGTAGACTGGAATTGCATTTAAAGCATAGGAAAAGAGGCAGAACGTCCACAATGATGCACTTGGCCAAAAAGGGCGTATGCGTTTTTTCCTGAATATATTCAGGAAAAAACGCATACGCCCTTTTTGGCCAACCAAGCAAGCTTGCAAAGGAAATCTGCACTACAATGAAGTCTCACTTCCCCACGGTCAAAACGGCCACCTCAAAAAAGTGTAAAATCCAGAAAGGCAGGACAGGCCATGGAGAACTGGGAGCCTTGTTATGCTGATGGGCGGTATATTAATTGCCAACACCCACTTGGGAGAAGTGTATGGTGTTTCCTTAAACATCTAAAAAACAAAGCAACAGAGCCTAGGGCACTTCCACTTATGGTCCTATAGCTTAGGGAAATTAAAATGAAAAAGACACAGCCACCCCAAAGTTTGGGACGGCTCTGTTTACAAGAACCTCGTTTACGGTACAAGTTCAATAGCGCAGAAAGTGAAATATGGATAAAGAAGTTGTGGTACTTACGTACAATGCAATATCACTCAGCAATGAAATCTATGTCATCAGGCCCATAGCAGCATAATGAGTGGATTCAGGTATGATGATTCTAACTGAAATAAGTCACACAGAAAAAGAAACATCATAAGATATCACTAATACACGGAATGTAAACTTGGCTACACAGGAACTGGATTACAAATCAGAACAGGGTCTCAAATTTAGAAAACCAACTTATGCTTGCTTAAGCGAAAAGGTGAGTTGGGGTGCTGCATCAAACCAGAGATTGAAATGAGCACAGATAAAGTTCCTTAAGCCAAATATGGAATAGACAAGAGCTACTCCTTGCTCAACGAAATGGACTCAACACCCCATATTAAACGCCTAAGAATGTACCTGACTAGTAAGTATCTTAAAACCTATGGATTGCTATGTCTCTGAAAGAAAATCAAGCATGTGTACAGGGGCATAAACGCAGCAGTGATAGGATTGGAGAGGTTCGGTGAGCAAATGAAGACCCTTTGAAGTCATATTGCATGGTACCCATTCCACGGGTCTCAACTCTCCTGGTTTAAGGGATTCTTCCTTCAGCTAAAACATGCACGTGGAACCCAGAGTATGATCAACCATGGGATCGGGAGACGTGTTCCAATATGCCTCAGTTCTCGTCCCCTGGTACTCGGGTGCAACATTCCAGACGCTTTACTAACACTCTCCCGACTTGGAGAGTCAGTGCCTTTAACCTCCTGTTTGGCCCAGTTTGCAATTTCTGCGGAAGATGAACAGGAATAGGGAGAGCCAAAGAGAGACTAGCTGGAGGAGTCTAGACGGGCAAATTTAACTCTCATTTCCCACCAGGAAGAGGAATTAACCAAAGGCTCAGCGTGCCGTGCCGGAACCAGATTAGGGCCTGAAGCAATCCTGCGGTGTTGCGGCCAGCTCACAAGAAAGCGAGTTGAAGAAAGGAGCTCAGGGGCAGTGTAATTCACAAACCTGCAGAGTTATAAATGACAGCTATCGTCCAAAAATATACTGAAGTAAGGCTGCCAAGAGGACTTGAAAGCGGGGCAGAATTGCAGGAAACCGATTTCAGGAGGTAGACTGGAATTGCATTTAAAGCATAGGAAAAGAGGCAGAACGTCCACAATGATGCACTTGGCCAAAAAGGGCGTATGCGTTTTTTCCTGAATATATTCAGGAAAAAACGCATACGCCCTTTTTGGCCAACCAAGCAAGCTTGCAAAGGAAATCTGCACTACAATGAAGTCTCACTTCCCCATGGTCAAAAGGGCCATCTGGAAAAAGTGTAAAATCCAGAAAGGCAGGACAGGCCATGGAGAACTGGGAGCCTTGTTATGCTGATGGGCGGTATGTTAATTGCCAACAGCCACTTGGGAGAAGTGTATGGTGTTTCCTTAAACATCTAAAAAACAAAGCAACAGAGCCTAGGGCACTTCCACTTATGGTCCTATAGCTTAGGGAAATTAAAATGAAAAAGACACAGCCACCCCAAAGTTTGGGACGGCTCTGTTTGCAAGAACCTCGTTTACGGTACAAGTTCAATAGCGCAGAAAGTGAAATATGGATAAAGAAGTTGTGGTACTTACGTACAATGCAATATCACTCAGCAATGAAATCTATGTCATCAGGCCCGTAGCAGCATAATGAGTGGATTCAGGTATGATGATTCTAACTGAAATAAGTCACACAGAAAAAGAAACATCATAAGATATCACTAATACACGGAATGTAAACTTGGCTACACAGGAACTGGATTACAAATCAGAACAGGGTCTCAAATTTAGAAAACCAACTTATGCTTGATTAAGCGAAAAGGTGAGTTGGGGTGCTGCATCAAACCAGAGATTGAAATGAGCACAGATAAAGTTCCTTAAGCCAAATATGGAATAGACAAGAACTACTCCTTGCTCAACGAAATGGACTCAACACCCCATATTAAACGCCTAAGAATGTACCTGACTAGTAAGTATCTTAAAACCTATGGATTGCTATGTCTCTGAAAGAAAATCAAGCGTGTGTACAGGGGCATAAACGCAGCAGTGATAGGATTGGAGAGGTTCGGTGAGCAAATGAAGACCCTTTGAAGTCATATTGCATGGTACCCATTCCACGGGTCTCAACTCTCCTGGTTTAAGGGATTCTTCCTTCAGCTAAAACATGCACGTGGAACCCAGAGTATGATCAACCATGGGATCGGGAGACGTGTTCCAATATGCCTCAGTTCTCGTCCCCTGGTACTCGGGTGCAACATTCCAGACGCTTTACTAACACTCTCCCGACTTGGAGAGTCAGTGCCTTTAACCTCCTGTTTGGCCCAGTTTGCAATTTCTGCGGAAGATGAACAGGAATAGGGAGAGCCAAAGAGAGACTAGCTGGAGGAGTCTAGACGGGCAAATTTAACTCTCATTTCCCACCAGGAAGAGGAATTAACCAAAGGCTCAGCGTGCCGTGCCGGAACCAGATTAGGGCCTGAAGCAATCCTGCGGTGTTGCGGCCAGCTCACAAGAAAGCGAGTTGAAGAAAGGAGCTCAGGGGCAGTGTAATTCACAAACCTGCAGAGTTATAAATGACAGCTATCGTCCAAAAATATACTGAAGTAAGGCTGCCAAGAGGACTTGAAAGCGGGGCAGAATTGCAGGAAACCGATTTCAGGAGGTAGACTGGAATTGCATTTAAAGCATAGGAAAAGAGGCAGAACGTCCACAATGATGCACTTGGCCAAAAAGGGCGTATGCGTTTTTTCCTGAATATATTCAGGAAAAAACGCATACGCCCTTTTTGGCCAACCAAGCAAGCTTGCAAAGGAAATCTGCACTACAATGAAGTCTCACTTTCCCACGGTCAAAACGGCCACCTGAAAAAAGTGTAAAATCCAGAAAGGCAGGACAGGCCATGGAGAACTGGGAGCCTTGTTATGCTGATGGGCGGTATGTTAATTGTCAACAGCCACTTGGAGAAGTGTATGGTGTTTCCTTAAACATCTAAAAAACAAAGCAACAGAGCCTAGGGCACTTCCACTTATGGTCCTATAGCTTAGGGAAATTAAAATGAAAAAGACACAGCCACCCCAAAGTTTGGGACGGCTCTGTTTGCAAGAACCTCGTTTACGGTACAAGTTCAATAGCGCAGAAAGTGAAATATGGATAAAGAAGTTGTGGTACTTACGTACAATGCAATATCACTCAGCAATGAAATCTATGTCATCAGGCCCGTAGCAGCATAATGAGTGGATTCAGGTATGATGATTCTAACTGAAATAAGTCACACAGAAAAAGAAACATCATAAGATATCACTAATACACGGAATGTAAACTTGGCTACACAGGAACTGGATTACAAATCAGAACAGGGTCTCAAATTTAGAAAACCAACTTATGCTTGATTAAGCGAAAAGGTGAGTTGGGGTGCTGCATCAAACCAGAGATTGAAATGAGCACAGATAAAGTTCCTTAAGCCAAATATGGAATAGACAAGAGCTACTCCTTGCTCAACGAAATGGACTCAACACCCCATATTAAACGCCTAAGAATGTACCTGACTAGTAAGTATCTTAAAACCTATGGATTGCTATGTCTCTGAAAGAAAATCAAGCGTGTGTACAGGGGCATAAACGCAGCAGTGATAGGATTGGAGAGGTTCGGTGAGCAAATGAAGACCCTTTGAAGTCATATTGCATGGTACCCATTCCACGGGTCTCAACTCTCCTGGTTTAAGGGATTCTTCCTTCAGCTAAAACATGCACGTGGAACCCAGAGTATGATCAACCATGGGATCGGGAGACGTGTTCCAATATGCCTCAGTTCTCGTCCCCTGGTACTCGGGTGCAACATTCCAGACGCTTTACTAACACTCTCCCGACTTGGAGAGTCAGTGCCTTTAACCTCCTGTTTGGCGCAGTTTGCAATTTCTGCGGAAGATGAACAGGAATAGGGAGA
Organism: Leucopleurus acutus; assembly: GCF_964270905.1. Classification (NCBI taxonomy): domain Eukaryota; kingdom Metazoa; phylum Chordata; class Mammalia; order Artiodactyla; family Delphinidae; genus Leucopleurus; species Leucopleurus acutus. Next base: position 26,967 of record NW_028139108.1, read on the forward strand.
GCCAAAGAGAGACTAGCTGGAGGAGTCTAGACGGGCAAATTTAACTCTCATTTCCCACCAGGAAGAGGAATTAACCAAAGGCTCAGCGTGCCGTGCCGGAACCAGATTAGGGCCTGAAGCAATCCTGCGGTGTTGCGGCCAGCTCACAAGAAAGCGAGTTGAAGAAAGGAGCTCAGGGGCAGTGTAATTCACAAACCTGCAGAGTTATAAATGACAGCTATCGTCCAAAAATATACTGAAGTAAGGCTGCCAAGAGGACTTGAAAGCGGGGCAGAATTGCAGGAAACCGATTTCAGGAGGTAGACTGGAATTGCATTTAAAGCATAGGAAAAGAGGCAGAACGTCCACAATGATGCACTTGGCCAAAAAGGGCGTATGCGTTTTTTCCTGAATATATTCAGGAAAAAACGCATACGCCCTTTTTGGCCAACCAAGCAAGCTTGCAAAGGAAATCTGCACTACAATGAAGTCTCACTTCCCCACGGTCAAAACGGCCACCTGAAAAAAGTGTAAAATCCAGAAAGGCAGGACAGGCCATGGAGAACTGGGAGCCTTGTTATGCTGATGGGCGGTATGTTAATTGCCAACAGTCACTTGGAGAAGTGTATGGTGTTTCCTTAAACATCTAAAAAACAAAGCAACAGAGCCTAGGGCACTTCCACTTATGGTCCTATAGCTTAGGGAAATTAAAATCAAAAAGACACAGCCACCCCAAAGTTTGGGACGGCTCTGTTTACAAGAACCTCATTTACGGTACAAGTTCAATAGCGCAGAAAGTGAAATATGGATAAAGAAGTTGTGGTACTTACGTATAATGCAATATCACTCAGCAATGAAATCTATGTCATCAGGCCCATAACAGCATAATGAGTGGATTCAGGTATGATGATTCTAACTGAAATAAGTCACACAGAAAAAGAAACATCATAAGATATCACTAATACACGGAATGTAAACTTGGCTACACAGGAACTGGATTACAAATCAGAACAGGGTCTCAAATTTAGAAAACCAACTTATGCTTGCTTAAGCGAAAAGGTGAGTTGGGGTGCTGCATCAAACCAGAGATTGAAATGAGCACAGATAAAGTTCCTTAAGCCAAATATGGAATAGACAAGAGCTACTCCTTGCTCAACGAAATGGACTCAACACCCCATATTAAACGCCTAAGAATGTACCTGACTAGTAAGTATCTTAAAACCTATGGATTGCTATGTCTCTGAAAGAAAATCAAGCGTGTGTACAGGGGCATAAACGCAGCAGTGATAGGATTGGAGAGGTTCGGTGAGCAAATGAAGACCCTTTGAAGTCATATTGCATGGTACCCATTCCACGGGTCTCAACTCTCCTGGTTTAAGGGATTCTTCCTTCAGCTAAAACATGCACGTGGAACCCAGAGTATGATCAACCATGGGATCGGGAGACGTGTTCCAATATGCCTCAGTTCTCGTCCCCTGGTACTCGGGTGCAACATTCCAGACGCTTTACTAACACTCTCCCGACTTGGAGAGTCAGTGCCTTTAACCTCCTGTTTGGCCCAGTTTGCAATTTCTGCGGAAGATGAACAGGAATAGGGAGAGCCAAAGAGAGACTAGCTGGAGGAGTCTAGACGGGCAAATTTAACTCTCATTTCCCACCAGGAAGAGGAATTAACCAAAGGCTCAGCGTGCCGTGCCGGAACCAGATTAGGGCCTGAAGCAATCCTGCGGTGTTGCGGCCAGCTCACAAGAAAGCGAGTTGAAGAAAGGAGCTCAGGGGCAGTGTAATTCACAAACCTGCAGAGTTATAAATGACAGCTATCGTCCAAAAATATACTGAAGTAAGGCTGCCAAGAGGACTTGAAAGCGGGGCAGAATTGCAGGAAACCGATTTCAGGAGGTAGACTGGAATTGCATTTAAAGCATAGGAAAAGAGGCAGAACGTCCACAATGATGCACTTGGCCAAAAAGGGCGTATGCGTTTTTTCCTGAATATATTCAGGAAAAAACGCATACGCCCTTTTTGGCCAACCAAGCAAGCTTGCAAAGGAAATCTGCACTACAATGAAGTCTCACTTCCCCACGGTCAAAACGGCTACCTCAAAAAAGTGTAAAATCCAGAAAGGCAGGACAGGCCATGGAGAACTGGGAGCCTTGTTATGCTGATGGGCGGTATGTTAATTGCCAACACCCACTTGGGAGAAGTGTATGGTGTTTCCTTAAACATCTAAAAAACAAAGCAACAGAGCCTAGGGCACTTCCACTTATGGTCCTATAGCTTAGGGAAATTAAAATGAAAAAGACACAGCCACCCCAAAGTTTGGGACTGCTCTGTTTACAAGAACCTCGTTTATGGTACAAGTTCAATAGCGCAGAAAGTGAAATATGGATAAAGAAGTTGTGGTACTTACGTACAATGCAATATCACTCAGCAATGAAATCTATGTCATCAGGCCCATAGCAGCATAATGAGTGGATTCAGGTATGATGATTCTAACTGAAATAAGTCACACAGAAAAAGAAACATCATAAGATATCACTAATACACGGAATGTAAACTTGGCTACACAGGAACTGGATTACAAATCAGAACAGGGTCTCAAATTTAGAAAACCAACTTATGCTTGCTTAAGCGAAAAGGTGAGTTGGGGTGCTGCATCAAACCAGAGATTGAAATGAGCACAGATAAAGTTCCTTAAGCCAAATATGGAATAGACAAGAGCTACTCCTTGCTCAACGAAATGGACTCAACACCCCATATTAAACGCCTAAGAATGTACCTGACTAGTAAGTATCTTAAAACCTATGGATTGCTATGTCTCTGAAAGAAAATCAAGCATGTGTACATGGGCATAAACGCAGCACTGATAGGATTGGAGAGGTTCGGTGAGCAAATGAAGACCCTTTGAAGTCATATTGCATGGTACCCATTCCACGGGTCTCAACTCTCCTGGTTTAAGGGATTCTTCCTTCAGCTAAAACATGCACGTGGAACCCAGAGTATGATCAACCATGGGATCGGGAGACGTGTTCCAATATGCCTCAGTTCTCGTCCCCTGGTACTCGGGTGCAACATTCCAGACGCTTTACTAACACTCTCCCGACTTGGAGAGTCAGTGCCTTTAACCTCCTGTTTGGCCCAGTTTGCAATTTCTGCGGAAGATGAACAGGAATAGGGAGAGCCAAAGAGAGACTAGCTGGAGGAGTCTAGACGGGCAAATTTAACTCTCATTTCCCACCAGGAAGAGGAATTAACCAAAGGCTCAGCGTGCCGTGCCGGAACCAGATTAGGGCCTGAAGCAATCCTGCGGTGTTGCGGCCAGCTCACAAGAAAGCGAGTTGAAGAAAGGAGCTCAGGGGCAGTGTAATTCACAAACCTGCAGAGTTATAAATGACAGCTATCGTCCAAAAATATACTGAAGTAAGGCTGCCAAGAGGACTTGAAAGCGGGACAGAATTGCAGGAAACCGATTTCAGGAGGTAGACTGGAATTGCATTTAAAGCATAGGAAAAGAGGCAGAACGTCCACAATGATGCACTTGGCCAAAAAGGGCGTATGCGTTTTTTCCTGAATATATTCAGGAAAAAACGCATACGCCCTTTTTGGCCAACCAAGCAAGCTTGCAAAGGAAATCTGCACTACAATGAAGTCTCACTTCCCCACGGTCAAAAGGGCCATCTGGAAAAAGTGTAAAATCCAGAAAGGCAGGACAGGCCATGGAGAACTGGGAGCCTTGTTATGCTGATGGGCGGTATGTTAATTGCCAACAGCCACTTGGGAGAAGTGTATGGTGTTTCCTTAAACATCTAAAAAACAAAGCAACAGAGCCTAGGGCACTTCCACTTATGGTCCTATAGCTTAGGGAAATTAAAATGAAAAAGACACAGCCACCCCAAAGTTTGGGACGGCTCTGTTTGCAAGAACCTCGTTTACGGTACAAGTTCAATAGCGCAGAAAGTGAAATATGGATAAAGAAGTTGTGGTACTTACATACAATGCAATATCACTCAGCAATGAAATCTATGTCATCAGGCCCGTAGCAGCATAATGAGTGGATTCAGGTATGATGATTCTAACTGAAATAAGTCACACAGAAAAAGAAACATCATAAGATATCACTAATACACGGAATGTAAACTTGGCTACACAGGAACTGGATTACAAATCAGAACAGGGTCTCAAATTTAGAAAACCAACTTATGCTTGATTAAGCGAAAAGGTGAGTTGGGGTGCTGCATCAAACCAGAGATTGAAATGAGCACAGATAAAGTTCCTTAAGCCAAATATGGAATAGACAAGAGCTACTCCTTGCTCAACGAAATGGACTCAACACCCCATATTAAACGCCTAAGAATGTACCTGACTAGTAAGTATCTTAAAACCTATGGATTGCTATGTCTCTGAAAGAAAATCAAGCGTGTGTACAGGGGCATAAACGCAGCAGTGATAGGATTGGAGAGGTTCGGTGAGCAAATGAAGACCCTTTGAAGTCATATTGCATGGTACCCATTCCACGGGTCTCAACTCTCCTGGTTTAAGGGATTCTTCCTTCAGCTAAAACATGCACGTGGAACCCAGAGTATGATCAACCATGGGATCGGGAGACGTGTTCCAATATGCCTCAGTTCTCGTCCCCTGGTACTCGGGTGCAACATTCCAGACGCTTTACTAACACTCTCCCGACTTGGAGAGTCAGTGCCTTTAACCTCCTGTTTGGCCCAGTTTGCAATTTCTGCGGAAGATGAACAGGAATAGGGAGAGCCAAAGAGAGACTAGCTGGAGGAGTCTAGACGGGCAAATTTAACTCTCATTTCCCACCAGGAAGAGGAATTAACCAAAGGCTCAGCGTGCCGTGCCGGAACCAGATTAGGGCCTGAAGCAATCCTGCGGTGTTGCGGCCAGCTCACAAGAAAGCGAGTTGAAGAAAGGAGCTCAGGGGCAGTGTAATTCACAAACCTGCAGAGTTATAAATGACAGCTATCGTCCAAAAATATACTGAAGTAAGGCTGCCAAGAGGACTTGAAAGCGGGGCAGAATTGCAGGAAACTGATTTCAGGAGGTAGACTGGAATTGCATTTAAAGCATAGGAAAAGAGGCAGAACGTCCACAATGATGCACTTGGCCAAAAAGGGCGTATGCGTTTTTTCCTGAATATATTCAGGAAAAAACGCATACGCCCTTTTTGGCCAACCAAGCAAGCTTGCAAAGGAAATCTGCACTACAATGAAGTCTCACTTCCCCACGGTCAAAAGGGCCATCTGGAAAAAGTGTAAAATCCAGAAAGGCAGGACAGGCCATGGAGAACTGGGAGCCTTGTTATGCTGATGGGCGGTATGTTAATTGCCAACAGCCACTTGGGAGAAGTGTATGGTGTTTCCTTAAACATCTAAAAAACAAAGCAACAGAGCCTAGGGCACTTCCACTTATGGTCCTATAGCTTAGGGAAATTAAAATGAAAAAGACACAGCCACCCCAAAGTTTGGGAAGGCTCTGTTTACAAGAACCTCGTTTACGGTACAAGTTCAATAGCGCAGAAAGTGAAATATGGATAAAGAAGTTGTGGTACTTACGTACAATGCAATATCACTCAGCAATGAAATCTATGTCATCAGGCCCGTAGCAGCATAATGAGTGGATTCAGGTATGATGATTCTAACTGAAATAAGTCACACAGAAAAAGAAACATCATAAGATATCACTAATACACGGAATGTAAACTTGGCTACACAGGAACTGGATTACAAATCAGAACAGGGTCTCAAATTTAGAAAACCAACATATGCTTGCTTAAGCGAAAAGGTGAGTTGGGGTGCTGCATCAAACCAGAGATTGAAATGAGCACAGATAAAGTTCCTTAAGCCAAATATGGAATAGACAAGAGCTACTCCTTGCTCAACGAAATGGACTCAACACCCCATATTAAACGCCTAAGAATGTACCTGACTAGTAAGTATCTTAAAACCTATGGATTGCTATGTCTCTGAAAGAAAATCAAGCGTGTGTACAGGGGCATAAACGCAGCAGTGATAGGATTGGAGAGGTTCGGTGAGCAAATGAAGACCCTTTGAAGTCATATTGCATGGTACCCATTCCACGGGTCTCAACTCTCCTGGTTTAAGGGATTCTTCCTTCAGCTAAAACATGCACGTGGAACCCAGAGTATGATCAACCATGGGATCGGGAGACGTGTTCCAATATGCCTCAGTTCTCGTCCCCTGGTACTCGGGTGCAACATTCCAGACGTTTTACTAACACTCTCCCGACTTGGAGAGTCAGTGCCTTTAACCTCCTGTTTGGCCCAGTTTGCAATTTCTGGGGAAGATGATCAGGAATAGGGAGAGCCAAAGAGAGACTAGCTGGAGGAGTCTAGACGGGCAAATTTAACTCTCATTTCCCACCAGGAAGAGGAATTAACCAAAGGCTCAGCGTGCCGTGCCGGAACCAGATTAGGGCCTGAAGCAATCCTGCGGTGTTGCGGCCAGCTCACAAGAAAGCGAGTTGAAGAAAGGAGCTCAGGGGCAGTGTAATTCACAAACCTGCAGAGTTATAAATGACAGCTATCGTCCAAAAATATACTGAAGTAAGGCTGCCAAGAGGACTTGAAAGCGGGGCAGAATTGCAGGAAACCGATTTCAGGAGGTAGACTGGAATTGCATTTAAAGCATAGGAAAAGAGGCAGAACGTCCACAATGATGCACTTGGCCAAAAAGGGCGTATGCGTTTTTTCCTGAATATATTCAGGAAAAAACGCATACGCCCTTTTTGGCCAACCAAGCAAGCTTGCAAAGGAAATCTGCACTACAATGAAGTCTCACTTCCCCACGGTCAAAACGGCCACCTGAAAAAAGTGTAAAATCCAGAAAGGCAGGACAGGCCATGGAGAACTGGGAGCCTTGTTATGCTGATGGGCGGTATGTTAATTGCCAACAGCCACTTGGAGAAGTGTATGGTGTTTCCTTAAACATCTAAAAAACAAAGCAACAGAGCCTAGGGCACTTCCACTTATGGTCCTATAGCTTAGGGAAATTAAAATCAAAAAGACACAGCCACCCCAAAGTTTGGGACGGCTCTGTTTACAAGAACCTCATTTACGGTACAAGTTCAATAGCGCAGAAAGTGAAATATGGATAAAGAAGTTGTGGTACTTACGTATAATGCAATATCACTCAGCAATGAAATCTATGTCATCAGGCCCATAGCAGCATAATGAGTGGATTCAGGTATGATGATTCTAACTGAAATAAGTCACACAGAAAAAGAAACATCATAAGATATCACTAATACACGGAATGTAAACTTGGCTACACAGGAACTGGATTACAAATCAGAACAGGGTCTCAAATTTAGAAAACCAACTTATGCTTGCTTAAGCGAAAAGGTGAGTTGGGGTGCTGCATCAAACCAGAGATTGAAATGAGCACAGATAAAGTTCCTTAAGCCAAATATGGAATAGACAAGAGCTACTCCTTGCTCAACGAAATGGACTCAACACCCCATATTAAACGCCTAAGAATGTACCTGACTAGTAAGTATCTTAAAACCTATGGATTGCTATGTCTCTGAAAGAGAATCAAGCGTGTGTACAGGGGCATAAACGCAGCAGTGATAGGATTGGAGAGGTTTGGTGAGCAAATGAAGACCCTTTGAAGTCATATTGCATGGAACCCATTCCACGGGTCTCAAGTCTCCAGGTTTAAGGGATGCTTCCTTCAGCTAAAACATGCATGTGGAACCCAGAGTATGTTCAACCGTGTGATCGGGAGACGTGTTCCAATATGTCTCAGTTCTCGTCCCCTGGTACTCGGGTGCAACATTCCAGATGCTTTACTAACACTCTCCCGACTTGGAAAGTCAGTGCCTTTAACCTCCTGTTTGGCCCATTTGCAATTTCTGCAGAAGATGAACAGGAATAGGGAGAACCAATGAGAGACTAGCTGGAGGTGTCTGGACGGGCAAATTTAACTCTCATTTCCCACCAGGAAGAGGAATTAACCAAAGGCTCAGCGTGCCGTGCCGGAACCAGATTAGGGCCTGAAGCAATCCTGCGGTGTTGCGGCCAGCTCACAAGAAAGCGAGTTGAAGAAAGGAGCTCAGGGGCAGTGTAATTCACAAACCTGCAGAGTTATAAATGACAGCTATCGTCCAAAAATATACTGAAGTAAGGCTGCCAAGAGGACTTGAAAGCGGGGCAGAATTGCAGGAAACCGATTTCAGGAGGTAGACTGGAATTGCATTTAAAGCATAGGAAAAGAGGCAGAACGTCCACAATGATGCACTTGGCCAAAAAGGGCGTATGCGTTTTTTCCTGAATATATTCAGGAAAAAACGCATACGCCCTTTTTGGCCAACCAAGCAAGCTTGCAAAGGAAATCTGCACTACAATGAAGTCTCACTTCCCCACGGTCAAAACGGCCACCTGAAAAAAGTGTAAAATCCAGAAAGGCAGGACAGGCCATGGAGAACTGGGAGCCTTGTTATGCTGATGGGCGGTATGTTAATTGCCAACAGCCACTTGGAGAAGTGTATGGTGTTTCCTTAAACATCTAAAAAACAAAGCAACAGAGCCTAGGGCACTTCCACTTATGGTCCTATAGCTTAGGGAAATTAAAATCAAAAAGACACAGCCACCCCAAAGTTTGGGACGGCTCTGTTTACAAGAACCTCATTTACGGTACAAGTTCAATAGCGCAGAAAGTGAAATATGGATAAAGAAGTTGTGGTACTTACGTATAATGCAATATCACTCAGCAATGAAATCTATGTCATCAGGCCCATAGCAGCATAATGAGTGGATTCAGGTATGATGATTCTAACTGAAATAAGTCACACAGAAAAAGAAACATCATAAGATATCACTAATACACGGAATGTAAACTTGGCTACACAGGAACTGGATTACAAATCAGAACAGGGTCTCAAATTTAGAAAACCAACTTATGCTTGCTTAAGCGAAAAGGTGAGTTGGGGTGCTGCATCAAACCAGAGATTGAAATGAGCACAGATAAAGTTCCTTAAGCCAAATATGGAATAGACAAGAGCTACTCCTTGCTCAACGAAATGGACTCAACACCCCATATTAAACGCCTAAGAATGTACCTGACTAGTAAGTATCTTAAAACCTATGGATTGCTATGTCTCTGAAAGAAAATCAAGCATGTGTACATGGGCATAAACGCAGCACTGATAGGATTGGAGAGGTTCGGTGAGCAAATGAAGACCCTTTGAAGTCATATTGCATGGTACCCATTCCACGGGTCTCAACTCTCCTGGTTTAAGGGATTCTTCCTTCAGCTAAAACATGCACGTGGAACCCAGAGTATGATCAACCATGGGATCGGGAGACGTGTTCCAATATGCCTCAGTTCTCGTCCCCTGGTACTCGGGTGCAACATTCCAGACGCTTTACTAACACTCTCCCGACTTGGAGAGTCAGTGCCTTTAACCTCCTGTTTGGCCCAGTTTGCAATTTCTGCGGAAGATGAACAGGAATAGGGAGAGCCAAAGAGAGACTAGCTGGAGGAGTCTAGACGGGCAAATTTAACTCTCATTTCCCACCAGGAAGAGGAATTAACCAAAGGCTCAGCGTGCCGTGCCGGAACCAGATTAGGGCCTGAAGCAATCCTGCGGTGTTGCGGCCAGCTCACAAGAAAGCGAGTTGAAGAAAGGAGCTCAGGGGCAGTGTAATTCACAAACCTGCAGAGTTATAAATGACAGCTATCGTCCAAAAATATACTGAAGTAAGGCTGCCAAGAGGACTTGAAAGCGGGACAGAATTGCAGGAAACCGATTTCAGGAGGTAGACTGGAATTGCATTTAAAGCATAGGAAAAGAGGCAGAACGTCCACAATGATGCACTTGGCCAAAAAGGGCGTATGCGTTTTTTCCTGAATATATTCAGGAAAAAACGCATACGCCCTTTTTGGCCAACCAAGCAAGCTTGCAAAGGAAATCTGCACTACAATGAAGTCTCACTTCCCCACGGTCAAAAGGGCCATCTGGAAAAAGTGTAAAATCCAGAAAGGCAGGACAGGCCATGGAGAACTGGGAGCCTTGTTATGCTGATGGGCGGTATGTTAATTGCCAACAGCCACTTGGGAGAAGTGTATGGTGTTTCCTTAAACATCTAAAAAACAAAGCAACAGAGCCTAGGGCACTTCCACTTATGGTCCTATAGCTTAGGGAAATTAAAATGAAAAAGACACAGCCACCCCAAAGTTTGGGACGGCTCTGTTTGCAAGAACCTAGTTTACGGTACAAGTTCAATAGCGCAGAAAGTGAAATATGGATAAAGAAGTTGTGGTACTTACGTACAATGCAATATCACTCAGCAATGAAATCTATGTCATCAGGCCCGTAGCAGCATAATGAGTGGATTCAGGTATGATGATTCTAACTGAAATAAGTCACACAGAAAAAGAAACATCATAAGATATCACTAATACACGGAATGTAAACTTGGCTACACAGGAACTGGATTACAAATCAGAACAGGGTCTCAAATTTAGAAAACCAACTTATGCTTGATTAAGCGAAAAGGTGAGTTGGGGTGCTGCATCAAACCAGAGATTGAAATGAGCACAGATAAAGTTCCTTAAGCCAAATATGGAATAGACAAGAGCTACTCCTTGCTCAACGAAATGGACTCAACACCCCATATTAAACGCCTAAGAATGTACCTGACTAGTAAGTATCTTAAAACCTATGGATTGCTATGTCTCTGAAAGAAAATCAAGCATGTGTACATGGGCATAAACGCAGCACTGATAGGATTGGAGAGGTTCGGTGAGCAAATGAAGACCCTTTGAAGTCATATTGCATGGTACCCATTCCACGGGTCTCAACTCTCCTGGTTTAAGGGATTCTTCCTTCAGCTAAAACATGCACGTGGAACCCAGAGTATGATCAACCATGGGATCGGGAGACGTGTTCCAATATGCCTCAGTTCTCGTCCCCTGGTACTCGGGTGCAACATTCCAGACGCTTTACTAACACTCTCCCGACTTGGAGAGTCAGTGCCTTTAACCTCCTGTTTGGCCCAGTTTGCAATTTCTGCGGAAGATGAACAGGAATAGGGAGAGCCAAAGAGAGACTAGCTGGAGGAGTCTAGACGGGCAAATTTAACTCTCATTTCCCACCAGGAAGAGGAATTAACCAAAGGCTCAGCGTGCCGTGCCGGAACCAGATTAGGGCCTGAAGCAATCCTGCGGTGTTGCGGCCAGCTCACAAGAAAGCGAGTTGAAGAAAGGAGCTCAGGGGCAGTGTAATTCACAAACCTGCAGAGTTATAAATGACAGCTATCGTCCAAAAATATACTGAAGTAAGGCTGCCAAGAGGACTTGAAAGCGGGGCAGAATTGCAGGAAACCGATTTCAGGAGGTAGACTGGAATTGCATTTAAAGCATAGGAAAAGAGGCAGAACGTCCACAATGATGCACTTGGCCAAAAAGGGCGTATGCGTTTTTTCCTGAATATATTCAGGAAAAAACGCATACGCCCTTTTTGGCCAACCAAGCAAGCTTGCAAAGGAAATCTTCACTACAATGAAGTCTCACTTCCCCACGGTCAAAAGGGCCATCTGGAAAAAGTGTAAAATCCAGAAAGGCAGGACAGGCCATGGAGAACTGGGAGCCTTGTTATGCTGATGGGCGGTATGTTAATTGCCAACAGCCACTTGGGAGAAGTGTATGGTGTTTCCTTAAACATCTAAAAAACAAAGCAACAGAGCCTAGGGCACTTCCACTTATGGTCCTATAGCTTAGGGTAATTAAAATGAAAAAGACACAGCCACCCCAAAGTTTGGGAAGGCTCTGTTTACAAGAACCTCGTTTACGGTACAAGTTCAATAGCGCAGAAAGTAAAATATGGATAAAGAAGTTGTGGTACTTACGTACAATGCAATATCACTCAGCAATGAAATCTATGTCATCAGGCCCGTAGCAGCATAATGAGTGGATTCAGGTATGATGATTCTAACTGAAATAAGTCACACAGAAAAAGAAACATCATAAGATATCACTAATACACGGAATGTAAACTTGGCTACACAGGAACTGGATTACAAATCAGAACAGGGTCTCAAATTTAGAAAACCAACTTATGCTTGCTTAAGCGAAAAGGTGAGTTGGGGTGCTGCATCAAACCAGAGATTGAAATGAGCACAGATAAAGTTCCTTAAGCCAAATATGGAATAGACAAGAGCTACTCCTTGCTCAACGAAATGGACTCAACACCCCATATTAAACGCCCAAGAATGTACCTGACTAGTAAGTATCTTAAAACCTATGGATTGCTATGTCTCTGAAAGAGAATCAAGCGTGTGTACAGGGGCATAAACGCAGCAGTGATAGGATTGGAGAGGTTTGGTGAGCAAATGAAGACCCTTTGAAGTCATATTGCATGGAACCCATTCCACGGGTCTCAAGTCTCCAGGTTTAAGGGATGCTTCCTTCAGCTAAAACATGCATGTGGAACCCAGAGTATGTTCAACCGTGTGATCGGGAGACGTGTTCCAATATGTCTCAGTTCTCGTCCCCTGGTACTCGGGTGCAACATTCCAGATGCTTTACTAACACTCTCCCGACTTGGAAAGTCAGTGCCTTTAACCTCCTGTTTGGCCCATTTGCAATTTCTGCGGAAGATGAACAGGAATAGGGAGAACCAATGAGAGACTAGCTGGAGGTGTCTGGACGGGCAAATTTAACTCTCATTTCCCACCAGGAAGAGGAATTAACCAAAGGCTCAGCGTGCCGTGCCGGAACCAGATTAGGGCCTGAAGCAATCCTGCGGTGTTGCGGCCAGCTCACAAGAAAGCGAGTTGAAGAAAGGAGCTCAGGGGCACTGTAATTCACAAACCTGCAGAGTTATAAATGACAGCTATCATCCAAAAATATACTGAAGTAAGGCTGCCAAGAGGACTTGAAAGCGGGGCAGAATTGCAGGAAACCGATTTCAGGAGGTAGACTGGAATTGCATTTAAAGCATAGGAAAAGAGGCAGAACGTCCACAATGATGCACTTGGCCAAAAAGGGCGTATGCGTTTTTTCCTGAATATATTCAGGAAAAAACGCATACGCCCTTTTTGGCCAACCAAGCAAGCTTGCAAAGGAAATCTGCACTACAATGAAGTCTCACTTCCCCACGGTTAAAAAGGCCATCTGAAAAAAGTGTAAAATCCAGAAAGGCAGGACAGGCCATGGAGAACTGGGAGCCTTGTTATGCTGATGGGCGGTATGTTAATTGCCAACAGCCACTTGGGAGAAGTGTATGGTGTTTCCTTAAACATCTAAAAAACAAAGCAACAGAGCCTAGGGCACTTCCACTTATGGTCCTATAGCTTAGGGAAATTAAAATGAAAAAGACACAGCCACCCCAAAGTTTGGGACGGCTCTGTTTACAAGAACCTCGTTTACGGTACAAGTTCAATAGCGCAGAAAGTGAAATATGGATAAAGAAGTTGTGGTACTTACGTACAATGCAATATCACTCAGCAATGAAATCTATGTCATCAGGCCCGTAGCAGTATAATGAATGGATTCAGGTATGATGATTCTAACTGAAATAAGTCACACAGAAAAAGAAACATCATAAGATATCACTAATACACGGAATGTAAACTTGGCTACACAGGAACTGGATTACAAAACAGAACAGGGTCTCAAATTTAGAAAACCAACTTATGCTTGCTTAAGCGAAAAGGTGAGTTGGGGTGCTGCATCAAACCAGAGATTGAAATGAGCACAGATAAAGTTCCTTAAGCCAAATATGGAATAGACAAGAGCTACTCCTTGCTCAACGAAATGGACTCAACACCCCATATTAAACGCCTAAGAATGTACCTGACTAGTAAGTATCTTAAAACCTATGGATTGCTATGTCTCTGAAAGAAAATCAAGCGTGTGTACAGGGGCATAAACGCAGCAGTGATAGGATTGGAGAGGTTTGGTGAGCAAATGAAGACCCTTTGAAGTCATATTGCATGGTACCCATTCCACGGGTCTCAACTCTCCTGGTTTAAGGGATTCTTCCTTCAGCTAAAACATGCACGTGGAACCCAGAGTATGATCAACCATGGGATCGGGAGACGTGTTCCAATATGCCTCAGTTCTCGTCCCCTGGTACTCGGGTGCAACATTCCAGACGCTTTACTAACACTCTCCCGACTTGGAGAGTCAGTGCCTTTAACCTCCTGTTTGGCCCAGTTTGCAATTTCTGCGGAAGATGAACAGGAATAGGGAGAGCCAAAGAGAGACTAGCTGGAGGAGTCTAGACGGGCAAATTTAACTCTCATTTCCCACCAGGAAGAGGAATTAACCGAAGGCTCAGCGTGCCGTGCCGGAACCAGATTAGGGCCTGAAGCAATCCTGCGGTGTTGCGGCCAGCTCACAAGAAAGCGAGTTGAAGAAAGGAGCTCAGGGGCAGTGTAATTCACAAACCTGCAGAGTTATAAATGACAGCTATCGTCCAAAAATATACTGAAGTAAGGCTGCCAAGAGGACTTGAAAGCGGGGCAGAATTGCAGGAAACCGATTTCAGGAGGTAGACTGGAATTGCATTTAAAGCATAGGAAAAGAGGCAGAACGTCGACAATGATGCATGTGGCCAAAAAGGGCGTATGCGTTTTCTCCTGAATATATTCAGGAAAAAACGCATACGCCCTTTTTGGCCAACCAAGCAAGCTTGTAAAGGAAATCTGCACTACAATGAAGTCTCACTTCCCCCCCGGTCAAAAGGGCCATCTGTAAAAAGTGTAAAATCCAGAAAGGCAGGACAGGCCATGGAGAACTGGGAGCCTTGTTATGCTGATGGTCGGGATGTAAATTGCCAACAGCCACTCAGGAGAAGTGTATGGTGTTTCCTGAAACATCGAAAAAACAAAGCAACAGAGCCTAGGGCACTTCCACTTATGGTCCTATAGCTTAGGGAAATTAAAATCAAAAAGACACAGCCTCCCCAATGTTTGGGACGGCTCTGTTTACAAGAACCTCGTTTATGGTACAAGTTCAATATCGCAGAAAGTGAAAAATGGATAAAGAAGTTGTGGTACTTACGTACGATGCAATATCACTCAGCAATGAAATCTATGTCATCAGGCCCGTAGCAGCATAATGAGTGGATTCAGGTATGATGATTCTAACTGAAATAAGTCACACAGAAAAAGAAACATCATAAGATATCACTAATACACGGAATGTAAACTTGGCTATACAGGAACTGAATTACAAAATAGAACAGGATCACAAATTTAGAAAACCAACTTATGCTTGCTTAAGGGGAAAGGTGAGTGGCGGTGTTGCATAAAACCAGAGATTATAATGAGCACAGATAAAGTTCCTTAAGCCAGATACTGAATAGACAAGAGCTACTCCTTGCTCAATGAAATGGACTCAACACCCCATATTAAATGCCTAAGAACGTACCTGACTAGTAAGTATCTTAAAACCTATGGATTGCTATTTCCCTGAAAGAGAATCAAGCGTCTGTACAGGGGCCTAAATGCAGCAGTGATAGGATTGGAGAGGTTCGGTGAGCAAATGAAGACCCTTTGAAGTCATATTGCATGGTACCCATTCCACGGGTCTCAACTCTCCAGGTTTAAGGGATTCTTCCTTCAGCTAAAACATGCATGCGGAGCCCAGAGTATGATCAACCATGTGATCGGGAGACGTGTTCCAATATGTCTCAGTTCTCGTCCCCTGGTACTCGGGTGCAACATTCCAGACACTTTACTAACACTCTCCCGACTTGGAGAGTCAGTGCCTTTAACCTCCTGTTTGGCCCAGTTTGGAATTTCTGCGGAAAATGAACAGGAATAGGGAGAAACAATGAGAGACTAGCTGGACGTGTCTGGACGGGCAAATTTAACTCTCATTTCGCACCAGGAATAGGAATTAACCAAAAGCTCAGCATCCCGGCCGGAACGAGATTAAGGCCTGAAGCAATCCTGCGGGGTTGTGGCCAGCTCACAAGAAAGCGAGTAGAAGTAAGGAGCTCAGGGGCACTGTAATTCACAAACCTGCAGAGTTATAAATAACAGCTATCGTCCAAAAATATACTGAAGTAAGGCTGACAAGAAGACTTGAAAGCGGGGCAGAATTGCAGGAATCCGATTTCAGGAGGTAGACTGGAATTGCATTTAAAATATAGGAAAAGAGGCAGAATGTGGACAATGATGCACTTGGCCAAAAAGGGCGTATGCGTTTTTTCCTGCATATATTCAGGAAAAAACGCATACGCACTTTTTGGCCAACCAAGCAAGCTTGCAAAGGAAATCTGCACTACAATGAAGTCTCACTTCCTCCCGGTCAAAAGGGCCATCTGAAAAAAGTGTAAAATCCAGAAAGGCAGGACAGGCCATGGAGAACTGGGAGCCTTGTTATGCTGATGGGCGGGATGTAAATTGCCAACAGCCACTCGGGAGAAGTGTATGGTGTTTTCTGAAACATCTAAAAAACAACGCAAGTGAGCCTAGGGCACTTCCACTTATGGTGCTGTAGCTTAGGGAAAGTAAAATCAAAAAGACACAGCCACCCCAAAGTTTGGGATGGCTCTGTTTACAAGAACCTCATTTACGGTACAAGTTCAATAGCGCAGAAAGTGAAATATGGATAAAGAAGTTGTGGTACTTACGTACAATGCAATATCACTCAGCAATGAAATCTATGTCATCAGGCCCATAGCAGCATAATGAGTGGATTCAGGTATGATGATTCTAACTGAAATAAGTCACACAGAAAAAGAAACATCATAAGATATCACTAATACACGGAATGTGAACTTGGCTACACATGAACTGAATTATAAAACAGAACAGGGTCTCAAGTTTAGAAAAGCAACTTATGCTTTTTTAAGGGGGAAGGTGATTTGGGGTGCTGCATAAAACCAGAGTTTGACATTAGCACAGATAATGTTCCATAAGCCAAATGTGTAATAGACAAGACCTACCCTTTGCTCAACAAAATGGACTCAACAATGAGGTATCACCTCACACCTGTTATAATGGGCATCATCTGAAAATCTACAAACAATAAATGCTGGAAAGGGTGTGGAGAAAAGGAACCCTCTTCCACTATTGTTGGGAATATAAATTGTTACATTCACTATGGAGAACAATATGGAGTTTCTTAAGAAACTAACAATAGAATTACCATATGATACAGCAATCCCAGTACTGGACATATACCCAGACAAAACCATAAATCAAAAAGAGACATTCACCGCAATGTTCATTGCATCACTATTTACAATATCGAGGTAATGGAAGCAACCTAAATGCCCACAGACAGACGAATGCATAAAGCTGTGGTACGTATATAAAATGGAATATTACTAAGCCATGAAAAGGAATGAAATTGGGTCATTTGTAGAGACGTCGATGGATCTAGAGACTGTCATACAGAGTGAAGTAAGTCAGAAAGAGAAAAACAAATCTTGTATATTCATGCATATATGTGGAACCTAGAAAAACCGTACAGATTAACCATTTTGCAAGGCATAAATAGAGCAACAGATGTAGACAACAAATGTATGGACAACAAGGGGGGAAAGCTGTTGGGGGGATGGTGGTGGGAGGAGTTGAGAGACTGGGATTGGCATGTATACATTTATATGTATAAAATAGATAACCAATAAGAACCTGCTGTATAAAAATATAAAATAAAATTCAAAATTGAAAAGAAATAAAATTTAAAAATAAAACAGAAAAAACAATTATTCCCTTCACATACATGTATTTATATGAATAAATTATTTCCATGCTTATATCTGTAAATACAAAAAAGAGGAATAAAATCTACCTTGAACCAAAAACGAAAAAGAGAAAAAAAACACAGAACCCACCAGTTCCACAGAGGAAAACCGTATCAGGGCACTTGCTCCAGTTGTAAACAATTCTGAAGTTGGTCAGTGGTGGGGAATCGTCTCCCAGTCAGCCAGCAGCCCCCACGCAACAAGCGTCCTCATTGCAAAGCTGGGGCACCGTGCCGAGGCATCTGTGAGTAAACGTGAGCTGAGCCCCAGGCCAGTTGCTGCTGAACTATTCCCACCCGTCCCAGGTAAAACACCTGAATATATACAAGGACTTGAAAGCCTAGAGGAAGGGCCATAGAGCCACACGAGTGACAGCATGCCGGCCGACTTGGTGCCTGCAGGCCAGCCAGGATGGTCCTGGCCCTGGGTGCTCTTCTGGAAGATTTCCATTTCCCTGCCTGAGATACCCGTCCTGTCCCTGCCCCCACTGCTTTTTTCCTTCCTCACCTCTGCCCAGGGAGAAATTCCAGCAGCAGGTATGGGTGACACATCCTCTTCTTTAGCAGGTGGCAGCCTGGCACCTGCTGCAGAAAGTCCAGCAGAGCCCCACTCACACTGGGCCACCCACAAAGCCGTGGCCTCTCACTCCCTCCCACCAGCCCAGCCCCGAGACTGCTGACAGGGCAGAGAAAATGGCATCAGGCATGGCTGCAGGGGCTCTTGCTGCCTGGAGTGGTATTTATATTGATCTCAACCCAGGCACACCTGGGGAGGGCTGGCCGGCACGGTAAGGCTGCCCAGCTCAGCCAATCATCACCCCTCAGGGGCTCACAGTTGCAGAAAATGGAACTTGCTGAACCGGCCAGGTCCAAGGAACAGGTGTGGGCTCCTGAGAGTCAGGATAGACAAGGGGCTGCAGCTTTGGCTTGTTTTCTAATCATTTTATCTGGCCCATGAGTGGGAGACAACTTCAAGAAAACCCTCTCCTAATGAGAGGAACCCAGGAGTCAGGGAGAGGAGGGGTGGGTGGTGGTTGGAGACAGAGGCCTGGTGCCCCGGGTGCAGTGGAAGTCTCTGGAAGACCAGGTGGAGGGAGGCCGCACAGAGTGATGCCCAGGGTCACAGACCTGTCGCAGCTGCTGTTTGTTAGTTCAAGTCCTGCTCTGAGGTGCTCTGTGTCAGCTCTGAGCGACAGGTGAGCTGGGGGTGCTCTGCAATGAGGGCTATGTGCACGGTTCCTGTGTGCCCAGCCCTGCCACGGTACCTGCAAGGGTAGCTCTGTATCCTGGGAGGGGCCTGACCACGAGAGCCCCGTGGGCTTGGGTGGGGGTGGGGTACCTGCCCAGGTGAGCTCCATATTCTGGGATTGGTCTGACCACGAGAGCCCCATGGGCTGCTGGGGACCTGTTAAAGGATGTCAGGACAGTCAGTGAAGCCACCGAGGATATACCTCCAGTTGCTCCTAATTCCTACACCCTGCTGGTCATTCTACCAACCACCAGGACATGGTATTCTGTATTAGTCTTCAATGATGCCTTCTTTTGTATTCCATTAGTCCCAGAGTCACAAGAAATTTTGGCTTGTGAGTGGCAGGACTCAACATACAACTAAAACAATACTTCCGGGCCGTCTTGCCCCAAGGGTGCAAAAATTCCCACACCATCTTTGGGGAAACCTTAGCTAAAGACCTAAAAGTTCTACCTCTGGAAAAGGAAACCCTCCTTCAGTACGCAGACGACATTCTGATCGCCAGCCCTACTAAGGAGGCCTCTGAACTACCAAGCCAATAAAGGATAGAAGTTGTCCAAGAAAAAGCTCAAATATCACAGACTGCGGTGACCTGCCTGGGCTTCATTCTCACAGAAGGTCGGAGAAGCCCATCCCAGGAAAGGGAAGAAACAATTTTCGGCCTTACTCCTTTCTAAAACTAGAAGACAGCTTAGGGGTTCCTGGGGAGGCCAGGGTTTGCTGCTTCTGGATCCCTAACTGCAGTCTACTAGCTGGGCCATTATATGAAACACTGAAAGGAAAAGATGATGATCCTTTTGAATAGAATCCAGAAGTGGCCTTTCAAGAATGGAAAGAGCAGTCAATTCAGACCCTTGCCCTGGAACTCCCTAATTTAGCTAAACCCTTTGACCTTTACATTCCTGGTGAAAGGTGAATCGCCATTGGAGAATTAGTGCAAAAACTGGGACCACTTGAAATGGAACAATGCAAGAATGCCATCCAGGTAGGATAAACTACGGTCACCAAGGGGCTTGGCCCACTGCCGCATCTGGCCAAGATACTGGCGGTATCTAAAAACCTGGAAATCAGCAGCCCAAAAGGCCACCTCCCTCCTAAGGGAAAAGGACCCCACGTGGTGATCCTAACCACCAACCATGCCCTGAAGTTGCAGGGTTTGCTCCGTGGGCACACCAACTTCGAGTGAGGAGGCCCTCCAACTCCAACATCCAGAGAGATAACCGGGGGCAACAGGACACCATGACGACTCGTGTGAACATCACTTGACCTGGAGTTTCTCTCATAAAACAACAAGAGTGTGTCCCAAAAGAGTAGACTACTGCTTGCAGGACTTACTGCACCCAGAGGGGAGCTAATAATCTTGGCGGGGGAACCGTATGTCACACTGTCACCATAGAAAAGCCTACAGACACCGTGATGATGGTGGCCAATAAGACTGGCTGGACTCCTGTTTACTTCAAAAGGCTGTTGACTCAGTGGCCATCATGGTCCTTGATCACCACTGACCCTGGACTGTCTGGGAGTTGAGCGGGCAGGGCTCTGACACCTGGTGCTGTTTGTACGTTAATTCAGGGGCCTAATTGAAGACAGCGCAGACTACTGGTCAGAGCATCTAGGCTGGCAGAAACGGTCAGCCTAAGGTGGCCGAACAAATGTGGGGCGGGGTGAAACCGGCCCCCACAGCGTCTCTGCACATCTCTTTCCTGGACCCTTAAAGGTCATTAGAATCTATAACGCTTCCAATGCTGGTGCTCAGGTGGACGAGCAGGGAGGCAGGGGGCCTGGGGACAATCAACGTCACCTGGAGGCTGCTGGGGAGAAGCTCTGACCCTCGCCCCTTGGTATGAGGGCTCCCAACTCAGCACTCAGCAGTTACAGAAGAAGGGTCTGCACCCTCAGCACTCCAAGAATGAGGAACGGGACAAAAGGCAGAGGAGGGGTTTGTCCCCAGCAAAGCCCATTAAAAATCCCTGGGAGATAAAAATAGAATCTGGGCAATAAAGTCAAGTCTAACCTTTTTTATCCTTTGTGCTTTGTCTAATTTCATGTGCTCCTAGGGTCCCGCATGCAGAGGTTCCACACCCGGCACTTCAGACCAGATTTCCTAGTGCAGAATGGCTGGGTCGACACCTCAGCTCCTGGGGCCCAGTGCAGACTCCGCGATATAGAGCCTGAGCTGCAGCCAACCCGGCCCTCCAGAGCTCCGCCCCCTCCCTCCCACTGACTCTGACAGGATCTCTACACAGCAGCCCAGCCCACAGCCCACGGGGTAGTGCATGCTCTCACCTCTCCATTCTCTGATCAAAATATAAAGTTTCCTTTGCTTGTGAACCAAACTCAGTCTCCATCTGTTGGCCCCAATGACACTGCGCAGGGGGACACTTGTTGGGGTCCACTCTGGAGGATCAGTAACAGAAATTGAGACTATTGTAACCTCAATGAACAGATGTGTGAGCCAAACTGTAGTTAACATAGAACAGTGTATAAGGCTCGGGTAAAATAAGATGTTTCTAACGCTTCCATTGGCTATTTCCATCACTTTATTATAAGCAAGTTCAGTGAAAAGGTTTGTCTTATTTGTCAGGTCAATATTAGAGAAACGAAGTGATTTCTTTCCAAGGATGTACATCTAATAATCTTGGTTAAAGCTTCAATCTTGTTTTAAATGCTTTTCCATTGAAAATGATACCTCTCTTTCAGCTCCCCCATTTCTGAGAAGTATAAAATCTTATAATTTATTATTACCAAAGGGGAAAGGTCGGAGGAGGGATAAATTAACAGTTTGGGATTAACACATACACACTGCTATGTATAAAATAGATCATCAACAAGGAACTACTGTATAGCACAGGGAACTACACTCAACATTTTGCAATAACCTATAAGGGGAAATAATCTGAAAAAGAATAGATATTTTTATTGACATCATCTATCAATGACAGTTAAAGTGTAACCTAAGGGAAGCTGGTGGTGAGTGCTTCTGACCCTGAAGACTTCAATCATCTAAAGTTTGGACTCTGCCTACTTCCCAAGGCCCTTAATGAACATATGTGTAGCCGTAGCTTAAAAAATTCCCCAGTTTGGGTTTCGGGGAGACACTGATTTTGAAAAAGCCCTGGTGTTCTCCTTACATGAATGGGACTCTTCCTACTGCTAAAACATGTCTGTCACACCCAGAGGATGGTATACCGTCTGATCGGGAAGAGTTTGGAAAAGGCATCTCATCTCCTCATCTCCTGGTGCTCGGGTTCACCCATCCAGCGTCTTTACTAACAGTCTCCCCACTTGGAGATGGCAGCACTGTCAACATCCTGTTGTGTACAGTTTGGAATTTGTCCAGAGGATGAAGCGGAAGGATGAGGAACAATGAGAGACAAGTCCTAGGTGTTCAGACAGGCACATGTCACTCTAATTTCCAATCAGGAAGACGAATTGACCAAAGGCTAGGGTTGCCCATGGAAACAGTATAGGGCTTGAGGAAATCCCGCTGCTTTGTGGCCAGTTCCCATAAACACAAGTTGAACAATGGAACTCAGGGACAGTAAAATTCACGAAACTGCAGAGTTGAAAATATCCATCACTGAAAAATGTCTTGAGGAAAGTCAGAGAAAAGGACTTGTAAGCAAGGGAGAATGGCAGGAAAGGGATTTGAGGAGGTAGAAAGGACTCGCCATTAAGCACAAGAAAAGGAGCTGAACATTGCCAACATTGCAGTTGGCCAAAAAGGGTGTATGCATTTTTTTCTGTATATATTCAAGAAAAGGGCATACACTTTTTTAGCCAACCAAACAGGTGGGCACTGGAAGTCGATACTACAAGAGATATCACTTCGCATCAGTCAGAAGAGCCATCCTCATAAAGCGTAAACAACAGAAATGCAGGACAGGGCAAGGAGAAGAGGGAGCCCTGTGAGACTTATAGTGGAAATATATATTGCCAACGGCCATTCTGGAGAAGTGTATTGTGTTTACTAAAGCATCTAAAAAATGAGCTACAGAGCATAGGGCACTTGCACTCATGGGCGTATATCTTGGGAAAAACAAAAATCGAGAAGACACAGGCACCCCAGTGTTTACCCCCTCTCTGTTTAAAAGATCCTCGACTAGGATATAACTTAAATGTCTCTGGAGAGAAAAAATGGATACAGATGTGGTACTTAGGTAGAGTGGAATATTATTCAGCCTGGAAATCAATGAAATATGGCCAGTTGTAACAACTCCGGAGGAGTTACGTATGATCATTCTAAGTGACATAATTCAAAAAGAAAAAGACACATATCATAAGATATCACTTAAAGGTGGAATGCAAAATGGCTACACATGAAATAAATTACAAAACAAAAACATAGTCAAATATGTAGAAAACACGCATAAGGCTGCTAAACGGGAAAGGTGGGGAGAGGTGAGGCATCATCCAGGAGGTTGAAATTAGCAAAGATACCATTCCAAATACCAAACTGATAATCAACAAGGCCTACACAGTAGCTAAAAGAACTGCACTCAGCACACTCAAGTCACCGGAAAAGAATATATACGACTGGTAAGAATCTGAAAAAGAATTTACTGATGTCTCTCTGTACGTGAATCAAGTGGATGTACAGCAGCAAGAAACAGAGCTTTGAAAATCAGCTGTAACCAATATAGTAATAAATTGAAAAAAATAAACGACAGAGAGACAGAGAAAACCTCTTACAACTTTTCCTCAGGGCCGGTGATGCAACATGGATTGAACACATCTAGACCCACAGCAGGATGAGACATAAGGCTGGAAACTGTTTGCACTAAGAGAAATGTGAGGTTGGGTGAGGAAATGCACACCCTTTAAAGTAATACTACCTGGTACCCATTCAATGGGTCCCAAATCTGCAGGTTCAAGGGATCTTCCTACAGCTAAAACATGCATGGAAAACCCAGAGGACTGTACACCATGTGATCGGGAGATGTGTCTAAAATGCAGCTCATTTATCCTCTCCTGGTGCTCCTGTTCACCATTCCAGCCACGTTACTTAGAATCTCCCCACTTGGAGAATCAGCACATTTCAACTTCTGTTTCACACATTTTGCAAATTGTGAGGAGGATGAACGGGAAGAGGGGGAACCAATGAGAGAATAGTTGTAGGGGTTTGGACGGGCACATATCACTCTAATTTCCCATTAAGAATAAGAATTGCAAAAAGGCTCAGCCCGCCTCGCCCGAGCCAAAATAGGGCCGGAAGCAATCCTGCGGATTTGAGGCCAGCTCACAAAAGAGCAACTTATAAAATGGAGCTCAGGGTCACTGCAATTCACAAACCTGCAGAGTTATAAATGAAAACTAACGTCCAAAAATATGTTGAGGTAAGGCAAAGAAGAGGATCTGAATGCAAGACAGAATTGCAAGAAACAGATTTCAAGAGATAGATTGGACTCGTCTTTAAAGCACATGAAAAGCAGCAGAATTTCGACAATGATGCAGTTGGCCCAAAAGGGCGTATGCGTTTTTTCCTGATTATATCCAGGAAAAAACGCATGCGCACTTTATGGGCAACGAAGCAAGCAAGCAATGCAAATGTGCACAACAAAGAAGTCTCATTACCCACTGGTCAAAAGGGCCATCCTAAAAAATTGTAAAAACCAGAAATGCAGGACAGGCCATGGAGAACAGGGAGCCTTTATACGCTGATGGGCAGTGTGTGAACTGCCGAGAGCCACTCTGGAGAAGTGTATGGTGGTTCCTAAATCATCTAAAAAACAGAGCTACAGAGCATAGGACACTTCCAATCATGGGAGTATATCTAGGGAAGTCTAAAAATCAACAAGACACAAGCACACCACAGTTTAGGGCTACTCTGTTTACAAGAACCTCAACTTCAGTACACCTTAAATATCCCAGGAAAGAGAACAATGGATAAAGAAGATGTGGTACTTATGTACAATGGAATATCTCTTCACCATGAAATCAATGTAATAAGGCTAGTAGAAGGATAAAGAGTGGGTTTAGGTCCGATAATACTACTTGAAATAAGTCAAACAGAAAAAGAAACATATCATAAGATATCACTTATAGAGGGAGGGTAAATATGGCTGCACAAGAAATGAATTACAGAACAGAACAGTGTCTCACATTTAGAAAACACACTTATTTCAGCTTAAGGGGAAAGGAGAGGTGGGGTGATGCATAAAACCAGAGTTTGAAATTAGCACAGATACCGTTCAATAAACCAAATAGATATTAGACAAGATCTACACCTTGCTCAATGAACTGGCCTCAACACACCCTATACACCGCAGAGAAATATATCTGAGTAACAAGAATCTTAAAACCCATGTATTGATATATCTACATAAGGGAATCAAGTGTGTGCAGAGCGGCACAAACACAGCAGTGAAAATGAGCTAAACCCCATTATAGAAATAAATTTTAAAAACAAAACGCAGAAACAATGAAAGAGAGAAAAATTCTTACAAAATTCGCTCAGGGGCTGTGATGCAACCTGGACTGACCACATATAAACCCACAGCTGGATAAGACATAAGGCTGGACACTTGGGGCTGAGAGGATTGGTGAGCTTTGGTGAGCAACTGCCAAAAGTTTAATGCAATACTTCATGCTACTCATTCCAAGGGTCCCAACACTCCAGGTTGAAGGGAATCTTCCTACAGCTAAACCATGCTTGGGAAACCCAGCGACTGGTATACCATATGATTGGGAAAGGTTTCTAAAACGCACCTCATTTTTCCTCTCCTGGGGCTCCGGATCGACATTCCAGCCGCTTTACTAAAATATCCCCACATGGAGAGTCAATGCCTTTAAGTTCTGGTATCGCACAGTCTGCAGTTAGTGTGGAGGATGAATGGGAATAGGGGGAACCAGTGAGAAACTAGGTGTAGCGGTTTCAATGGGCACATGTCACTCTAATTTCACATCAGTAAGAAGAATAAACCTAACCCTAACCCTTCCCCGAAGCCTTGCCCTCACCCGTCCCCTAATCCTAACCCGTACGCTCACACTAACCCACGCCCTCACACGTACGCTCCCCCTCAACCGTTGTCGTACCCTCACCTGGACCCTAAACCGTCCCCGTCCCATAACCCTAACCCTAGCCTGAACCCTAACCCTAAACCTTCCCCGAAGCCTTCCCCTCACCCGTCCCCTAATCCTAACCCGTACGCTCACACTAACACGCGCCCTCACACGTACGCTCCCCCTAAAGCTCTGTCGTACCCTCACGTGGACCCTAAACCATCCCCGTCCCCTAACCCTAACCCTAGCCCGAACCCTAACCCTAAACCTTCCCCGAAGCCTTCCCCTCACCCGTCCCCTAATCCTAACCCGTACACTCACACTAACCCGCGCCGTGACACGTACGCTCCCCCTCAACCGTTTTCGTACCCTCACCTGGACCCTAAACCGTCCCCGTCCCCTAACCCTAACCCTAGCCCGAACCCTAAACCTAACCCTTCCCCGAAGCCTTCCCCTCACCGGTCCCATAATCCTAACCCGTACGCTCACACTAACCCGCGCCCTCACACGTACGCTCCCCATAAACCGTTGTCGTAACCGAACCTGGACCCTAAACCATCCCCGTCCCCTAACCCTAACCCTAGCCCGAACCCTAACCCTAACCCTTCCCCGAAATCTTCCCCTCACCCGTCCCCTAATCCTAACCCGTACGCTCACACTAACCCGCACCCTCACACGTACACTCCCCAAAAACTGTTGTCGTAACCTCACCTGGACCCTAAACCGTCCCCATCCCCTAACCCTAACCCTAGCCCGAACCCTAAGCCTAACCATTCCCCGAAGCCTTCCCCTCACCGGTCCCATAATCCTAACCCGTACGCTCACACTAACCCACGCCCTCACACGTACGCTCGCCCTAAACCGTTGTCGTACCCTCTCCTGGACCCTAAACCGTCCCCGTCCCCTAACTCTAACCCTAGCCCGAACCCTAACCCTAACCCTTCCCCGAAGCCTTCCCCTCACCCATCCCCTAATCCTAACCCGTACGCTCACACTAACACGCGCCCTCACACGTACACTCCCCCTAAAGCGTTGGCGTACCCTCACCTGGACCCTAAACCGTCCCCATCCCCTAACCCTAACCATAGCCCGAACCCTAACCCTAACCCTTCCCCGAAGCCTTCCCCTCACCCGTCCCCTAATCCTAACCCGTACGCTCACACTAACCCGCGCCCTCACACGTACGCTCCCCCTCAACCTTTGTCGTACCCTCACCTGGACCCTAAACCGTCCCCATCCCCTAACCCTAACCCTAGCCCGAACCCTAACCCTAACCCTTCCCCGAAGCCTTCCCCTCACCCGTCCCCTAATCCTAACCCGTACGTTCACACTAACCCGCGCCCTCACACGTACGCTCCCCATAAACCGTTGTCGTAACCTCACCTGGACCCTAAACCGTCCCCATCCCCTAACCCTAACCCTAGCCCGAACCCTAACCCTAACCCTTCCCCGAAATCTTCCCCTCACCCGTCCCCTAATCCTAACCCGTACGCTCACACTAACCCGCGCCGTCACACGTACGCTCCCCCTAAAGCGTTGTCGTACCCTCACCTGGACCCTAAACCGTCCCCGTCCCCTAACTCTAAACCTAGCCCGAACCCTAACCCTAACCCTTCCCCGAAGCCTTCCCCTCACCGGTCCCCTAATCCTAAACCGTATGCTCACACTAACCTGCGCTCTCACACGTACGGTCCCCATAAACCGTTGTCGTTCCCTCACCTGGACCCTAAACCGTCCCCTTCCCCTAACCCTAGCCCTAGCCCGAACCCTAACCCTAACCCTTCCCCGAAGCCTTCCCGTCACCCGTCCCCTAATCCTAACCCGTATGCTCACACTAACCCGCGCCCTCACACGTACGCTCCCCCTAAACCGTTGTCGTACCCTCACCTGTACCCTAAACCGTCCCCGTCCCCTAACCCTAATCCTAGCCCGAACCCTAACCCTAACCCTTCCCCGAAGCCTTCCTCTCACTCGTTCCCTAATCCTAACCCTTACGCTCACACTAACCCGTGTCCTCACACGTACGCTCCCCCTAAACCGTTGTCGTACCCTCACCTGGACACTAAAACGTGCCCGTCCCCAAACCCTAACCCTAGCCCGAACCCTAACCCTAACCCTTCCCCGAAGCCTTCCCCTCACCCGTGCCCTAATCCTAACCCATACGCTCACACTAACCCGCACCCTCACACGTACGCTCCCCCTAAACCGTTGTCGTACCCTCACCTGGGCCCTAAACCGTCCCCGTCCCCTAAGCCTAACCTTAGCCCGAAACCTAACCCTAACCCTTCCCCGAAGCCTTCCCCTCACCCGTCCCCTAATCCTAACCCGTACGCTCACACTAACCCGCGCCCACACACGTACGCTCCCCCTAAAACTCTGTCGAACCCTTACCTGGACCCTAAACCGTCCCCGTCCCCTAACCCTAACCCTAGCCCGAACCCTAACCCTAAACCTTCCCCGAAGCCTTCCCCTCACCCGTCCCCTAATCCTAACCTGTACGCTCACACTAACCTGCGCTCTCAAACCTACGCTCCACCTAAACCGTTGTTGTACCCTCACCTGGACCCTAAACCGTCCCCGTCCCCTAACCCTAACCCTAGCCCGAACCCTAACCCTAACCCTTCTCCGAAGCCTTCCCCTCACCCGTCCCCTAATCCTAACCCGTACCCTAACACTAAACCGCGCCCTCACACAATCACTCCCCCTAAACCGTTGTCGTACCCTCACCTGGACCCTAAACCGTCACCGTCCCCTAACCCTAACCCTAGCCCGAACCCTAACCCTAACCCTTCCCCGAAGCCTTCCCCTCACCCGTCCCCTAATCCTAACCAGTAGGCTCACACTAACCCACGCCCTCAAATGTACGCTCCCTCTAAACCGTTGTCGTACACTCAACTGTACCCTAAACCGTCCCCATCCCCTAAACCTAACCCAGGCCGAACCCTAACCCTAACCCTTCCCCGAAACCTTCCCCTCACCCGTCCCCAATCCTAACCCGTATGCTCACACTAACCCACGCCCTCACACGTACGCTCCCCCTAAACTGTTGTCATACCCTCACCTGGACCCTAAACCGTCCCTATCCCCTAAACCTAACCCTAGCCCGAACCCTAAACCTAACCCTTCCCCGAAGCCTTCCCCTCACCCATCCCCTAATTGTAAACCGTACGCTCACACTAACCCGCGCCCTCACACGTACGCTCCCCCTAAACCATTGTCATACCCTCACCTGGACCCTAAACCGTCCCCGTCCCCTAACCCTAACCCTAGCCCGAACCCTAACCCGAACCCTTTCCCGAAGCCTTCCCCTTACCGGTTCCTTAATCCTAACCCGTACGCTCACACTAACCCGCGCCCACACACGTACTCTCTCCATAAACTGTTGTCGTACCCTCACCTGTACCCTAAACCGTCCCCGTCCCCTAACCCTAACCCTAACCCTAGCCCGAACCCTAACCCTAAACCTTCCCTGAAGCCTTCCCCTCACCCGTCCCCTAATCCTAACCCGTACGCTCACACTAACCCGTGCCCACAAACGTACACTCCCCCTAAACCGTTGTCGTACCCTCACCTGGACCCTAAACCGTCCCCATGCCCTAACCCTAACCCTAGCCCGAACCCTAACCCTAACCCTTCCCCGAAGCCTTCCCCTCACCCGTCCCCTAATCCTAACCCGTAAGCTAACACTAACCCGTGCCCTCACACGGTTGCTCCCCCTAAACCGTTGTCCTACCCTCACTTGGACCCTAAAAAGTCCCCGTCCCCTAACCATAACCCTAACCCTTAACCGAAGCCTTACCCTAACACGTCCGCTAATCCTAACCTGTACACCAACACTAACCCATGCCCTCACACGTACGCTCAGTCTAAACCACTGTCGTACCCTAACCTGTCCCCTAAAATGTCCCCGTCCCCTAACCTTAACCGTAACCCTAACCCTAACCCTTCCCCGAAGCCTTCCCCTCACCCGTCCCCTAATCCTAACCCGTACGCTAACACTGACCCGCGCCCTCACACGTACGCTCCCCCTAAAGCGTTGTCGTACCCTCACCTGGACCCTAAACCATCCCCGTCCCCTAACCCTAACCCTACCCTGAACCCTAAACCTAACACTTCCCCGAAGCCTGACCAACACCCGTACCCTAATCTTAACACGTACGCTCACGCTAACAGGCACCCTGACACGTACGCTCTCCCTAAAGCGTTGTCGTACCCTCATCTGGAACCTAAACCGTCCCCGTCTCCTAACCCTAACCCTAGCCCGAACCCTAACCCTAACTCTTCCCCGAATCCTCACCCTCACCCGTTCCCTAATCCTAACCCGCACGCTAACGCTGACCCGTGCCCTCACACGTATGCTCCCCCTAAAGCGTTGTCGTACCCTCAGCTGGACCCTAAACTGTCCCCGTCCCCTAACCCTAAACCTAGCCCGAACCCTAACCCTAAACCTTCCCCGAAGCCTGACCCTCTCCCGTACCCTAATCCTATCCCGCACGCTAACACTAACCCGCGCCCTCACACGTACGCTCCCCCTAAAGCGTTGTCGTACCCTCACCTGGACCCTAAACCGTCCCCGTCCCCTAACCCTAACCCTAGGCTGAACCCTAACCCTAACTCTTCCCCGAAACCTGACACTCACCCGTCCCCTAATCCTAACCCGTACGCTAACGCTAACCCGCCCCCTAACACGTTCCCTCCCCCTAAAGCTTTGTCGTACTCTCACCTGGACCCTAAACCGTCCCCATCCCCTAACCCTAACCCTAGACCGAACCCTAACCGTAACCCTTCCCGAAGCCTGAACCTAACCCGTCCCCTAATCCTAACCCGCACGCTAACGCTAACCCGCGCCCTCACACGTACGCTCCCCCTAAAGCGTTTTCATACCCTCAGCTGTACCCTAAACCGTCCCCGTCCCCTAAACCTAAACCTAGCCCGAACCCTAAACCTAACCCTACCCCGAAGCCTGACCCTCACCCGTCCACTAATCCTAACACGTACGCTCACGCTAACCCACGCCCTCACACATACGCTCCCCCTAAAGCGTTGTCATACATTCACCTGGACCCTAAACCGTCCCCGTCCCCTAACCCTAACCCTAGCCCGAACCCTAACCCTAACTATTCCCCGAAGCCTGACCCCAAACCGTCCCCTAATCCTAACCCGTACGCTAACGCTAACTTACTCCCTCACACGTACGCTCCCCCTAAAGCATTGTCGTACCCTCACCTGGACCCTAAACCGTCCCCGTCCGATAACCCTAACCCTAGCCCAAACCCTAACCCTAACCATTCCCCGAAGCCTGACCCTCACCCGTCCCCTAATCCTAACCCGCACGCTAATGCTAACCCGCGCCCTCACATGTACGCTCCCCCTAAAGTGTTGTCGTACCCTCACCTGGACCCTAAACCATCCCCTTCCCCTAACCCTAACCCTAGACAGAACCCTAAGCCTGACCCTTCCCCGAAGCTTGACCCAACACGTCCCCTAATCCTAACCTGTACGCTAACGCTAATCCGCGCCCTCACATGTACGCTCCCCCTAAAGCGTTGTCGTACCCTCACATGAACCCTAAACCATCCCGGGCCCCTAACACTAACCCTAGCCCGATCCCTAACCCTAACCCTTCCCCGAAGCCTGACCCTCACCCGTCCCCTAATCCTAACCTGTACGCTAACACTGACATGCGCCCTCACAAGTACGCTACCCCTAAAGCGTTGTCATACCCTAACCTGGACCCTCAACCGTCCCAGTCCCCGTCCCCTAACCCTAGCCCGAACCCTAACCCTAACACTTCCCCGAAGCCTGACCCTCACCCGTCCCCTAATCCTAACCCGTACGCTAACACTGACCCGCGCCCTCACACGTACGCTCCCCCTAAAGCGTTGTCGTACCCTCACCTGGACCCTAAACCATCCCCGTCCCCTAACCCTAACCCTAGCCCGAACCCTAACCCTAACACTTCCCCGAAGCCTGACCAACACCCGTACCCTAATCTTAACACGTACGCTCACGCTAACCCGCACCCTGACACGTACGCTCTCCTTAAAGCGTTGTCGTACCCTCACCTGGAACCTAAACCGTCCCCGTCTCCTAACCCTAACCCTAGCCCGAACCCTAACCCTAACCCTTCCCCGAATCCTCACCCTCACCCGTTCCCTAATCCTAACCCGCACGCTAATGCTAACCCGTGCCCTCACACGTATGCTCCCCCTAAAGCGTTGTCGTACCCTCAGCTGGACCCTAAACTGTCCCCGTACCCTAACCCTAAACCTAGCCCGAACCCTAACCCTAACCCTTCCCCGAAGCCTGACCCTCTCCCGTACCCTAATCCTATCCCGCACGCTAACACTAACCCGCGCCCTCACACGTACGCTCCCCCTAAAGCGTTGTTGTACCCTCACCTGGACCCTAAACCGTCCCCGTCCCCTAACCCTAGGCTGAACCCTAACCCTAACTCTTCCCCGAAGCCTGACACTCACCCGTCCCCTAATCCTAACCCGTACGCTAACGCTAACCCGCCCCCTAACACGTTCCCTCCCCCTAAAGCTTTGTCGTACTCTCACCTGGACCCTAAACCGTCCCCATCCCCTAACCCTAACCCTAGACCGAACCCTAACCGTAATCCTTCCCGAAGCCTGAACCTAACCCGTCCCCTAATCCTAACCCGCACGCTAACGCTAACCCGCGCCCTCACACGTACGCTCCCCCTAAAGCGTTTTCATACCCTCAGCTGTACCCTAAACCATCCCCGTCCCCTAACCCTAACCCTAGACTGAACCCTAACCCTAACCCTTCCCCGAAGCCTGACCCTCACCCGTCCCCTAATCCTAACGCGTACGCTAACGCTAACCCACGCCCTCACATGTACGCTCCCCCTAAAGCGTTGTCATAACCTCACCTGGACACTAAACCGTCCCCGTCTCCTAACTCTAACCCTACCGCGAACCCTAACCCTAACCCTTCCCCGAAGCCTGACTCTCACCCGTCGCCTAATCCTAACCTGTACGCTCTCGCTAACCCGCGCCCTCACACATACGCTCCCCCTAAAGCATTGTCATACCCTCCCCTGGACCCTAAACCGTCCCTGTCCCCGTCCCCTAACCCCAGCCCGAACCCTAACCCTAACCCTTCCCCGAAGCCTGACTCTCACCCGTCCCTTAATCCTAACCCGTACGCTAACGCTAACACGCGCCCTCACACGTACGCTCCCCCTAAAGCGTTGTCGTACCCTCACCTGGACCCTAAACCGTCCCCATCCCCTAACCCTAACCTTACCCCGAACCCTAACCCTAACCCTTCCCCGAAACCTGACCCTCACCCGTCCCCTAATCCTAACCCATACGCTAACACTAACCCGCGCCCTCAAACGTACGCTCCCCCTAAAGCGTGGTTGTACCCTCACCTGTACCCTAAACCGTCCCCGTCCCCTAAACCTAAACCTAGCCCGAACCCTAAACCTAACCCTACCCCGAAGCCTGACCCTCACCCGTCCACTAATCCTAACACGTATGCTCACGCTAACCCACGCCCTCACACATACGCTCCCCCTAAAGCGTTGTCATACATTCACCTGGACCCTAAACCGTCCCCGTCCCCTAACCCTAACCCTAGCCCAAACCCTAACCCTAACTATTCCCCGAAGCCTGACCCCAAACCGTCCCCTAATCCTAACCCGTACGCTAACGCTATCTTACTCCCTCACATGTACGCTCCCCCTAAAGCGTTGTCGTACGCTCACCTGGACCCTAAACCGTCCCAACCCCTAACCCTAACCCTAGCCCGAACCCTAACCCTAACCCTTCCCCGAAGCCTGACCCTCACCCGTCCCCTAATCCTAACCCATACGCTAACACTAACCCGCGCCCTCACACGTACGCTCCCCCTAAAGCGTTGTTGTACCCTCACCTGGACCCTAAACCGTCCCCGTCCGATAACCCTAACCCTAGCCCGAACCCTAACCCTAACCATTCCCCGAAGCCTGACCCTCACCCGTCCCCTAATCCTAACCCGCACGCTAATGCTAACCCACGCTCTCACATGTACGCTCCCCCTAAAGCGTTGTCGTACCCTCACCTGGACCCTAAACCATCCCCTTCCCCTAACCCTAACCCTAGACAGAACCCTAAGCCTGACCCTTCCCCGAAGCCTGACCCAACACGTCCCCTAATCCTAACCTGTACGCTAACGCTAATCCACACACTCACATGTACGCTCCCCCTAAAGCGTTGTCGTACCCTCACATGAACCCTAAACCATCCCGGGCCCCTAACCCTAAACCTAGCCCGATCCCTAACCCTAACCCTTCCCCGAAGCCTGACCCTCACCCGTCCCCTAATCCTAACCTGTACGCTAACACTGACATGCGCCCTCACAAGTACGCTACCCCTAAAGTGTTGTCATACCCTAACCTGGACCCTCAACCGTCCCAGTCCCCGTCCCCTAACCCTAGCCCGAACCCTAACCCTAACCCTTCCCCGAAGCCTGACCCTCACCCGTCCCCTAATACTAACCCGTACGCTCACACTAACCCGCGCCCTCACACGTACGCTCCCCCTAAAGCGTTGTCGTACCCTCACCTGGACCCTAAACCGTCCCGGGCCCCTAACCCTAATCCTACCCCGAACCCTAACCCTAACACTTCCCCGAATCCTGACCCTCTCCCGTCCCCTAATCCTAACCCGTACGCTAACACTAACCCACGCCCTCACACGTACGCTCTCCCTAAAGCGTTGTCGTACCCTCACCTGGACCCTAAACCGTGCCCGTCCCCTAACCCTAACCCTAGCCTGTCCCTAACCCTAACCCTTCCCCGAAGCCTGACCCTCACCCGTCCCCTAATCCTAACCCGTACGCTGACACTAACACGCGCACTCACACGTACGCTCCCGCTAAAGCGTTGTCGTACCCTCACCTGGACCCTAAACCGTCCCCGACCCCTAAGCCTAACCCCAGCCCGAACCCTAACCCTAACCCTACCCCGAAGCCTGATACTCACGCGTCCCCTAATCCTAACCCGTATGCTCACGCTAACCCGCGCCCTCACACGTATGCTCCCCCTAAAGCGTTGTCATACCCTCACCTGAAACCTAAACCGTCCCCGTCCCCTAACCCTAACCCTAGACCAAAACCTAAGCCTAAATCTTCCCCGAAGCTTGACCCTCACCCGTCCCCTCATCCTAACCCGTACGCTCACGCTAACCCACGCCCTCACACATACGCTCCCCGTAAAGCATTGTCGTACCCTCACCTGGACCCTAAACCGTCCCCGTCCCATAACCCTAAACCTAGCCCGAACCCTAACCCTAACACTTCCCCGAAGCCTGACCCTCACCCGTCCCCTAATCCTAACCCGTACGCTGACACTAACACGCGCACTCACATGTACGCTCCCCCTAAAGCTTTGTCGTACGCTCACGTGGACCCTAAACGGTCCCCGTCCCCTAACCCTAACCCTAGCCCGAACCCTAACACTAACCCTTCCCCGAAGCCTGACCCTCACCTGTCCCCTAATCCTAACCCGCACGCGAACGCTAACCCGCGCCCTCACACGTACGCTCTCCCTAAAGTGTTGTCATACCCTCACCTGGACCCTAAACCGTCCCTGTCCCCTAACCCTAAACCTCGCCCGATCCCTAACCCTAAACCTTCCCCGAAGCGTGACCCTCACCCGTCCCCTAATCCTAACAAGTACGCTAACACTGACCTGCGCTCTCACAACTATGCTCCCCCTCACGCGTTGTCGTACCCTCACCTGGACCCTAAACCGTCCCGGGCCCCTAACCCTAATCCTACCCCGAACCCTAACCCTAACACTTCCCCGAATCCTGACCCACACCCGTCCCCTAATCCTAACCCGTACGCTGACACTAACACGCGCCCTCACACGTACGCTCCCCCTAAAGCGTTGTCATACCCTCACCTGGACCCTAAACCGTCCCCGTCCCCTAACCCTAACCCTTCACCGAAGCCTGACCCTCACCCGTACCCTAAACCTATCACGTACGCTAACACTAACCCACACTCTCACACTTACGCTCCCCCTAAAGCGTTGTCGTACCCTCACCTGTACCCTAAACCGTCCCCGTCCCCTAACCCTAACCCTAGCCTTTCCCTAACCCTAACCCTTCCCCGAAGCCTGACCCTCACCCGTCCCCTAATCCTAACCCGTACGCTAACACTGACCCGCGCCCTCACACGTACGCTCCCCCTAAAGCGTTGTCGTACCCTCACCTGGACCCTAAACCATCCCCGTCCCCTAACCCTAACCCTAGCCCGAACCCTAACCCTAACACTTCCCCGAAGCCTGACCAACACCCGTACCCTAATCTTAACACGTACGCTCACGCTAACCCGCACCCTGACACGTACGCTCTCCTTAAAGCGTTGTCGTACCCTCACCTGGAACCTAAACCGTCCCCGTCTCCTAACCCTAACCCTAGCCCGAACCCTAACCCTAACCCTTCCCCGAATCCTCACCCTCACCCGTTCCCTAATCCTAACCCGCACGCTAATGCTAACCCGTGCCCTCACACGTATGCTCCCCCTAAAGCATTGTCGTACCCTCAGCTGGACCCTAAACTGTCCCCATACCCTAACCCTAAACCTAGCCCGAACTCTAACCCTAACCCTTCCCCGAAGCCTGACCCTCTCCCGTACCCTAATCCTATCCCGCACGCTAACACTAACCCGCGCCCTCACACGTACGCTCCCCCTAAAGCGTTGTCGTACCCTCACCTGGACCCTAAACCGTCCCCGTCCCCTAACCCTAGGCTGAACCCTAACCCTAACTCTTCCCCGAAGCCTGACACTCACCCGTCCCCTAATCCTAACCCGTACGCTAACGCTAACCCGCCCCCTAACACGTTCCCTCCCCCTAAAGCTTTGTCGTACTCTCACCTGGACCCTAAACCGTCCCCATCCCCTAACCCTAACCCTAGACCGAACCCTAACCGTAATCCTTCCCGAAGCCTGAACCTAACCCGTCCCCTAATCCTAACCCGCACGCTAACGCTAACCCGCGCCCTCACACGTACGCTCCCCCTAAAGCGTTTTCATACCCTCAGCTGTACCCTAAACCGTCCCCGTCCCCTAACCCTAACCCTAGACTGAACCCTAACCCTAACCCTTCCCCGAAGCCTGACCCTCACCCGTCCCCTAATCCTAACGCGTACGCTAACGCTAACCCACGCCCTCACATGTACGCTCCCCCTAAAGCGTTGTCATAACCTCACCTGGACACTAAACCGTCCCCGTCTCCTAACTCTAACCCTACCGCGAACCCTAACCCTAACCCTTCCCCGAAGCCTGACTCTCACCCGTCGCCTAATCCTAACCTGTACGCTCTCGCTAACCCGCGCCCTCACACATACGCTCCCCCTAAAGCATTGTCATACCCTCCCCTGGACCCTAAACCGTCCCTGTCCCCGTCCCCTAACCCCAGCCCGAACCCTAACCCTAACCCTTCCCCGAAGCCTGACTCTCACCCGTCCCTTAATCCTAACCCGTACGCTAACGCTAACACGCGCCCTCACACGTACGCTCCCCCTAAAGCGTTGTCGTACCCTCACCTGGACCCTAAACCGTCCCCATCCCCTAACCCTAACCTTACCCCGAACCCTAACCCTAACCCTTCCCCGAAACCTGACCCTCACCCGTCCCCTAATCCTAACCCGTACGCTAACACTAACCCGCGCCCTCAAACGTATGGTCCCCCTAAAGCGTGGTTGTACCCTCACCTGTACCCTAAACCGTCCCCGTCCCCTAAACCTAAACCTAGCCCGAACCCTAAACCTAACCCTACCCCGAAGCCTGACCCTCACCCGTCCACTAATCCTAACACGTATGCTCACGCTAACCCACGCCCTCACACATACGCTCCCCCTAAAGCGTTGTCATACATTCACCTGGACCCTAAACCGTCCCCGTCCCCTAACCCTAACCCTAGCCCAAACCCTAACCCTAACTATTCCCCGAAGCCTGACCCCAAACCGTCCCCTAATCCTAACCCGTACGCTAACGCTAACTTACTCCCTCACATGTACGCTCCCCCTAAAGCGTTGTCGTACCCTCACCTGGACCCTAAACCGTCCCAACCCCTAACCCTAACCCTAGCCCGAACCCTAACCCTAACCCTTCCCCGAAGCCTGACCCTCACCCGTCCCCTAATCCTAACCCATACGCTAACACTAACCCGCGCCCTCACACGTACGCTCCCCCTAAAGCGTTGTCGTACCCTCACCTGGACCCTAAACCGTCCCCGTCCGATAACCCTAACCCTAGCCCGAACCCTAACCCTAACCATTCCCCGAAGCCTGACCCTCACCCGTCCCCTAATCCTAACCCGCACGCTAATGCTAACCCACGCCCTCACATGTACGCTCCCCTTAAAGCGTTGTCGTACCCTCACCTGGACCCTAAACCATCCCCTTCCCCTAACCCTAACCCTAGACAGAACCCTAAGCCTGACCCTTCCCCGAAGCCTGACCCAACACGTCCCCTAATCCTAACCTGTACGCTAACGCTAATCCACACCCTCACATGTACGCTCCCCCTAAAGCGTTGTCGTACCCTCACATGAACCCTAAACCATCCCGGGCCCCTAACCCTAAACCTAGCCCGATCCCTAACCCTAACCCTTCCCCGAAGCCTTCCCCTCACCCGTCCCCTAATCCTAACCCGTAAGCTAACACTAACCCGTGCCCTCATACGGTTGCTCCCCCTAAACCGTTGTCCTACCCTCACTTGGACCCTAAAAAGTCCCCGTCCCCTAACCATAACCCTAACCCTTAACCGAAGCCTTACCCTAACACGTCCGCTAATCCTAACCTGTACACCAACACTAACCCATGCCCTCACACGTACGCTCAGTCTAAACCACTGTCGTACCCTAACCTGTCCCCTAAAATGTCCCCGTCCCCTAACCTTAACCGTAACCCTAACCCTTACCCTTACCCGAAGCCTTACCCTAACCCGTCCCCTAATCCTAACCCGTACGCTAACACTAACCCATATCCTAACACTTATGCTCACCCTAAACCGTTGTTGTACACTAACCTGTGCCCTAAACCGTCTCCATTCCCTAACCCTAACCGTACCCCTTACTGGAAGCCGTACCCTAAACTTTCCCCTAATCCTTACCCGTACGCTGACACTATCCTGTACCCTAACATGTATGCTCACCCTTAACCATTGTCGTACCCTAAACTGTACCCTAATCCGACCCTGTCCCCTAACCCTAACACTTACCCGAGGCCTTACACTAACTCGTCCCCTAATCCTAAGCCATACCCTAACACTAACCTGTACTCTAATACCTATGCTCACCCTAAACCGTTGTTGTACCCTAACATGTACCCTAAACCGTCCCTGTCCCATAAGCCTAACCCTAACACTTACCCGAAGCCTTGTCCCATCCTGTCCCTTCATCCTAACCCGTACGCTAACACTAACTCATATCCTAACACGTACACTCAACCTAAACCGTTGTAGTACCCTAATCTGTACCCTAAACCATCCCCGTCCCTTAACCCTAACCCTAACACTTACCTGAAGCCTTACCCTAACCCGTCACCTAATCCTAACCCGTACACTAACACTAACCCATACCCTAACACGTACGGTCACCCTAAACCGCTGTCACACCCTAACCTGTACCCTAAACTGTCCCCCTCTCCTAACCCAACCCTTACCTGAAGCCTTACCCTAACCCGTCCCCTAATCCTAACCCATACGCTAAACTAACCCGTACCCTAACACGTACACTCACCCTAAACCACTGTCGTACCCTAAACTGTACCCTAAACTTCCCCGTCCCCTAACCCTAACCCTAACCTTTACCCGAAGCCTTACCTTAACCTGTCCACTAATCCTAACCCGTATGCTAACACTAACCCATGCCCTAACATGTACACTCACCCTAAACCATCGTCGTTCCCTAACCTGTACCCTAAACCTTCCCAGTCCCCTAATCCTAACCTTAAACTTTACCTGAAGCCTTACCCTAACCCGTCCCCTAATTCTAACCCATATTCTAACACTAACCCATACCCTAACATGTACGCTCACCCTAAACTCTTGTCGTACCCTAACCTGTACCCTAAACTTTCCCCGTCCCCTAACCCTTACCTGAAATCTTACCCTATCCGGTCCCCTAATCCTAACCCATACGCTAACTCTAACTCATACCCTAACACGAATGCTGACTCTCAACCATTGTCATACCCTAACCTGTTCCCTAAACGGTCACCGTCCCCTATCCCTAACGCTAACCCTAACCCTTACCCGAAGCCTTACCCTAACCCGTCCCCTAATCCTCACCCGTACGCTAACACTAACCCTTACCCTTACATGTACGCTATCCCTAAACTGTTGTCGTACCCTAACCTCTACCCTAAACCATCCCCATTCCCTAAACATAACCCTAACCTGAAGCATTACCCTAACACTTACCCTAATCCTAAACGGTACACTAACACTGACCTGTACCCTAACACTTTCACTCACCCTAAACCATTGTCGCATCCTAAACCATACCCGTTCCCTAACCCTAACCTTAACCCTAACCCTAAACCTACTTATAGCACTATAACTCAGGAAAATTAAAATAACAAGAAACAACCACCCCAAAGTTTAGGGCTGCTCTGTTTACAAGAGTCTCGACTACGGTACAAATTAAATATCCTTGAAAGAGAGAAATGGATAAAGACGTTTTCATACTTACGTACAATGGAACATCACTCAGCAATGAAATCAATGTCTTCCGGCCTGTACAAGCATAATGAATGGATTTAGGTACAATGATTCAAAGGAAATAAGTCACACAGAAAAAGAAACTTACCATAAGATATCACTTATAGAGGGAATGTAAACTTGGCTACACATGAACTGAATTACAAAACAGAACAGAGTCTCACATTTAGAAAACAAACTTATGCTTTCTTAAGGGGAATGATGAGTTGGGGTGCTACGTAAAACCAGAGATTGAAATTAGCACAGATACTATTCCATAAGCCAAATATGTAATAGACGAGATATACTCCTTGCTCAACGAATTAGACTCAACACCGCCTATTCACTGCAGAGGAATATATCTGACAATAAGAATATTAAAACATATGTACTTATATGTCTCCGTAAGAGAATCAAGTGTGTGTAGAGCAGTATACACAGCCATGAAAATCAACTAAACCCCATTATTAAAATAAATTTCAAAAACAAAGACAGTGAAGGAGAGAAAGTTCTTAAATAATTCGTTCAGGGCTTGTGATGAAACTTGGATTTACCACATCCACACCCACAGCTGGGTGAGACATAAGGCAGGACATTTGGGGCTGAGAGGATTGGTGAGGTTCGGTGAGCAAATGGAGACCCTTTGAAGTAATACTGTATGCTACCCATTCCATGGGTCCCAACTCTCCTGGTTTAAGGGATTCTTCCTACAGCTAAAACATGCATGGGAAACCCAGAGGATTGTACACCATGTGATCGGGCAACGTTTCTAAACCGCATCTCATTTTTTGTCCCTTGGTACATGGGTTCGCCATTCTAGATGCTTTACTAAAAATCTCCCCAAGTGGAGAGTCTGTGCCTTAAAACTCCTGTTTAGCACAGTTAGCAGTTTCTGCAGAGGTTGAACAGGAATAGGGAGAACCAATGAGAGACTAGCTGTAGGTGTTTGGACGGTCACATTTCACTCTAATTTCCCACCAGGAAGAGGAATTAACAAAAGGCTCAGCGTGCCATGATGAAACCAGATTAGGGCCTGAAGCAATCCTGTGGTTTTCCTGCCAGCTCACAAGAAAGCGAGTTGAAGAAAGGACCTTAGGGGCACTGTAATTCATAAACCTGCAGAGTTATAAATGACAGCTATCATCCAAAAATATACTGAAGTAAGGCTGCAAAGAGGACTTGAAAGCACGGCACAATTGCAGGAAATATATTTCAGGAGGTAGATGGAAACTGCATTAAAACATATGAAAAGCGGCAGAACTTCGACAATGATGCACTTGGCCAAAAAATGCACATGCGTTTTTTCCTGAATATATCCAGGAAAAAACGCATACGGCCTTTTTAGCCAACCAAGGAAGCATGCAATGGAAATCCACACTACAATGAAGTCTCACTTCCCACCGGTCAAATGGGCCATCTGAAAAAAGTGTAAAAACCAGAAAGGCAGGACAGGCCATGGAGAACAGGGAGCCTTGTTGTGCTGATGGGCGGGATGTAAATGGCCAACAGCCACTCTGGAGAAGTGTATGGTGTTTCCTGAAACCTCTAAAAAACAAAGCTACAGAGACTCGGGCACTTCCACCTATGACCCTATAGCTTAGGAAAATTAAAATCAACAAGACTCAGCCACCCCAAAGTTTAGGGCTGCTGTGTTTACAAGAACCTCGACAACGGAACAACTTAAGTATCCCAGAAAGAGAAAAATGGATAAAGAAGTTGTGGTACTTACATAGAATGGAATATCACTCTGCAATGAAATCAATGTCATCAGGCCCATAGCAGCATAATGAGTGGATTTAGGTAAGATGATTCTGAGTGAAATAAGTCACACAGAAAAAGAAACTAGTCATAAGATATCACTTACAGAGGGAATGTAAACTTGGCTACACATGAACTGAATTACAAAACAGAACAGAGTCTCACATTTAGAAAACCAACTTATGCTTGCTTAAGGGGAAAGGTGAGTTGGGGTGCTGCATAAAACCAGATTGAAATGAGCACAGATACCGTTCCATAAGCCAGTAATAGACAAGATATACTCCTTGTTCAATGAAGTGGACTCAACACCCCCTATTCACTGCAGAGGAATATATCTGACTAGTAAGAATCTTAAAACCTATGTGTTTATATGTCTCCATAAGAGGATCAAGTGTGCATCGAGCGGCATAAACACAGCAGTGAAAATCAGCTAAACCCCATTATAAAAATAAATTTCAAAATCAAAACACAAAGACAGTGAAAGAGAGATAAATTCTTAAATAATTCGTTCAGGGCTTGTGACGAAACCTGGATTTACCACATCTACACCCACAGCTGGGAGAGACATAAGGCTGGACACTTGGGGCTGTGAGGATTGGTGAGGTTCGGTGAGCAAATGCAAACCCTTTGAAGTAGTACTGCGTGCTACCCATTCCATGGGTCCCAACTCTCCAGGTTTAAGGGATTCTTCCTACAGCTAAAACATGTGTGGGAAACCCAGAGGATGGTCCACAGTGTGATCGGGCAAGGTTTCTAAAACGCATCTCATTATTCGTCCGCTGGTACTCGGGTTCGCCATTCCAGGCGCTTTACTAACAATCTCCCCACTTGGAGAGTCAGTGCTTGTAACCTCCTGTTTGGCACACTCTGCAATTTCTGCGGAGGATGAACGGGAATAGGGAGAACCAATGAGAGACTAGCTGTAGGTGTTTGGACGGGCACATTTCACTCTAATTTCCCACCAGGATGTAGAATTAACCAAAGACTCAGCATGCCGTGCCGGAACCAGAATAGGGCCTGAAGCAATCCTGTTGATTTGTGGC
Source organism: Leucopleurus acutus (assembly GCF_964270905.1). Taxonomy (NCBI): domain Eukaryota; kingdom Metazoa; phylum Chordata; class Mammalia; order Artiodactyla; family Delphinidae; genus Leucopleurus; species Leucopleurus acutus. The sequence continues at coordinate 70,469 of NW_028139108.1, forward strand.
CAGCTCACAGAAAGCGAGTTGAAAAAACGAGCTCAGGGGCACTGCAATTCACAAACCTGCAGAGTTATAAAGGACAACTATTGTCCAAAAATGTATTGAGGTATGGCTGTGAAGAGGACTTGAAACAAGGCACAATTGCAGGAAACAGATTTCAGGAGGTAGATTGGAATTGCATTTAAAGCATATGAAAAGCGGCAGATCTTCGGCAACGATGCACTTGGCCAAAAAGGGCGTATGCGTTTTTTCCTGAATATATTCAGGATAAAACGCATACGCCCTTTTTGGCCAACCAAGCAAGCGGGAAATTCAAATCTACACTACAAAGAAGTCTCATCCTAACACGTACCCTAACCCTATCCCGCTACCGTACCCTAACCTGTACCTGAGACCGTACCCGTTCCCTAACCCTAACCCTTACCGTAAGCTGTACACAAACACTAACCCGTACGCTAACATGTACCCTAACAGTAACACATAGCCATACACTAAACTTTATCCTTACCCTACCCCATATCCTAACCCTTTCCCTAAACCGTACCATAACCCGTACCCTAATCCTAACCCATCCCCTAACATTAACCCATAACCTAACCCGTACCCTAATCCTAACCCATACACTAACACGTACCCTAACCCTAACCCGTTGTCATACCCTAACCTGTAACCTAATCTGTACCCATTCCCTAACCCTAACCCTAACCCTTACACTATGCCGTACCATAATCCTAACCTGTACACTAACACTAAACTATACCTTAACACTTACCCTACTCCTAACCCGTGGTCATACCCTAAACTGTACCCCAAACCATACCCGTTCCCTAACCCTAACCCTAAACCTTACCCTAAACCATACCTTAATCCTAACCCGTACACTAACACTAAACTGTACCCTAACACGTACCCTAACCCTAACCCTTTGTTGTTCCCTATACTGTACCCTAAACTGTACCCCTTCCTTAACACTAAACCTAATCCTAACCCTTACCCTAACCCATACCTAACACTAACCCATACACTAAACCTAACCATAACCCTGAATGTAAACCATACCCTAATCCTAACCCATACCCTAACACTAACCCATACCTTAACCCGTACCCTAACACTAAACCATAGCCATACCCTAAACTGTACCCTAACACTAACCCATACCACAACCATAACCCTAAACCATACTCTAAGCCGTACAATAATCCTAACCCGTATCCTAACCCTAAACCTTACCCTAAACCCTAATCCTTACCCTTAGCTTAATTTAGTTTTTTTGTATTTAAAAAAATATTTTCTTGGGTTAAAACAAACTAGCAGAACAACAAAATAGGGGGCTTCGCTGGTGGTGCGGTGGTTAGAATCTGCCTGCTAATGCAGGGGACACAGGTTCGAGCCCTGGTCTGGGAGGATCCCACATGCCATGGAGCAACTAGGCCCATAAGCCACAACCAGTGAGCCCTCGCATCTGGAGCCTGTGCTCTGCAACAAGAGAGGCCGCAATAGTGAGAGGCCCGCGCACCGAGATCAAGAGTGGCCCCCCACTTGCCACAACTAGAGAAAGCCCTCACACGGAAACTCAGACCCAACACAACAAAAATAAATAAATAAATAATAAACTCCTACCCCCCCCCAGAAAAAGAACAACAAAATAAAACAGAAAGTAACCTGAGTGTCCCTCAAAAAGCTAAGTCTGAAATAGTTGGTACTTCTGTTCTATGGACTGTTATGTAGCCTATAAAAAGTGTGAGAGCTAAATCTGTTTTTCTACAGTGAGAAGCATGATATTCCAGATGTATAGAACACCTGAATAAAATGAGAACTCTACACATTATGCTGGTCGTTTCAGTAAATGGGAAAGGATGGCAAGTGGTAAAATATTATCTTTTCCTTTAATTTTTTAAATTTCACTTGTTACAAAGAACTTCAATTATAATTGTACTTTAAAAAAGTAACAATGGAAATTTAAAAGAAAAAATATATATTGTGTGTTCAGTTATGTTTCATAGAATTATGAAATGCTCCACCCTCTGGCCATTACCTGCAAAAGCAGCTTTAAAACCTATGCTAATTTTCACTTCATATGAACAAGTCCTGCAGGGCTGTAAAGGAAACCTGCTTTCATCATGTTTTGCAGGAGGTAAAGGTCAAAGTATTTCAAAATGTGGCACATATTTCAAGAAAACCATTTGAAGAACTAAGCTGTAATAACCGTTTGAAAAATAAAAGGACATGCCTGAAAGCTCAATTTCAAAGGATTATGAGACACATGCAAATCCAACCACACAGAGGTATCAGCTCACACCATTCAGAATAACCATCAGGAAAGAAACTACAAATGATCAATGCTGAAAAGGTTGTGGAGAAATGCATACCCTTAATTTGAAGTGGGACGTAACCTGGTAAGAGTCACTAATGGGAACAGGGTGGAGGTGCCTTTAAAAGGTAAACATTGAGCTACTATATGATCCAGCAGGCCCACTCCTGGGCCTATAACATAAGAAGACATAATTGGAAAGACACAGGCAGGCAAATCTGCACTGCAGCAGTATTACAATAGCCAAGACATGGAAGCAACCAAAAGTCCATCAACAGATGAGTGGACAAAGAGGAACTGTTACATATAGAGATGGAATATTAGCTCGGGAAAAAAATGAAACAATGCCATTTGCAGCACCATAGATGAGTCTAGAGGTAACCATGCAACTTGTAGTAAGTGAGAAAGCGAAAGACACCTAACGTATATCACTTATAGGTGTTACCTGAAAATTGATAACAATGAAGATATTTCCACAGAGAAAGGCAATCACAGATTCATTGAACAAACTTATGGTTCCCCAAATCGAAAGGTGTGAGGATTGGATACATTACGATATTGGGGTTAACATAGATATAGAAACACATGTGAAATATATAATCACCAAAGACCTATGGAATACCAAGAGAAGACTACTCAACATTGTGTCATAACCTACCTGGGAAAAGGTTCCAAAGAAGAATAGATATATGTATGTGTGTGAAAGAACCACATCTTGCACACCTAGAACAAAAAAAAAACCATTGTAATCAAATTTGCTGCGATAAAAAATAAAAATTAAATTAAAAATATGAACAAGAAATAATGAGACATAAACTGAAAGGAATTTTTCCTGGCACATCCCATTCTAATTTTCAACCTAGAACAGGACTTCCATTAAGGCTCTGTTGCCCTGGTAACCAGATTTGGTAAAGGAGAAATGCTGCCGCCTTGTGGCTGTTTCACACAACAGCAGCTTTAAACCAAGAGGTAATGTTCACTTAATATTCAAAATATGTGCAGCACTGTAAAGGACACCGGGCCTCAAAAAATATTCAAAATATGTGCAGCACTGTAAAGGACACCAGGCCTCAAAAAATGTCCTGGGGTCGTAATCGACCAGAAAATTCAAAAGACGTCAACATTTCAAGAAGACAATGTCAAGAGGCATATTTTACGCACATTTTGTCTTTTCTTTTTTTCTCTTTAAAATAAAAGGAAATTGAAAAATGCACAACATCAGCAATGAATAAAGCCATGCAAATCCAATTACAGAAATGTTCACCTCACAGCCGTCAGAATGTTCTTCAGCAAAAAGTCTACAAAGAATAAATGCTGAAGGGGTTTCAGAGAACTGTGTACCCTCCAGCTGCTGGGGGGATGTAAACTGGTAACAGCCAGTAGCGAGAACATAATGGAGGTGCGTTTAAGGGTAAAAATTGAGCTACCATGTGATCTGGTAGGTCCTTTGATGTGCCTATCACCTGAGCAGAGCAGAATGGAAAAGACACAGGCTGGCAATCCTGTACTGCAGGAATATTTAACATAGCCAAGACTTGGAAGAAACCAAAATGTCCATCAACAGAAAAATGCACAAAGAGGAAGTGGTCCATATAAACAATGGAATATTAGCCATGGAAAACAATGAAACAGTGCCGTTTGCACCACCATATAAGGACCTAGAGATAATCACTCAAATTAAAGAAAGAAAGTGAAAGACAGATATCCTATGACATCACTTCTAGGTGTTACCTAAAAGTTGATACTCACGAACTTATTTCCAAGAGAAGGAAAAGCATGGATTAAGAAAAAAAAAATTATGTTTAACCAAATGGAAAAGTGTAAGGAATGTGTGAATTAGGATATGAGGGTTACCAGACATGTACTAATACATATGAAATATATAATCACAAAATACCTATGGAATACCAAGAGAGGTCTAGGCAACACTCTGTAATAACCTACACAGTAAAGAATGCAAAGATAAATGACAGATACATTGATATAATGAACCAGATTCTGTACACCTAGGAGAAACAAAATATTTTTATCAAGTTTGCTCTGATAATTAATAAAAATTAAATTTATAAAACAAACAAGAAGTAAGGAGATATAAGCTCTTGGGGATGTGCTCTGGCACATTCCACTCTAATTTGCAGCCTACTAACACGATTTCCAGGAAGGCTCTGCTGCCCAAAAACCCAGAGTTGGCAATGTAGAAATTCTGCTGCCTTGTGGCCGTTTTCCGCAAGAGTGGCGTTAAGCCCACAGCTAATGTTCTCTTAACATTCACAAGGACTCAGGGCTGCAAAGGACACCTGCCCTAAACAACTGTGCTGAGGTAGGGAATGGACAATAAAATTCAAAACTGACAAATTTTTCAAGACGATAGTATGAAGAGGTAAGTTTGACTCACTCTCTTGTTTAAAAAAAGGAAAATGGGTGAAAGCTCAACCTCAGGAATTATTAGACTCATGCAAATCTAATGTACAAAAAGGTTTCAACTCACACCAGTCGACTGACCATCAGCAAAAGATCTACAAACAATAAATTCTGAAGGGGTTTTAGAGAACTGTGTACCCTCTAGCTGCTGGTGAGATGTAACGTGGTAAGAGCCAATAATGAGAACAGAAAGGAGCTACGATTAAAAGTAAAAGTTGAGATACCATTCGATGCAGCAGTCACACCACTGGGCCTCTCACCTGAGAAGACCAGAATCGAGAAGACTCGGGCTGCAAAAGCTACACTGCAGCCTTATTCACAATAGCCAAGACAGTGAAGCCACCAAAATGTCCATCAACAGATGTATGGATGAAGAAGAAGTGGTCCACGTTCACAATAGAATATTAGCCATAGAAAACAATGAAACACTGCTATTTGAGGTGCCATAGATGAGCTTGGAGATAATCACAGAATATGAGGTAAGTCAGAAAGCAAAAGACCTATATCCTATGATATCACTTATAGGCGTTATCTAATAACTAACACAAATGAACATATTTCCACAGAGAAAGACACTCACAGACTTAGAAATTAAGTATGCTTATCTAAAAGGAAAGGTGGGCAGAATGGATAAATTAAGATTAACGTTACCATACGTATACAAATACATATAATAAACATATATCGAAAAGACGGACCATATAGCAAGGGAGGTCTACGGAACACTGTAATATTTTACATGGGAAGAGGATCTGAACATGAATAGACATATATATTGTACAAATGAACCAGATTGTGTACATCTGGACAAACAATATCTAATCATTACCCCGATTAAATAAATTTTAAAAACCAAGATGTAATGAGACATAAACTTATGGGCGTTCCTCCTGGCACATTCCATTCTAACTTAAAACCTAGGACCACGACTTCCAGAAAGGCTCTGCTGCCCTAGTACTCAGATTTGGGAAAGGACAAATGCTGCCTCCTTGTGGCCGTTTCCCACAACAGCAGCTTTAAACCCAGTGCTAATGGTCACTAAATATTCACCAAACTTGCAGTTCTGTAATGACATCTGCCCTCCAAAAAAATCCTGGGGTCGAATATCCACCAAAAATTCAAAAGAGGGCAACCTTCCAAGAAGAGAGCTTCAAGAGATATATTGTACTCACACTTGATTTTTAACAGAAAGGAAAAAGGCGTGGAAAATGATGAATTTTAGGAATTTTTAAAGTCATGCAAACCCAAATTACAAAAACCTATCAGGTCACAGCAGTCAGACTGGCCATTAGCAAAAATGCTGCAAACTATAAATGCTGAAGGGATTGTGGAGAAGTTCGTACCCTCGGTTCTAAGGGAGACATGGTAAGAGCCACTAATGAAAACACAATGGAGGTGCTTTGAAAAGGTAAACATTGAGCTACTAGTCAATCAGTCACACCCACTGCTGGGCCTATCACCTGAGAAAATGAGAATCAAAAAGTCACAGGCTGGCAATCTTGCACTCCAGCAATATTTAATATAGCCAACACTTGGAAGCAGCGAAAATGTCCCTCAACAGAGCTATGCACCAAGAAGTGGTCCATATACACAATGGAATATTACTCCGATAAAAATATAAATTAAATTTAAAAAAGAAACAAAAATAAGGAGACATCAGCCTTTGGGGGTTTATCCGGGCACATTCCACTCTAATTTATAACCGAGGAAGACCACTGGCCGGAAGCTCTGTTTCCCTAGTACCAGCATGGGGAACAAAGAAAGGCTGCCGCAATCTGGCCGTTACCTGCAAAAGCAGCTTTAAAGCCTGTGCTAATGGTCACTTCATGTGAACAAGTACTGCAGGGCTGTAAATGAAACCTGCCCTCAAAATGTTTTGAGGGAGGTAATGGCCAATAAATTTCAAAATGTAACACATACTTTAGAAAACACTTTGAAGGGCTAAGCTGTAATCACAGTTTGAAAAATAAAAAGGACATGTCTTAAAGCTCAATTTCAAAGGATTATGAGTCATATGCAAATTCAACCACAAAGAGGTATCAGCTCACACCAGTCAGAATATCCATCAGCAAGAAAACTACAAACAATAAATGCTGAAGCCATAAAAAGAAACAAAATTGAGCTATTTGTAATGAGGTGGATAGACCTAGAGTCTGTCATACACAGTGAAGTAAGTCAGAAAGAGAGAGACAAATACCGTATGCTAACACATATACCTGGAATTTAAGAAAAAAAAATGTCATGAAGAACCTAGGGGTAAAACAGGAGTAAAGACAGAGACCTACTAGAGAATGGACTTGAGGATATGGGGAGGGGGAAGGGTAAGCTGTGACAAAGGGAGAGAGAGGCATGGACATATATACACTACCAAACGTAAGGTAGATAGCTAGTGGGAAGCAGCAGCATGGCACAGGGAGATCAGCTCGGTGCTTTGTGACCGCCTGGAGGGGAGGGAGGGTGGGAGGGAGGGAGACGCAAGAGGGAAGTGATATGGGAACATATGTATATGTATAACTGATTCATTTTGTTGTAAAGCACAAGCTAGCACACCATTGTAAAGCAATTATACTTCAATAAAGATGTTAAAAATAAATAAATAAATAAATGCTGAAGGTGTTGTGGAGAAATGCATACCCTCAACTTTAAGTGAGATGTAACCTGGAAAGAGCCACTAATGAGCACAGAATCATGGTGCATTTAAACGGTAAACCCTGAGATACTATATGATACAGGAGGCCCACTCTTGGGCCTATAACATAAGAAGACAGAATTGGAAAGACACAGGCAGGCAAATGTGCAGTGCAGCAGTATTACAATAGCCAAGACATGGAGGCAACCAGAAAGTCCATCAAGAGGTGAGTGGACAAAGAAGAACTGGTACATGTACAGATGGAATATTATCTAGGGAAAAAAATGAAACAATGCCATTTGCAGCACCGTAGATGATTCTAGAGGTAATCAGGCAAATTGTACTAAGTCAGACAGCAAAAGACACATATCCTATAATATCACTTATAGGTGTTAGCTAAAAATTGATACCAATGAAGATATTTCCACAGAGAAAGGCAATCACAGATTCATTAAACAAAGTTAAGGTTCACCAAATGGAAAGGTGTGAGGACTGGATATATTAGGATATTGGGGTTAACATAGGTATAGAAACACATGTGAAATATATAATCATCAAAGACCTACGGAATACCAAGAGAAGACTACTCAACATTGTGTCACAAGCTACATGAGAAAACGATCTGAAGAAGTATAGATACATGTATATGTGTAAAAGAACCACATCTTACACACCTAGAACAAACAAAACATTTTAATCAAATTTGCTCTGATAAAAAATAAAAATTAAAAAAAGAACAAGAAAAAAAAGAGAGAAAAAAGGAAAAAAAAAGAACAAGAAGTAATGAGACATACACTTAAGGGACTTTTTGCTGGCACATTGCATTCTAGTTTACAACCAGAACACGACTTCCATTAAAGCTCTGTCATCACTAATAAAGCAGCTTTATAAGCAATGTTGAAGGTAGCTTAAAAGAATTCTCACTAATTATTGACAGTAACAAGAAAACAAACAAAAGTAAAAATCTCACGGCAAAAAGTATACATAGAGTAAGGGTAGTAGATCAAACACTTATTAAACTTCTGTAAAGAATAAAAGACAACAGTAGTACTTTTTTTAAAAGAGAGGGCCCAAATAAATCAGAACTGAAAGAGATGATGTTACAAGAGCCACCACAGAAATACAAAGTATCCTAAGATACACACAGGGTAACTCAGGGCTCAGACTGGACAGAGCCCACTCTCCATTCCCCTGTACATGACTTACAGGAGACTCAGGAACTGAGGAGGGGGTCCTTGAGGAGAGGCACAAGATAGAAGATGTTAGGCATTAACATGACTGCATTCATTTTAAACATGCCTGAACTACATTCACATGAGATGATTTTGTCCTGTTTGTACATCAGCACCTCTAGTCGGAACTGCAGATCTTTGGTTTCACCACCTCTATGACAGCATTAGCTTCACCTGCTGTGGACCGTCTCCTATAGGATTTCTAGAACCACAAAACATCGAAGCTCCACAGGACCCAGAGTCTGTGCGACTCCACTCAGAGTCTCAACTGCACTCAGAGACTCAGAGTCTCAACAGAGACTCCCCTCTTGGAGGACACACACAAAGTAGTGTGCACATCAGGACCCAGGGGAAGGAGCAGTCACCCCATAGGTGAATGATCATACCTAGCTGCTAGTTTTAGAGGGTCTCCTGCAGAGGTGGGGTGTGGCTGCAGCTCACCATGGGGACAATGACACTGACAGCAGAAGTTCTGGGAAATACTCCTTGGCATGAACTCTCCCAGAGTCCACCATTAGCCTCACCAAGAGCAAGGTAGGCTCCAGTGCTGGGTCGCCTCAGTCCAAACAACCAACAGGGAGAGAACCCAGCCCCATGCCTCAGCAGACAAGCGGATTAAACTTTTTATTAAACTTTTATTTAATCCACAGACAAGCAGATTAAAGCTCTGCCCACCAGAGCAACACCCAGCTCTACCCACCACCAGTCCCTCGCATAAGGAAGCTTGCACAAGCCTCTCAGATAGACTCAATCACTGGAGAGCAGACAGCAGAAGCAAGAAGAACTACAATTCTGCAGCCTGTGGAAGGAAAACCACATTCACAGAAAGATAGAGAAAATGAAAAGGCAGAGGACTTTATACCAGATCAAGGAACAAGATAAATCCTCAGAAAAACAATGAAATGAAGTGGGGATAGGTAACCTTCCAGTAAAAGAATTCAGAATAATGATAGTGAAGATGATCCAAGACCTTAGAAAAATAATGGAGGCAAAGATCGAGAAGATGCAAGAAATGCTTAACAAAGACCTAGAAGAATTAAGGAACAAACACCTAGAAGAATTAAAGAACAAACAAACAGAGATGAACAATACAATAACTGAAATGAAAAATACACTAGAAGGAATCAGTAGCAGAATAACTGTGACAGAAGAACGGATAAGTGACCTGGAAGACAGAAAGGTGGAAATCACTGCCATGGAACAGAATAAAGAAAAAGAATGAAAATAAATGAAGACAACCTAAGAGACTTCTGGGACAACATTAAATGCAACAACATTCGCATTATAGGGGTCTCAGATGGAGAACAGAGAGAGAAAGGACTCGAGAAAATATCTGAAGAGATTATAGTTGAAAACTTCCCTAGCATGGGAAAAGAAATAGCCACCGAAGTCCACGAAGCGCAGAGAGTCCCAGGCAGGATAAACCAAAGGAGAAAAATGCCGAGACACACAGTAATCAAATTGAAAAAATTAAAGACAAAGAAAAATTATTGAAAGCAACAAGGGAAAAATGACAACATACAACGGAACTCCCATAAGGTTAACAGCTGATTTCTCAGCAGAAAATCTACAAGCCAGAAGGGAGTGGCATGATAAATTTAACGTGATGAAAAGGAAGAACCTACCACCAAGAGTACTCCACCCAGCAAGTATCTCATTCAGATTTGATGGAGAAATCAAAAGCTTTACAGACAAGCAAAAGCTAAGAGAATTCAGCACCATGAAACCAGCTCTACAACAAATGCTAAAGGAACTTCTCTAAGTGGGAAACACAAGAGAAGAAAAGGACCCACTAAGACAAACCCATAACAATTAAGAAAATAGTAATAGGAACATACATATTGATAATTACCTTAAACATGAATGGATTAAATGCTCCAACCAAATGACACAGGCTTACTGAATGGATAGAAAAACAAGATCCATATATATGCTGTCTACAAGAGACCCATTTCAAACCTAGGGACACATACAGACTGAAAGTGAGGGGATGGAAAATATATTCCATGCAAATGAAAATCAAAAGAAAGCTGGAGTAGCAATACTCATATCAGATAAAATAGATTTTAAAATAAAGAATGTTACAAGAGACAAGGAAGGACACTACATAATGATCAAGGGATCAATCCAAGATATAACAATTATAAATATATATGTACCCAACACAGGAACACCTCAATATATAAGGCAACTGCTAACAGCTATAAAAGAGGAAATCAACAGTAACATAATAATAGCAAGGGACTTTAACACCTCACTTACACCAATGGAGATCATCCAGACAGAAAATTAATAAGGAAACACAAGCTTTAAATGACACAATAGACCAGATAGATTTAATGGATATTTATAGGACATTCCATCCAAAAACAGCAGACTACAAGTTCTTCTCAATGGTACACGGAACATTCTCCGGGATAGATCACATCTTGGGTCACAAATAAAGCCTCAGTAAATTTAACAAAACTGAAATCATATCAAGCAGCTGTTCCGACCACAATGCTATGAGATTAGAACTCAATTACAGGGAAAATAACGTAAAAAACAAACACATGGAGGCTAAACAATACGTTTCTAAATAACCAAGAGATCACTGACGAAATAAAAGAGGAAATCAAAAACTACCTAGAGACAAATGACAACAAAAACACGATGATTGAAAACCTATGGGATGCAGCAAAAACAGTTCTAAGAGGGAAGTTTATAGCAATAAAAGCCTACCTCAAGAAACCAGAAAAATCTCAAATAAACAATCTAACCCTACACCTAAAGGAACTAGAGAACAAAGAACAAAACCCAAAGTTAATAGAAGGAAAGAAATCATAAAGATCAGAGCAGAAATAAATGAAATAAAAACAATAGCAAAGATCAATAAAACTAAAAGCTGGTTCTTTGAGAAGATAAACAAAAATGATAAACCTGTAGCCAGACTCAAGTAAAAGAGGGAGAGGACTCAAATCAATAAAATTAGAAATGAAAAAGGAGAAGTTGTAACAGACACCACAGAAATACAAAGCATCCTAAGAGACCTCTACAAACAACTCTATGCCAATAAAATGGACAACCTGGAAGAAATGGACAAATTCTTAGAAAGGTATAACCTTCCAAGACTGAACCGGGAAGAAATAGAAAATATGAACAGACCTATCACAAGTAATGAAATTGAAAGTGTGATTAAAAATCTTCCAACAAACAAAAGTCCAGAACTAGATGGCATCAGAGGTGAATTCTATCAAACATTTAGACAAGAGCTAACACCCAATCTTCTCAAACTCTTCAGAACTTTTCAGGGGAAGGAACAGTCCCAAACTCATTATACGAGGCCACCATCACCCTGATACCAAAACCAGACAAAGATACTACAGAAAAAGAAAATTAGAGACCAATATCACTGATTAATATAGATGTAAAAATCCTCAACAAAATACTAGGAAACAGAATTGAACAACACATTAAAAGGATCATGCACCATGATCAGGTGGGGTTTATCCCAGGGATGCAAGAATTCTTCAATATACACAAATCAATCAATGTGATACACCACATTAACAAATTGTAGAATAAAAATATGATCATCCCAATAGATGCAGGAAAAGCTTTCGACAAAATTCAACACCAATTTATGATTAAAAGTCTCCAAAAAGTGGGCATAGAGGGAATCTACCTCAACATAATAAAGGCAGTATATGACAAACCCACAGCAAACATCATTCTCAATAGTGAAAAACTAAAAGCATTTCCTCTAAGATCAGGAACAAGACAAGGATGTCCACTCTCACCACTATTACTCAACATAGTTTTGGAAGTCCTAGACACAGTAATCAGAGAAGAAAAAGAAATAAAAGGAATACAAATTGGAAAAGAAGAAGTAAAATTGTCACTGTTTGCAAATGACACGATACTACACATAGTGAATCCTAAAGATGCCACCAGAAAACTACTAGAGCTAATCAATGAATTTGGTAAAGTTGCAGGATACAAAATTAATGCACAGAAATCTCTTGCATTCCTATACACTAATAATGAAAGATCAGAAAGAGAAATTAAGGAAACAATCTCATTCACCATTGCAACAAAAAGAATAAAATATGGAGGAATGAACCTACATAAGGAGGTAAAAGACCTGTACTCAGAAAACTATAAGACACTGCTGAAAGAAATCAAAGATGATATAAACATATGGAGGTATAAACCATGTTCTTGGATTAGAAGAATCAATATTGTGTAAATGACTATAGTACCCAAAGCAAGCTACAGATTCAATGCAATCCCTATCAAATACCACTGGCATTTTCTACAGAACTAGAACAAAAAAATCTTAAAATTTGTATGGAGACACAAAAGACCCCGAATAGCCAAAGCAATCTTGAGGGAAATTAAAAGAGCTGGAGGAATCAGACTTCCTAACTTCAGACTATACTACAAGGCTACATTAATCAAGACTATATGGTACTGGCACAAAAACAGAAATATAGATCAATTGAACAAGATAGAAAGCCCAGAGATAAACCTACGTACCTATGGCTAACTCATCTATGACAAAGGAGGCAAAGATATACAATGAAGAAAAGACAGTCTCTTCAGTAAGTGGTGCTGGGAAAACTGGACAACCACACGTGAAAGAATGAAATTAGAATGCTCCATAACACCATACACAAAAATAAACTCAAAATTAATTAGAGATCTAAATGTTAGACCAGACACTATAAAATTATTAGAGGAAAACATAGGCAGAACACTCTATGACATAAATCACAGCAAGATCCTTTTTGACCCACCTCCTAGAGAAGTGGAAATAAAAACAAAAATAAACAAATGGGACCTAATGAAACTTCAAAGCTTTTGCACAGCAAAGGAAAACATAAACAAGACGAAAATACAACCCTCAGAATGGGAGAAAATGTTTTCAAATGAAGCAAATGACAAAAGATTAATCTCCAAAATTTACAAGCAGCTCGTGTAGCTCAATATCACAAAAACAAACAACACAATCCAAAAATGGGCAGAAGACCTAAATAGACATTTCTCCAAAGGAGATATACAGATTGCCAATAAACACATGAAAGGATGCTGAACATCACTAATCATTAGAGAAATGCAAATCAAAACTACAGTGAGTTATCACCTCCCAGCAGTCAGAATGGCAATCATCAAAAAATCTACAAACAATAAATGCTGGAGAGGCATTTACTGGAGAAAAGGGAACGTTCTTGCACTGTTGCTGGGAATGTAAATTGCTATACCCACTAGGGATAACAGTATAGAGGTTCCTTAAAAAACTAAAAATAGAAGTACCATACGACCCAGCAATCCAACTACTGGGCATTTGCCCTGAGAAAACCATAATTCAAAAAGAGTTATATACAACAATGTTCGTTGCAGTTCTACTTACAATAGCCAGGACATGGAAGCAACCTAAGTGTCCATCGACAGATGAATGGATAAAGAATATCTGGCACATATATAAATGGAATATTACTCAGCCATAAAAAGAAACAAAACTGAGTTATTTGTAGTGAGGGGGATGGACTTAGAGTCTGTCCTACACAGTGAAGTGAGTCAGAAAGAGAAAAATAAATACCGTGTGCTAACAGAGATATATGGAATCTAAAGAAAAAAGTTTATGAAGAACCTAGGGGCAGGACAGGATTAAGGACACAGACATAGAGAAAGGACTTGAGGACACAGGGAGGGGGAAGGGTAAGCTGGGACGAAGTGAGAGAGTGCCATGGACATATATACATTACCAAATGTAACATCGATAGCTACTGGGAAGCAGCCACATAGCACAGGGAGATCAACTCGGTGCTTTGCGACCACCTAAAGGGGTGGGATGTGGAGGGTGGGAGGGGATATGGTGATATATGTATATGTATAATTGATTCACTTTGTTATACAGCAGAAACTGACACTCCATTGTAAAGCAATTATACTCCAATAAAGGTGTAAAAGGAAAATAAAAAAGAAAGAAGCCCAGAGATAAACCTACACACCTATGGTCAACTAATCTATGACAAAGTAGGCAAGACTATACAATGGAGAAAAGACAGTGTCTTCAATCAGTGGTGCTGGGAAAAATGGACAGCTACATGTAAAAGAATGAAATTAGAACACCCCCTAACACCATACACAAAAATAAATTCAAAATGGATTAGAGACCTTAATGTAAGACCGGACAGTATAAAACTCTTAGAGGAAAACATAGGAAGAATACTCTAACATAAATCACAGCAAGATCTTTTTTGATCCACCTCCTAGAGTAATGACATAAAAAAGAAAACTAAACAAATGGGACCTAATGAAACGTAAAAGCTTTTGCAAAGCAATGGAAACTACAAACACAAAAAGACAACCCTCAGAATGGGAGAATATATTTGCAACTGAATCAATGGACAAAGGATTAATCTCCAATATATATAAACAGCTGATGCAGCTCAATATTAAAAAAACAAACAACCCAATACAAAAATGGGCAGAAGATCTAAATAGACATTTCTTCCAAAAAGACGTAGAGATGGCCAAGGAGCACATGAAAAGCTGCTCTACATCACTAATTATTAGAGAAATGCAAATCAAAACTACAATGTGGTATCACCTCACACCTGTTAGAATGGGCATCATCAGAAAATCTACAAACAACAAATGCTGGAGAGGGTGTGGAGAAAAGGAACCCTCTTCCACGATTGGTGGGAATGTAAATTGATAGTCACTATGGAGAACAGTATGGAGGTTCCTTAAAAAACTAAAAATAGAATTACCATATGATCCAGCAACCCACTACTGGGCATATACCCAGAGAAAACCATAAATCAAAAAGACACATTCACCACAATGTTCATTGCAGCACTATTTACAATAGCCAGGTAATGGAAGCAACCTAAATGCCCACAGACAGACAAATGGATAAAGATGTGGTACATATATAAAATGGACTATTAGCCATAAAAAGGAATGAAATTGGGTCATTTGTAGAGACGTCGATGGATCTAGAGACTGTCATACAGAGTGAAGTAAGTCAGAAAGAGAAAAACAAATATTGTATATTAACGCATATATGTGGAACCTAGAAAAACTGTACAGATTAACCGGTTTGAAGGGAAGAAATAGAGACACAGATGTAGAGAACAAATGTATGGACACAAAGAGGGGAAAGCCATGGGGGGGGTGGCGGTGGGAGGAGTTGGGAGATTGGGATTGACATGTATACATTTATATGTATAAAATAGATAACCAATAAGAACCTGCTGTATAAAAAATAAATAAAATAAAATGAAAAATAAAATTTTTTAAAAAACGGAAAAATGTTATTCCCTTCACATACATGTATTTATATGAATGAATTATTTCCATGCTTACATCCATAAGTACAAAAAAGAGGAATAAAACCTACCTTGAAACAAAAAAGAAAAAAACAAAACAGAACCCACCAGTTATACAGATGAAAACCCAATCAGGGCACTTGCTCCAGTGATAGACAATTCTGAAGTTGGTCAGAGGTGGGGATTCCGCTCGCATGCAGCCAGCAGCCACCCCACAAGGAGTGTCCTCATTACAAGCCTGGGGGACCATGCCGAGGCATCTGTGAGTAAACGTGAGATGAGCCCCAGGCCAGCTGCTGCTGAACTGTTCCCACCCGTCCCAGGTAAAACACCTGAATATATACAAGGACTTGAAAGCCTAGAGGAAGGGCCATAGAGCCACACGAGTGACAGCATGCCGGCCGACTTGGTGCCTGCAGGCCAGCCAGGATGGTCCTGGCCCTGGGTGCTCTTCTGGAAGATTTCCATTTCCCTGCCTGAGATACCCGTCCTGTCCCTGCCCCCACTGCTTTTTTCCTTCCTCACCTCTGCCCAGGGAGAAATTCCAGCAGCAGGTATGGGTGACACATCCTCTTCTTTAGCAGGTGGCAGCCTGGCAACTGCTGCAGAAAGTCCAGCAGAGCCCCACTCACACTGGGCCACCCACAAAGCCGTGGCCTCTCACTCCCTCCCACCAGCCCAGCCCCGAGACTGCTGACAGGGCAGAGAAAATGGCGTCAGGCACGGCTGCAGGGGCTCTTGCTGCCTGGAGTGGTATTTATATTGATCTCAACCCAGGCACACCTGGGGAGGGCTGGCCGGCACGGTTAGGCTGCCCAGCTCAGCCAATCATCACCCCTCAGGGGCTCACAGTTGCAGAAAATGGAACTTGCTGAACCGGCCAGGTCCAAGGAACAGGTGTGGGCTCCTGAGAGTCAGGATAGACAAGGGGCTGCAGCTTTGGCTTGTTTTCTAATCATTTTATCTGGCCCATGAGTGGGAGACAACTTCAAGAAAACCCTCTCCTAATGAGAGGAACCCAGGAGTCAGGGAGAGGAGGGGTGGGTGGTGGTTGGAGACAGAGGCCTGGTGCCCCGGGTGCAGTGGAAGTCTCTGGAAGACCAGGTGGAGGGAGGCCGCACAGAGTGATGCCCAGGGTCACAGACCTGTCGCAGCTGCTGTTTGTTAGTTCAAGTCCTGCTCTGAGGTGCTCTGTGTCAGCTCTGAGCGACAGGTGAGCTGGGGGTGCTCTGCAATGAGGGCTATGTGCACGGTTCCTGTGTGCCCAGCCCTGCCACGGTACCTGCAAGGGTAGCTCTGTATCCTGGGAGGGGCCTGACCACGAGAGCCCCGTGGGCTGGGGTGGGGGTGGGGTACCTGCCCAGGTGAGCTCCATATTCTGGGATTGGTCTGACCACGAGAGCCCCATGGGCTGCTGGGGACCTGGTAAAGGATGTCAGGACAGTCAGTGAAGCCACCGAGGATATACCTCCAGTTGCTCCTAATTCCTACACCCTGCTGGTCATTCTACCAACCACCAGGACATGGTATTCTGTATTAGTCTTCAATGATGCCTTCTTTTGTATTCCATTAGTCCCAGAGTCACAAGAAATTTTGGCTTGTGGGTGGCAGGACTCAACATACAACTAAAACAATACTTCCGGGCCGTCTTGCCCCAAGGGTGCAAAAATTCCCACACCATCTTTGGGGAAAGCTTAGCTAAAGACCTAAAAGTTCTACCTCTGGAAAAGGAAACCCTCCTTCAGTACACAGACGACATTCTGATCACCAGCCCTACTAAGGAGGCCTCTGAACTACCAAGCCAATAAAGGATAGAAGTTGTCCAAGAAAAAGCTCAAATATCACAGACTGCGGTGACCTGCCTGGGCTTCATTCTCACAGAAGGTCGGAGAAGCCCATCCCAGGAAAGGGAAGAAACCATTTTCAGCCTTACCCCTTTCTAAAACTAGAAGACAGCTTAGGGGTTCCTGGGGAGGCCAGGGTTTGCTGCTTCTGGATCCCTAACTACAGTCTACTAGCTGGGCCTCTATATGAAACACTGAAAGGAAAAGATGATGATCCTTTTGAATAGAATCCAGAAGTGGCCTTTCAAGAATGGAAAGAGCAGTCAATTCAGACCCTTGCCCTGGAACTCCCTAATTTAGCTAAACCCTTTGATCTTTACATTCCTGGTGAAAGGTGAATCGCCATTGGAGAATTAGTGCAAAAACTGGGACCACTTGAAATGGAACAATGCAAGAATGCCATCCAGGTAGGATAAACTACGGTCACCAAGGGGCTTGGCCTACTGCCACATCTGGCCAAGATACTGGTGGTATCTAAAAACCTGGAAATCAGCAGCCCAAAAGGCCACCTCCCTCCTAAGGGAAAAGGACCCCACGTGGTGATCCTAACCACCAACCATACCCTGAAGTTGCAGGGTTCGCTCCGTGGGCACACCAACCTCGAGTGAGGAGGCCCTCCAACTCCAACATCCAGAGAGATAACCGGGGGCAACAGGGCACCATGACGACTCGTGTGAACATCACTTGACCTGGAGTTTCTCTCATAAAACAACAAGAGTGTGTCCCAAAAGAGTAGACTACTGCTTGCAGGACTTACTGCACCCAGAGGGGAGCTAATAATCTTGGTGGGGGAACCGTATATCACACTGTCACCATAGAAAAGCCTACAGACACCATGCTGATGGTGGCCAATAAGACTGGCTGGACTCCTGTTTACTTCAAAAGGCTGTTGACTCAGTGGCCATCATGGTCCTTGATCACCACTGACCCTGGACTGTCTGGGAGTTGAGCGGGCAGGGCTCTGACACCTGGTGCTGTTTGTACGTTAATTCAGGGGCCTAATTGAAGAAAGCGCAGACTACTGGTCAGAGCATCTAGGCTGGCAGAAACGGTCAGCCTAAGGTGGCCGAACAAATGTGGGGCGGGGTGAAACCGGCCCCCACAGCATCTCTGCACATCTCTTTCCTGGACCCTTAAAGGTCATTAGAATCTATAACACTTCCAATGCTGGTGCTCAGGCGGACGAGCAAGGAGGCAGGGGGCCTGGGGACAATCAACGTCACCTGGAGGCTGCTGGGGAGAAGTTCTGACCCTCGTCCCTGGGTATGAGGGCTCCCAACTCAGCACTCAGCAGTTACAGAAGAAGGGTCTGCACCCTCAGCACTCCAAGAATGAGGAACGGGACAAAAGGCAGAGGAGGGGTTTGTCCCCAGCAAAGCCCATTAAAAATCCCTGGGAGATAAAAATGGAATCTGGGCAATAAAGTCAAGTCTGACCTTTTTTATCCTTTGTGCTTTGTCTAATTTCACATACTCCTAGGGTCTCGCATGCAGAGGTTCCACACCCGGCACTTCAGACCAGATTTCCTAGTGCAGAATGGCTGGGACGACACCTCAGCTCCTGGGGCCCAGTGCAGACTCCGCGATATAGAGCCTGAGCTGCAGCCAACCCGGCCCTCCAGAGCTCCGCCCCCTCCCTCCCACTGACTCTGACAGGATCTCTACACAGCAGCCCAGCCCACAGCCCACGGGGTAGTGCATGCTCTCACCTCTCCATTCTCTGATCAAAATATAAAGTTTCCTTTGCTTGTGAACCAAACTCAGCCTCGATCTGTTGGTCCCAATGACACTGGGCAGGGGGACACTTGTTGGGGTCCACTCTGGAGGATCAGTAACAGAAATTGAGACTATTGTAACCTCAATGAACAGATGTGTGAGCCAAACTGTAGTTAACATAGAACAGTGTATAAGGCTCGGGTAAAATAAGATGTTTCTAACGCTTCCATTGGCTATTTCCATCACTTTATTATAAGCAAGTTCAGTGAAAAGGTTTGTCTTATTTGTCAGGTCAATATTAGAGAAACGAAGTGATTTCTTTCCAAAGATGTACATCTAATAATCTTGGTTAAAGCTTCAATCTTGTTTTAAATGCTTTTCCATTGAAAATGATACCTCTCTTTCAGCTCTCCCATTTCTGAGAAGTATAAAATCTTATAATTTATTATTACCAAAGGGGAAAGGTGGGAGGAGGGATAAACTAACAGTTTGGGATTAACACATACACACTGCTATGTATAAAATAGATCATCAACAAGGAACTACTGTATAGCACAGGGAACTACACTCAACATTTTGCAATAACCTATAAGGGGAAATAATCTGAAAAAGAATAGATATTTTTATTGACATCATCTATCAATGACAGTTAAAGTGTAACCTAAGGGAAGCTGGTGGTGAGTGCTTCTGACCCTGAAGACTTCAATCATCTAAAGTTTGAACTCTGCCTACTTCCCAAGGCCCTTAATGAACATATGTGTAGCCGTAGCTTAAAAAATTCCCCAGTTTGGGTTTCGGGGAGACACTGATTTTGAAAAAGCCCTGGTGTTCTCCTTACATGAATGGGACTCTTCCTACTGCTAAAACATGTCTGTCACACCCAGAGGATGGTATACCGTCTGATCGGGAAGAGTTTGGAAAAGGCATCTCATCTCCTCATCTCCTGGTGCTCGGGTTCACCCCTCCAGCGTCTTTACTAACAGTCTCCCCACTTGGAGATGGCAGCACTGTCAACATCCTGTTGCGTACAGTTTGGAATTTGTCCAGAGGATGAAGCGGAAGGATGAGGAACAATGAGAGACAAGTCCTAGGTGTTCAGACAGGCACATGTCACTCTAATTTCCAATCAGGAAGACGAATTGACCAAAGGCTAGGGTTGCCCATGGAAACAGTATAGGGCTTGAGGAAATCCCACTGCTTTGTGGCCAGTTCCCATAAACACAAGTTGAACAATGGAACTCAGGGGCAGTAAAATTCACGAACTGCAGAGTTGAAAATATCTATCACTGAAAAATGTCTTGAGGAAAGTCAGAGAAAAGGACTTGTAAGCAAGGGAGAATGGCAGGAAAGGGATTTGAGGAGGTAGAAAGGACTCACCATTAAGCACAAGAAAAGGGGCTGAACATTGCCAACATTGCAGTTGGCCAAAAAGGGTGTATGCGTTTTTTTCTGTATATATTCAAGAAAAGGGCATACACTTTTTTAGCCAACCAAACAGGTGGGCACTGGAAATCAATACTACAAAAGATATCACTTCAGATCAGTCAGAAGAGCCATCCTCATAAAGCGTAAACAACAGAAATGCAGGACAGGGCAAGGAGAAGAGGGAGCCCTGTGAGACTTATAGTGGAAATGTATATTGCCAACGGCCATTCTGGAGAAGTGTATTGTGTTTACTAAAGCATCTAAAAAATGAGCTACAGAGCATAGGGCACTTGCACTCATGGGCGTATATCTTGGGAAAAACAAAAATCGAGAGGACACAGGCACCCCAATATTTACCGCCTCTCTGTTTAAAAGATCCTCGACTAGGATATAACTTAAATGTCTCTGGAGGGAAAACATGGATAGAGATGTGGTACTTATGTAGAGTGGAATATTACTCAGCCTGGAAATCAATGAAATATGGCCAGTTGTAACAACTCCAGAGGAGTTACGTATGATCATTCTAAGTGACATAATTCAAAAAGAAAAAGACACATATCATAAGATATCACTTAAAGGTGGAATCCAAAATAGCTACACATGAAATAACTTACAAAACAAAAACATAGTCAAATATGTAGAAAACACGCATAAGGCTGCTAAACGGGAAAGGTGGGGAGGGGTGAGACATCATCCAAGAGGTTGAAATTAGCAAAGATACCATTCCAAATACCAAACTGATAATCAACAAGGCCTACACGGTAGCTAAAAGAACTGCACTCAGCACACTCAAGTCACCGGAAAAGAATATATACGACTGGTAAGAATCTGAAAAAGAATTTACTGATGTCTCTCTGTACGTGAATCAAGTGGATGTACAGCAGCAAGAAACAGAGCTTTGAAAATAAGCTGTAACCAATATAGTAATAAATTGAAAAAAATAAACGACAGAGAGACAGAGAAAACCTCTTACAACTTTTCCTCAGGGACGGTGATGCAACATGGATTGAACACGTCTAGACCCACAGCAGGATGAGACATAAGGCTGGAAACTGTTTGCACTAAGAGAAATGTGAGGTTGGATGAGGAAATGCACACCCTTTAAAGTAACACTACCTGGTACCCATTCAATGGGTCCCAAATCTGCAGGTTCAAGGGATCTTCCTACAGCTAAAACATGCATGGAAAACCCAGAGGACTGTACACCATGTGATCGGGAGATGTGTCTAAAATGCAGCTCATTTATCCTCTCCTGGTGCTCCTGTTCACCATTCCAGCCACGTTACTTAGAATCTCCCCACTTGGAGAATCAGCACATTTCAACTTCTGTTTCACACATTTTGCAAATTGTGAGGAGGATGAACGGGAAAAGGGGGAACCAATGAGAGAATAGTTGTAGGGGTTTGGACGGGCACATATCACTCTAATTTCCCATTAAGAATAAGAATTGCAAAAAGGCTCAGCCCGCCTCGCCCGAGCCAAAATAGGGCCGGAAGCAATCCTGCGGATTTGAGGCCAGCTCACAAAAGAGCAACTTAAAAAATGGAGCTCAGGGTCACTGCAATTCACAAATCTGCAGAGTTATAAATGAAAACTAACGTCCAAAAATATGTTGAGGTAAGGCAAAGAAGAGGATCTGAATGCAGACAGAATTGCAAGAAACAGATTTCAAGAGATAGATTGGACTCGTCTTTAAAGCACATGAAAAGCGGCAGAATTTCGACAATGATGCAGTTGGCCCAAAAGGGCGTATGCGTTTTTTCCTGATTATATCCAGGAAAAAATGCATACACAATTTATGGGCAATGAAGCAAGCAAGCAATGCAAATGTGCACAACAAAGAAGTCTCATTTCCCACTGGTCAAAAGGGCCATCCTAAACAATTGTAAAAACCAGAAATGCAGGACAGGCCATGGAGAACAGGGAGCCTTTATACGCTGATGGGCAGTGTGTGAACTGCCGAGAGCCACTCTGGAGAAGTGTATGGTGGTTCCTAAATCATCTAAAAAACAGAGCTACAGAGCATAGGACACTTCCAATCATGGGAGTATATCTAGGGAAGTCTAAAAATCAACAAGACACAAGCACACCACAGTTTAGGGCTACTCTGTTTACAAGAACCTCAACTTCAGTACACCTTAAATATCCCAGGAAAGAGAACAATGGATAAAGAAGATGTGGCACTTATGTACAATGGAATATCTCTTCACCATGAAATCAATGTAATAAGGCTAGTAGAAGGATAAAGAGTGGATTTAGGTCCGATAATACTACTTGAAATTAGTCAAACAGAAAAAGAAACATATCATAAGATATCACTTATAGAGGGAGGGTAAATATGGCTGCACAAAAAATGAATTACATAACAGAACAGTGTCTCACATTTAGAAAACACACTTATGTCAGCTTAAGGGGAAAGGAGAGGTGGGGTGATGCATAAAACCAGAGTTTGAAATTAGCACAGATACCGTTCAATAAACCAAATAAGTATTAGACAAGATCTACACCTTGCTCAATGAACTGGCCTCAACACACCCAATACACTGCACAGAAATAAATCTGAGTAATAAGAATCTTAAGACCCATGTATTGACATATCTTCATAAGGGAATCAAGTGTGTGCAGAGCAGCACAAACACAGCAATGAAAATGAGCTAAACCCCATTATAGAAATAAATTTTAAAAACAAAACGCAGAAACAATCAAAGAGAGAAAAATTCTTACAATATTCGCTCAGGGGCTGTGATGCAACCTGGATTGACCACATATAAACCCACAGCTGGATAAGACATAAGGCTGGACACTTGGGGCTGAGAGGATTGGTGAGCTTTGGTGAGCAACTGCCGAAAGTTTAATGCAATACTTCATGCTACTCATTCCAAGGGTCCCAACACTCCAGGTTGAAGGGAATCTTCCTACAGCTAAACCATGCTTGGGAAACCCAGCGACAGGTATACCATATGATCGGGAAAGGTTTCTAAAACGCACCTCATTGTTCCTCTCCTGGGTCTCCGGATCGACATTCATGCCGCTTTACTAACAAAAACCCCACATGGAGAGTCAATGCCTTTAAGTTCTGGTATCGCACAGTCTGCAGTTAGTGCGGAGGATGAATGGGAATAGGGGGAACCAGTGAGAAACTAGCTGTAGCGGTTTCAATGGGCACATGTCACTCTAATTTAACATCAGTAAGCAGAATTAAACAAAGGCACAGCAAGGCGTACCAGAAGAAGAATATGGCCTGAAGGAATCCTGTGGTTATGAGGGAATATCACAAAAATAAGAGCTGAAAAATGGAGCTAAGGGCAACTGCAATTCAAAAACGTGCAGAATTATAAAGGCCAACTATTTTCAAAAAGTATATTGAGGAAAGGCTATGAAGAGGCATTGAAAGCACGGCAGAATTGCAGGAAACCGATTTCAGGAGGTAGACTGGAATTGCATTTAAAGCATAGGAAAAGAGGCAGAACGTCCACAATGATGCACTTGGCCAAAAAGGGCGTATGCGTTTTTTCCTGAATATATTCAGGAAAAAATACATACGCCCTATTTGGAAAACCAAGCAAGCTTGCAAAGGAAATCTGCACTACAATGAAGTCTCACTTGTCCCCGGTCAGAAGGGCCATCTGTAAAAAGTGTAAAATCCAGAAAGGCAGGACAGGCCATGGAGAACTGGGAGCCTTGTTATGCTCAAGGGCGGGATGTAAATTGCCAATAGCCACTTGGGAGAAGTGTATGGTGTTTCCTGAAACATCTAAAAACAAAGCAACAGAGCCTAGGGCACTTCCACTTATGGTCCTATAGCTTAGGGAAATTAAAATATAAAAGACACAGCCACCCCACAGTTTGGGATGGCTCTGTTTACAAGAACCTCGTTTACGGGATAAGTTCAATATCGCAGAAAGTGAAAAATGGATAAAGATGTTGTGGTACTTACGTACAATGCAATATCACTCAGCAATGAAATCTATGTCATCAGGCCCGTAGCAGCATAATGAGTGGATTCAGGTATGATGATTCTAACTGAAATAAGTCACACAGAAAAAGAAACATCATAAGATATCACTAATACACGGAATGTAAACTTGGCTACACAGGAACTGAATTACAAAACAGAACAGGGTCTCAAATTTAGAAAACCAACTTATGCTTGCTTAAGGGGAAAGGTGAGTTGGGGTGCTGCATAAAACCAGAGATTGAAATGAGCACAGATAAAGTTCCTTAAGCCAAATATGGAATAGACAAGAACTACTCCTTGCTCAACGAGATGGACTCAACACCCCATATTAAATGCCTAAGAATGTACCTGATTAGTAAATATCTTAAAACCTATGGATTGCTATGTCTCCGAAAGAGAATGAAGCGTGTGTACAGGGCGATAAACGCAGCAGTGATAGGATTGGAGAGGTTCGGTGAGCAAATGAAGACCCTTTGAAGTCATATTGCATGGTACCCATTCCACGGGTCTCAACTCTCCAGGTTTAAGGCATTCTTCCTTCAGCTAAAACATGCATGTGGAACCCAGAGTATGATCAACCGTATGATCGGGATACGTGTTCCAATATGTCTCAGTTCTCGTCCCCTGGTACTCGGGTGCAACATTCCAGACGCTTTACTAACACTCTCCCGACTTGGAGAGTCAGTGCCTTTAACCTCCTCTTTGGCCCAGTTTGCCATTTCTGCGGAAGATGAACAGGAATAGGGAGGACCAATGAGAGACTAGCTGGAGGTGTCTGGACGGGTAAATTTAACTCTCATTTCCCACCAGGAAGAGGAATTAACCAAAGGCTCAGCATGCCGTGCCGGAACCAGATTAGGGCCTGAAGCAATCCTGCGGTGTTGCGGCTAGCTCACAAGAAAGCGAGTTGAAGAAAGGAGCTCAGGGACACTGTAATTCACAAACCTGCAGAGTTATAAATGACAGCTATTGTCTAAAAATATACTGAAGTAAGGCTGCCAAGAGGACTTGAAAGCGGGACAGAATTGCAGGAAACCGATTTCAGTAGGTACACTGGAATTGCATTTAAAACATAGGAAAAGAGGCAGAACGTCCACAATGATGCACTTGGCCAAAAAGGGCGTATGCGTTTTTTCCTGAATATATTCAGGAAAAAACGCATACGCCCTTTTTGGAAAACCAAGCAAGCTTGCAAAGGAAATCTGCACTACAATGAAGTCTCACTTCTCCCCGCTCAAAAGGGCCATCTGAAAAAAGTGTAAAATCCAGAAAGGCAGGACAGGCCATGGAGAACTGGGAGCCTTGTTATGCTGATGGGCGGGATGTAAATTGCCAACAGCCACTCGGGAGAGGTGTATGGTGTTTCCTGAAACATCTAGAAAACAAAGCAACAGAGCCCAGGGCACTTCCACTTATGGTCCTGTAGCTTGGGAAATTAAAATCAGAAAGACACAGCCACCCCAATGTTTGGGACGGCTCTGTTTACAAGAACCTCGTTTACGGGACAAGTTCAATATCGCAGAAAGTGAAAAATGGATAAAGAAGTTGTGGTACTTACGTACAATGCAATATCACTCAGCAATGAAATCTATGTCATCAGGCCCGTAGCAGCATAATGAGTGGATTCAGGTATGATGATTCTAACTGAAATAAGTCACACAGAAAAAGAAACATCATAAGATATCATTAATACACGGAATGTAAACTTGGCTACACAGGAACTGGATTACAAAACAGAACAGGGTCTCAAATTTAGGAAACCAACTTATGCTTGCTTAAGGGGAAAGGTGAGTTGGGGTGCTGCATAAAACCAGAGATTGAAATGAGCACAGATAAAGTTCCTTAAGCCAAATATGGAATAGACAAGAACTACTCCTTGCTCAACGAAATGGACTCAACACCCCATATTAAACGCCTAAGAATGTACTTGACTAGTAAGTATCTTAAAACCTATGGATTGCTATGTCTCTGAAAGAAAATCAAGCGTGTGTACAGGGGCATAAACGCAGCAGTGATAGGATTGGAGAGGTTCGGTGAGCAAATGAAGACCCTTTGAAGTCATATTGCATGGTACCCATTCCACGGGTCTCAACTCTCCAGGTTTAAGGGATTCTTCCTTCAGGTAAAACATGCACGTGGAACCCAGAGTATGATCAACCGTGTGATCGGGAGACGTGTTCCAATATGTCTCAATTCTCGTCCCCTGGTACCCGGGTGTAACATTCCAGACGCTTTACTAACACTCTCCCGACTTGGAGAGTCAGTGCCTTTAACCTCCTGTTTGGCCCATTTGCAATTTCTGCGGAAGATGAACAGGAATAGGGAGAACCAATGAGAGACTAGCTGGAGGTGTCTGGACGGGCAAATTTAACTCTCATTTCCCACCAGGAAGAGGAATTAACCAAAGGCTCAGCGTGCCGTGCCGGAACCAGATTAGGGCCTGAAGCAATCCTGCGGTGTTGCGGCCAGCTCACAAGAAAGCGAGTTGAAGAAAGGAGCTCAGGGGCACTGTAATTCACAAACCTGCAGAGTTATAAAGGACAGCTATCGTCCAAAAATATACTGAAGTAAGGCTGCCAAGAGGACTTGAAAGCGGGGCAGAATTGCAGGAAACCGATTTCAGGAGGTAGACTGGAATTGCATTTAAAGCATAGGAAAAGAGGCAGAACGTCCACAATGATGCACTTGGCCAAAAAGGGCGTATGCGTTTTTTCCTGAATATATTCAGGAAAAAACGCATACGCCCTTTTTGGCCAACCAAGCAAGCTTGCAAAGGAAATCTGCACTACAATGAAGTCTCACTTCCCCCCGGTCAAAAGGGCCATCTGAAAAAAGTGTAAAATCCAGAAAGGCAGGACAGGCCATGGAGAACTGGGAGCCTTGTTATGCTGATGGGCGGGATGTAAATTGCCAACAGCCACTCGGGAGAGGTGTATAGTGTTTCCTGAAACATCTAAAAAACAAAGCAACACAGCCTACGGCACTTCCACTTATGGTCCTATAGCTTAGGGAAAATAAAATCAAAAAGACACAGCCACCCCAAAGTTTGGGAAGGCTCTGTTTACAAGAACCTCGTTTACGGTACAAGTTCAACAGCACAGAAAGTGAAAAATGGATAAAGAAGTTGTGGTACTTACGTACAATGCAATATCACTCAGCAATGAAATCTATGTCATCAGGCCCGTAGCAGCATAATGAGTGGATTCAGGTATGATGATTCTAACTGAAATAAGTCACACAGAAAAAGAAACATCATAAGATATCACTAATACACGGGATTTAACTTGGCTACACAGGAACTGGATTACAAAACAGAACAGGGTCTCAAATTTAGAAAACCAACTTATGCTTGCTTAAGGGGAAAGGTGAGCTGGGATGCTGCATAAAACCAGAGATTGAAATGAGCACAGATAAAGTTCCTTAAGCCAAATATGGAATAGACAAAAGCTACTCCTTGCTCAACGAAATGGACTCATCACCCCATACTAAATGCCTAATAATGTACCTGACTACTAAGTATCTTAAAATCTATGGATTGCTATGTCTCCAAAAGAGAATCAAGCGTGTGTACAGGGGCATATACACAGCAGTGATAGGATTGGAGAGGTTCGGTGAGCAAATGAAGACCCTTTGAAGTCATATTGCATGGTACCCATTCCACGGGTCTCAACTCTCCAGGTTTAAGGGATTCTTCCTTCAGCTAAAACATGCATGTGGAACCCAGAGTATGATCAACCTTGTGATCAGGAAACGTGTTCCAATATGTCTCAGTTCTCGTCCCCTGTTACTCGGGTGCAACATTCCAGACGCTTTACTAACACTCTCCCGACTTGGGGAGTCAGTGCCTTTAACCTCCTGTTTTGCCCAGTTTGCAATTTCTGCGGAAGATGAACAGGAATAGGGAGGACCAATGAGAGACTAGCTGGAGGTGTCTGGACGGGCAAACTTAACTCTCATTTCCCACCAGGAAGAGGAATTAACCAAAGGCACAGCGTGCCGAGCCGGAAACAGATTAGGGCCTGAAGCAATCCTGCGGTGTTGCAGCCAGCTCACAAGAAAGCGAGTTGAAGAAAGGAGCTCAGGGACACTGTAATTCACAAACCTGCAGAGTTATAAATGACAGCTATCGTCCAAAATATACTGAAGTAAGGCTGCCAAGAGGACTTGAAAGCGGGACAGAATTGCAAGAAACCGATTTCAGGAGGTAGACTGGAATTGCATTTAAAGCATAGGAAAAGAGGCAGAACGTCCACAATGATGCACTTGGCCAAAAAGGGCGTATGCGTTTTTTCCTGAATATATTCAGGAAAAAACGCATACGCCCTTTTTGGCCAACCAAGCAAGCTTGCAAAGGAAATCTGCACTACAATGAAGTCTCACTTGTCCCCGGTCAGAAGGGCCATCTGAAAAAAGTGTAAAATCCAGAAAGGCAGGACAGGCCATGGAGAACTGGGAGCCTTGTTATGCTGATGGGCGGGATGTAAATTGCCAACAACCACTTTGGAGAAGTGTATGGTGTTTCCTGAAACATCTAAAAACAAAGCAACAGAGCCTAGGGCACTTCCACTTATGGTCCTATAGCTTAGGGAAATTAAAATCAAAAAGACACAGCCACCCCAAAGTTTGGGACGGCTCTGTTTACAAGAACCTCGTTTACGGTACTAGTTCAATATCGCAGAAAGTGAAAAATGGATAAAGAAGTTGTGGTACTTACGTTCAATGCAATATCACTCAGCAATGAAATCTATGTCATCAGGCCCGTAGCAGCATAATGAGTGGATTCAGGTATGATGATTCTATCTGAAATAAGTCACACAGAAAAAGAAACATCATAAGATATCACTAATACACGGAATGTAAACTTGGCTACACAGGAACTGGATTACAAAACAGAACAGGGTCTCAAATTTAGAAAACCAACTTATGCTTGCTTAAGGGGAAAGGTGAGTTGGGGTGCTGCATAAAACCAGAGATTGAAATGAGCACAGATAAAGTTCCTTAAGCCAAATATGGAATAGACAAGAACTACTCCTTGCTCAACGAAATGGACTCAACAGCCCATATTAAACGCCTAAGAATGTACCTGACTAGTAAGTATCTTAAAACCTATGGATTGCTATGTCTCTGAAAGAGAATCAAGCGTGTGTACAGGGGCATAAACGCAGCAGTGATAGGATTGGAGAGGTTCGGTGAGCAAATGAAGACCCTTTGAAGTCATATTGCTTGGTACCCATTCCACGGGTCTCAACTCTCCAGGTTTAAGGGATTCTTCCTTCAGGTAAAACATGCACGTGGAACCCAGAGTATGATCAACCGTGTGATCGGGAGACGTGTTCCAATATGTCTCAATTCTCGTCCCCTGGTACTCGGGTGTAACATTCCAGACGCTTTACTAACACTCTCCCGACTTGGAGAGTCAGTGCCTTTAACCTCCTGTTTGGCCCATTTGCAATTTCTGCGGAAGATGAACAGGAATAGGGAGAACCAATGAGAGACTAGCTGGAGGTGTCTGGACGGGCAAATTTAACTCTCATTTCCCACGAGGAAGAGGAATTAACCAAAGGCTCAGCGTGCCGTGCCGGAACCAGATTAGGGCCTGAAGCAATCCTGCGGTGTTGCGGCCAGCTCACAAGAAAGCGAGTTGAAGAAAGGAGCTCAGGGGCACTGTAATTCACAAACCTGCAGAGTTATAAAGGACAGCTATCGTCCAAAAATATACTGAAGTAAGGCTGCCAAGAGGACTTGAAAGCGGGGCAGAATTGCAGGAAACCGATTTCAGGAGGTAGACTGGAATTGCATTTAAAGCATAGGAAAAGAGGCAGAACGTCCACAATGATGCACTTGGCCAAAAAGGGCGTATGCGTTTTTTCCTGAATATATTCAGGAAAAAACGCATACGCCCTTTTTGGCCAACCAAGCAAGCTTGCAAAGGAAATCTGCACTACAATGAAGTCTCACTTCCCCCCGCTCAAAAGGGCCATCTGAAAAAAGTGTAAAATCCAGAAAGGCAGGACAGGCCATGGAGAACTGGGAGCCTTGTTATGCTGATGGGCGGGATGTAAATTGCCAACAGCCACTCTGGAGAGGTGTATAGTGTTTCCTGAAACATCTAAAAAACAAAGCAACACAGCCTAGGGCACTTCCACTTATGGTCCTATAGCTTAGGGAAATTAAAATCAAAAAGACACAGCCACCCCAAAGTTTGGGACTGCTCTGTTTACAAGAACCTCGTTTACGGTACAAGTTCAATATCGCAGAAAGTGAAAAATGGATAAAGAAGTTGTGGTACTTACGTACAATGCAATATCACTCAGCAATGAAATCTATGTCATCAGGCCCGTAGCAGCATAATGAGTGGATTCAGGTATGATGATTCTAACTGAAATAAGTCACACAGAAAAAGAAACATCATAAGATATCATTAATACACGGAATGTAAACTTGGCTACACAGGAACTGGATTACAAAACAGAACAGGGTCTCAAATTTAGGAAACCAACTTATGCTTGCTTAAGGGGAAAGGTGAGTTGGGGTGCTGCATAAAACCAGAGATTGAAATGAGCACAGATAAAGTTCCTTAAGCCAAATATGGAATAGACAAGAACTACTCCTTGCTCAACGAAATGGACTCAACACCCCATATTAAACGCCTAAGAATGTACTTGACTAGTAAGTATCTTAAAACCTATGGATTGCTATGTCTCTGAAAGAAAATCAAGCGTGTGTACAGGGGCATAAACGCAGCAGTGATAGGATTGGAGAGGTTCGGTGAGCAAATGAAGACCCTTTGAAGTCATATTGCATGGTACCCATTCCACGGGTCTCAACTCTCCAGGTTTAAGGGATTCTTCCTTCAGCTAAAACATGCACGTGGAACCCAGAGTATGATCAACCGTGTGATCGGGAGACGTGTTCCAATATGTCTCAATTCTCGTCCCCTGGTACTCGGGTGTAACATTCCAGACGCTTTACTAACACTCTCCCGACTTGGAGAGTCAGTGCCTTTAACCTCCTGTTTGGCCCATTTGCAATTTCTGCGGAAGATGAACAGGAATAGGGAGAACCAATGAGAGACTAGCTGGAGGTGTCTGGACGGGCAAATTTAACTCTCATTTCCCACCAGGAAGAGGAATTAACCAAAGGCTCAGCGTGCCGTGCCGGAACCAGATTAGGGCCTGAAGCAATCCTGCGGTGTTGCGGCCAGCTCACAAGAAAGCGAGTTGAAGAAAGGAGCTCAGGGGCACTGTAATTCACAAACCTGCAGAGTTATAAAGGACAGCTATCGTCCAAAAATATACTGAAGTAAGGCTGCCAAGAGGACTTGAAAGCGGGGCAGAATTGCAGGAAACCGATTTCAGGAGGTAGACTGGAATTGCATTTAAAGCATAGGAAAAGAGGCAGAACGTCCACAATGATGCACTTGGCCAAAAAGGGCGTATGCGTTTTTTCCTGAATATATTCAGGAAAAAACGCATACGCCCTTTTTGGCCAACCAAGCAAGCTTGCAAAGGAAATCTGCACTACAATGAAGTCTCACTTCCCCCCGGTCAAAAGGGCCATCTGAAAAAAGTGTAAAATCCAGAAAGGCAGGACAGGCCATGGAGAACTGGGAGCCTTGTTATGCTGATGGGCGGGATGTAAATTGCCAACAGCCACTCGGGAGAGGTGTATAGTGTTTCCTGAAACATCTAAAAAACAAAGCAACACAGCCTACGGCACTTCCACTTATGGTCCTATAGCTTAGGGAAAATAAAATCAAAAAGACACAGCCACCCCAAAGTTTGGGACGGCTCTGTTTACAAGAACCTCGTTTACGGTACAAGTTCAATATCGCAGAAAGTGAAAAATGGATAAAGTAGTTGTGGTACTTACGTACAATGCAATATCACTCAGCAATGAAATCTATGTCATCAGGCCCGTAGCAGCATAATGAGTGGATTCAGGTATGATGATTCTAACTGAAATAAGTCACACAGAAAAAGAAACATCATAAGATATCATTAATACACGGAATGTAAACTTGGCTACACAGGAACTGGATTACAAAACAGAACAGTGTCTCAAATTTAGGAAACCAACTTATGCTTGCTTAAGGGGAAAGGTGAGTTGGGGTGCTGCATAAAACCAGAGATTGAAATGAGCACAGATAAAGTTCCTTAAGCCAAATATGGAATAGACAAGAACTACTCCTTGCTCAACGAAATGGACTCAACACCCCATATTAAACGCCTAAGAATGTACCTGAGTAGTAAGTATCTTAAAACCTATGGATTGCTATTTCTCTGAAAGAAAATCAAGCGTGTGTACAGGGGCATAAACGCAGCAGTGATAGGATTGGAGAGGTTCGGTGAGCAAATGAAGACCCTTTGAAGTCATATTGCATGGTACCCATTCCACGGGTCTCAACTCTCCAGGTTTAAGGGATTCTTCCTTCAGGTAAAACATGCACGTGGAACCCAGAGTATGATCAACCGTGTGATCGGGAGACGTGTTCCAATATGTCTCAATTCTCGTCCCCTGGTACTCGGGTGTAACATTCCAGACGCTTAACTAACACTCTCCCGACTTGGAGAGTCAGTGCCTTTAAGCTCCTGTTTGGCCCATTTGCAATTTCTGAGGAAGATGAACAGGAATAGGAAGAACCAATGAGAGACTAGGTGGAGGTGTCTGGACGGGCAAATTTAACTCTCATTTCCCACCAGGAAGAGGAATTAACCAAAGGCTCAGCGTGCTGTGCCGGAACCAGATTAGGCCCTGAAGCAATCCTGCGGTGTTGCGGCCAGCTCACAAGAAAGCGAGTTGAAGAAAGGAGCTCAGGGGCACTGTAATTCACAAACCTGCAGAGTTATAAATGACAGCTATCATCCAAAAATATACTGAAGTAAGGCTGCCAAGAGGACTTGAAAACGGGGCAGAATTGCAGGAAACCGATTTCAGGAGGTAGACTGGAATTGCATTTAAAGCATAGGAAAAGAGGCAGAACGTCCACAATGATGCACTTGGCCAAAAAGGGCGTATGCGTTTTTTCCTGAATATATTCAGGAAAAAACGCATACGCCCTTTTTGGCCAACAAAGCAAGCTTGCAAAGGAAATCTGCACTACAATGAAGTCTCACTTCCCCCCGCTCAAAAGGGCCATCTGAAAAAAGTGTAAAATCCAGAAAGGCAGGACAGGCCATGGAGAACTGGGAGCCTTGTTATGCTGATGGGCGGGATGTAAATTGCCAACAGCCACTCGGGAGAAGTGTATGGTGTTTCCTGAAACATCTAAAAAACAAAGCAACAGAGCCTAGGGCACTTCCACTTATGGTCCTATAGCTTAGGGAAATTAAAATCGAAAAGACACAGCCACCCCAAAATTTGGGACGGCTCTGTTCACAAGAACCTCGTTTACGGTACAAGTTCAATATCGCAGAAAGTGAAAAATGAATAAAGAAGTTGTGGTACTTACGTACAATGCAATATCACTCAGCAATGAAATCTATGTCATCAGGCCCGTAGCAGCATAATGAGTGGATTCAGGTATGATGATTCTAACTGAAATAAGTCACACAGAAAAAGAAACATCATAAGATATCACTAATACACGGAATGTAAACTTGGCTACACAGGAACTGGATTACAAAACAGAACAGGGTCTCAAATTTAGAAAACCAACTTATGCTTGCTTAAGGGGAAAGGTGAGTTGGGGTGCTGCATAAAACCAGAGATTGAAATGAGCACAGATAAAGTTCCTTTAGCCAAATATGGAATAGACAAGAACTACTCCTTGCTCAACGAAATGGACTCAACACCCCATATTAAACGCCTAAGAATGTACCTGACTAGTAAGTATCTTAAAACCTATGGATTGCTATGTCTCTGAAAGAAAATCAAGCGTGTGTACAGGGGCATAAACGCAGCAGTGATAGGATTGGAGAGGTTCGGTGAGCAAATGAAGACCCTTTGAAGTCATATTGCATGGTACCCATTCCACAGGTCTCAACTCTCCAGGTTTAAGGGACTCTGCCTTCAGGTAAAACATGCACGTGGAACCCAGAGTATGATCAACCGTGTGATCGGGAGAGGAGTTCCAATATGTCTCAGTTCTCGACCCTGGTACTCGGGTGCAACATTCCAGATGCTTTACTAACACTCTCCCGACTTGGAAAGTCAGTGCCTTTAACCTCCTGTTTGGCCCATTTGCAATTTCTGCGGAAGATGAACAGGAATAGGGAGAACCAATGAGAGACTAGCTGGAGGTGTCTGGACGGGCAAATTTAACTCTCATTTCCCACCAGGAAGAGGAATTAACCA
The DNA here is from genome assembly GCF_964270905.1 of Leucopleurus acutus. Classification (NCBI taxonomy): domain Eukaryota; kingdom Metazoa; phylum Chordata; class Mammalia; order Artiodactyla; family Delphinidae; genus Leucopleurus; species Leucopleurus acutus. Next base: position 105,616 of record NW_028139108.1, read on the forward strand.
AAGGCTCAGCGTGCCGTGCCGGAACCAGATTAGGGCCTGAAGCAATCCTGCGGTGTTGCGGCCAGCTCACAAGAAAGCGAGTTGAAGATAGGAGCTCAGGGGCAGTGTAATTCACAAACCTGCAGAGGTATAAATGACAGCTATCGTCCAAAAATATACTGAAGTAAGGCTGCCAAGAGGACTTGAAAGCGGGGCAGAATTGCAGGAAACCGATTTCAGGAGGTAGACTGGAATTGCATTTAAAGCATAGGAAAAGAGGCAGAACGTCCACAATGATGCACTTGGCCAAAAAGGGCGTATGCGTTTTTTCCTGAATATATTCAGGAAAAAACGCATACGCCCTTTTTGGCCAACCAAGCAAGCTTGCAAAGGAAATCTGCACTACAATGAAGTCTCACTTCCCCCCGGTCAAAAGGGCCATCTGAAAAAAGTGTAAAATCCAGAAAGGCAGGACAGGCCATGGAGAACTGGGAGCCTTGTTATGCTGATGGGCGGGATGTAAATTGCCAACAGCCACTCGGGAGAGGTGTATGGTGTTTCCTGAAACATCTAAAAAACAAAGCAACAGAGCCTAGGGCACTTCCACTTATGGTCCTGTAGCTTGGGAAATTAAAATCAGAAAGACACAGCCACCCCAATGTTTGGGACGGCTCTGTTTACAAGAACCTCGTTTACGGTACAAGTTCAATATCGCAGAAAGTGAAAAATGGATAAAGAAGTTGTGGTACTTACGTACAATGCAATATCACTCAGCAATGAAATCTATGTCATCAGGCCCATAGCAGCATAATGAGTGGATTCAGGTATGATGATTCTAACTGAAATAAGTCACACAGAAAAAGAAACATCATAAGATATCACTAATACACGGAATGTAAACTTGGCTACACAGGAACTGGATTACAAAACAGAACAGGGTCTCAAATTTAGAAAACCAACTTATGCTTGCTTAAGGGGAAAGGTGAGTTGGGGTGCTGCATAAAACCAGAGATTGAAATGAGCACAGATAAAGTTCCTTAAGCCAAATATGGAATAGACAAGAACTACTCCTTGCTCAACGAAATGGACTCAACACCCCATATTAAACGCCTAAGAATGTACCTGACTAGTAAGTATCTTAAAACCTATGGATTGCTATGTCTCTGAAAGAGAATCAAGCGTGTGTACAGGGGCATAAACGCAGCAGTGATAGGATTGGAGAGGTTCGGTGAGCAAATGAAGACCCTTTGAAGTCATATTGCTTGGTACTCATTCCACGGGTCTCAACTCTCCAGGTTTAAGGGATTCTTCCTTCAGGTAAAACATGCACGTGGAACCCAGAGTATGATCAACCGTGTAATCGGGAGACGTGTTCCAATATGTCTCAATTCTCGTCCCCTGGTACTCGGGTGTAACATTCCAGACGCTTTACTAACACTCTCCCGACTTGGAGAGTCAGTGCCTTTAACCTCCTGTTTGGCCCATTTGCAATTTCTGCGGAAGATGAACAGGAATAGGGAGAACCAATGAGAGACTAGCTGGAGGTGTCTGGACGGGCAAATTTAACTCTCATTTCCCACCAGGAAGAGGAATTAACCAAAGGCTCAGCGTGCCGTGCCGGAACCAGATTAGGGCCTGAAGCAATCCTGCGGTGTTGCGGCCAGCTCACAAGAAAGCGAGTTGAAGAAAGGAGCTCAGGGGCACTGTAATTCACAAACCTGCAGAGTTATAAAGGACAGCTATCGTCCAAAAATATACTGAAGTAAGGCTGCCAAGAGGACTTGAAAGCGGGGCAGAATTGCAGGAAACCGATTTCAGGAGGTAGACTGGAATTGCATTTAAAGCATAGGAAAAGAGGCAGAACGTCCACAATGATGCACTTGGCCAAAAAGGGCGTATGCGTTTTTTCCTGAATATATTCAGGAAAAAACGCATACGCCCTTTTTGGCCAACCAAGCAAGCTTGCAAAGGAAATCTGCACTACAATGAAGTCTCACTTCCCCCCGCTCAAAAGGGCCATCTGAAAAAAGTGTAAAATCCAGAAAGGCAGGACAGGCCATGGAGAACTGGGAGCCTTGTTATGCTCAAGGGCGGGATGTAAATTGCCAACAGCCACTCTGGAGAGGTGTATAGTGTTTCCTGAAACATCTAAAAAACAAAGCAACACAGCCTAGGGCACTTCCACTTATGGTCCTATAGCTTAGGGAAATTAAAATCAAAAAGACACAGCCACCCCAAAGTTTGGGACGGCTCTGTTTACAAGAACCTCGTTTACGGTACAAGTTCAATATCGCAGAAAGTGATAAATGGATAAAGAAGTTGTGGTACTTACGTACAATGCAATATCACTCAGCAATGAAATCTATGTCATCAGGCCCGTAGCAGCATAATGAGTGGATTCAGGTATGATGATTCTAACTGAAATAAGTCACACAGAAAAAGAAACATCATAAGATATCATTAATACACGGAATGTAAACTTGGCTACACAGGAACTGGATTACAAAACAGAACAGGGTCTCAAATTTAGGAAACCAACTTATGCTTGCTTAAGGGGAAAGGTGAGTTGGGGTGCTGCATAAAACCAGAGATTGAAATGAGCACAGATAAAGTTCCTTAAGCCAAATATGGAATAGACAAGAACTACTCCTTGCTCAACGAAATGGACTCAACACCCCATATTAAACGCCTAAGAATGTACTTGACTAGTAAGTATCTTAAAACCTATGGATTGCTATGTCTCTGAAAGAAAATCAAGCGTGTGTACAGGGGCATAAACGCAGCAGTGATAGGATTGGAGAGGTTCGGTGAGCAAATGAAGACCCTTTGAAGTCATATTGCATGGTACCCATTCCACGGGTCTCAACTCTCCAGGTTTAAGGGATTCTTCCTTCAGGTAAAACATGCACGTGGAACCCAGAGTATGATCAACCGTGTGATCGGGAGACGTGTTCCAATATGTCTCAATTCTCGTCCCCTGGTACTCGGGTGTAACATTCCAGACGCTTTACTAACACTCTCCCGACTTGGAGAGTCAGTGCCTTTAACCTCCTGTTTGGCCCATTTGCAATTTCTGCGGAAGATGAACAGGAATAGGGAGAACCAATGAGAGACTAGCTGGAGGTGTCTGGACGGGCAAATTTAACTCTCATTTCCCACCAGGAAGAGGAATTAACCAAAGGCTCAGCGTGCCGTGCCGGAACCAGATTAGGGCCTGAAGCAATCCTGCGGTGTTGCGGCCAGCTCACAAGAAAGCGAGTTGAAGAAAGGAGCTCAGGGGCACTGTAATTCACAAACCTGCAGAGTTATAAAGGACAGCTATCGTCCAAAAATATACTGAAGTAAGGCTGCCAAGAGGACTTGAAAGCGGGGCAGAATTGCAGGAAACCGATTTCAGGAGGTAGACTGGAATTGCATTTAAAGCATAGGAAAAGAGGCAGAACGTCCACAATGATGCACTTGGCCAAAAAGGGCGTATGCGTTTTTTCCTGAATATATTCAGGAAAAAACGCATACGCCCTTTTTGGCCAACCAAGCAAGCTTGCAAAGGAAATCTGCACTACAATGAAGTCTCACTTCCCCCCGGTCAAAAGGGCCATCTGAAAAAAGTGTAAAATCCAGAAAGGCAGGACAGGCCATGGAGAACTGGGAGCCTTGTTATGCTGATGGGCGGGATGTAAATTGCCAACAGCCACTCGGGAGAGGTGTATAGTGTTTCCTGAAACATCTAAGAAACAAAGCAACAGAGCCTAGGGCACTTCCACTTATGGTCCTATAGCTTAGGGAAATTAAAATCAAAAAGACACAGCCACCCCAAAGTTTGGGACGGCTCTGTTCACAAGAACCTCGTTTACGGTACAAGTTCAATATCGCAGAAAGTGAAAAATGAATAAAGAAGTTGTGGTACTTACGTACAATGCAATATCACTCAGCAATGAAATCTATGTCATCAGGCTCATAGCAGCATAATGAGTGGATTCAGGTATGATGATTCTAACTGAAATAAGTCACACAGAAAAAGAAACATCGTAAGATATCATTAATACACGGAATGTAAACTTGGCTACACAGGAACTGGATTACAAAACAGAACAGGGTCTCAAATTTAGAAAACCAACTTATGCTTGCTTAAGGGGAAAGGTGAGTTGGGGTGCTGCATAAAACCAGAGATTGAAATGAGCACAGATAAAGTTCCTTAAGCCAAATATGGAATAGACAAGAACTACTCCTTGCTCAACGAAATGGACTCAACACCCCATATTAAACGCCTAAGAATGTACCTGACTAGTAAGTATCTTAAAACCTATGGATTGCTATGTCTCTGAAAGAGAATCAAGCATGTGTACAGGGGCATGAACGCAGCAGTGATAGGATTGGAGAGGTTCGGTGAGCAAATGAAGACCCTTTGAAGTCATATTGTTTGGTACCCATTCCACGGGTCTCAACTCTCCAGGTTTAAGGGATTCTTCCTTCAGGTAAAACATGCACGTGGAACCCAGAGTATGATCAACAGTGTGATCGGGAGACATGTTCCAATATGTCTCAGTTCTCGTCCCCTGGTACTCAGGTGTAACATTCCAGATGCTTTACTAACACTCTCCCGAATTGGAGAGTCAGTGCCTTTAACCTCCTGTTTGGCCCATTTGCAATTTCTGAGGAAGATGAACAGGAATAGGGAGAACCAATGAGAGACTAGGTGGAGGTGTCTGGACGGGCAAATTTAACTCTCATTTCCCACGAGGAAGAGGAATTAACCAAAGGCTCAGCGTGCCGTGCCGGAACCAGATTAGGGCCTGAAGCAATCCTGCAGTGTTGCGGCCAGCTCACAAGAAAGCGAGTTGAAGAAAGGAGCTCATGGGCACTGTAATTCACAAACCTGCAGAGTTATAAATGACAGCTATCGTCCAAAAATATACTGAAGTAAGGCTGCCAAGAGGACTTGAAAGCGGGGCAGAATTGCAGGAAACCGATTTCAGGAGGTAGACTGGAATTGCATTTAAAGCATAGGAAAAGAGGCAGAACGTCCACAATGATGCACTTGGCCAAAAAGGGCGTATGCGTTTTTTCCTGAATATATTCAGGAAAAAACGCATACGCCCTTTTTGGCCAACCAAGCAAGCTTGCAAAGGAAATCTGCACTACAATGAAGTCTCACTTCCCCCCGCTCAAAAGGGCCATCTGAAAAAAGTGTAAAATCCAGAAAGGCAGGACAGGCCATGGAGAACTGGGAGCCTTGTTATGCTGATGGGCCGGATGTAAATTGCCAACAACCACTCGGGAGAGGTGTATGGTGTTTCCTGAAACATCTAAAAAACAAAGCAACAGAGCCTAGGGCACTTCCACTTATGGTCCTATAGCTTAGGGAAATTAAAATCAAAAAGACACAGCCGCCCCAAAGTTTGGGACGGCTCTGTTTACAAGAACCTCGTTTACGGTACAAGTTCAATATCGCAGAAAGTGAAAAATGGATAAAGAAGTTGTGGTACTTACGTACAATGCAATATCTCTCAGCAATGAAATCTATGTCATCAGGCCCGTAGCAGCATAATGAGTGGATTCAGGTATGATGATTCTAACTGAAATAAGTCACACAGAAAAAGAAACATCATAAGATATCATTAATACATGGAATGTAAACTTGGCTACACAGGAACTGGATTACAAAACAGAACAGGGTCTCAAATTTAGGAAACCAACTTATGGTTGCTTAAGGGGAAAGGTGAGTTGGGGTGCTGCATAAAACCAGAGATTGAAATGAGCACAGATAAAGTTCCTTAAGCCAAATATGGAATAGACAAGAACTACTCCTTGCTCAACGAAATGGACTCAACACCCCATATTAAACGCCTAAGAATGTACCTGACTAGTAAGTATCTTAAAACCTATGGATTGCTATGTCTCTGAAAGAAAATCAAGCGTGTGTACAGGGGCATAAACGCAGCAGTGATAGGATTGGAGAGGTTCGGTGAGCAAATGAAGACCCTTTGAAGTCATATTGCATGGTACCCATTCCACGGGTCTCAACTCTCCAGGTTTAAGGGATTCTTCCTTCAGCTAAAACATGCACGTGGAACCCAGAGTATGATCAACCGTGTGATCGGGAGACGTGTTCCAATATGTCTCGGTTCTCGTCCCCTGGTACTCGGATGTAACATTCCAGACGCTTTACAAACACTCTCCCGACTTGGAGAGTCAGTGCCTTTAACCTCCTGTTTGGCCCATTTGCAATTTCTGAGGAAGATGAACAGGAATAGGGAGAACCAATGAGAGACTAGGTGGAGGTGTCTGGACGGGCAAATTTAACTCTCATTTCCCACCAGGAAGAGGAATTAACCAAAGGCTCAGCGTGCCGTGCCGGAACCAGATTAGGGCCTGAAGCAATCCTGCAGTGTTGCGGCCAGCTCACAAGAAAGCGAGTTGAAGAAAGGAGCTCATGGGCACTGAAATTCACAAACCTGCAGAGTTATAAATGACAGCTATCGTCCAAAAATATACTGAAGTAAGGCTGCCAAGAGGACTTGTAAGCGGGGCAGAATTGCAGGAAACCTATTTCAGGAGGTAGACTGGAATTGCATTTAAAGCATAGGAAAAGAGGCAGAACGTCCACAATGATGCACTTGGTCAAAAAGGGCATATGCGTTTTTTCCTGAATATATTCAGGAAAAAACGCATACGCCCTTTTTGGCCAACCAAGCAAGCTTGCAAAGGAAATCTGCACTACAATGAAGTCTCACTTCCCCCCGCTCAAAAGGGCCATCTGAAAAAAGTGTAAAATCCAGAAAGGCAGGACAGGCCATGGAGAACTGGGAGCCTTGTTATGCTGATGGGCGGGATGTAAATTGCCAACAGCCACTCGGGAGAGGTGTATGGTGTTTCCTGAAACATCTAAAAAACAAAGCAACACAGCCTAGGGCACTTCCACTTATGGTCCTATAGCTTAGGGAAATTAAAATCAAAAAGACACAGCCACCCCAAAGTTTGGGACGGCTCTGTTTACAAGAACCTCATTTACGGTACAAGTTCAATAGCGCAGAAAGTGAAAAATGGATAAAGAAGTTGTGGTACTTACGTACAATGCAATATCACTCAGCAATGAAATCTATGTCATCAGGCCCGTAGCAGCATAATGAGTGGATTCAGGTATGATGATTCTAACTGAAATAAGTCACACAGAAAAAGAAACATCATAAGATATCACTAATACACGAATGTAAACTTGGCTACACAGGAACTGGATTACAAAACAGAACAGGGTCTCAAATTTAGAAAACCAACTTATGCTTGCTTAAGGGGAAAGGTGAGTTGGGGTGCTGCATAAAACCAGAGATTGAAATGAGCACAGATAAAGTTCCTTAAGCCAAATATAGAATAGAGAAGAACTACTCCTTGCTCAACGAAATGGACTCAACACCCAATATTAAACGCCTAAGAATGTACCTGACTAGTAAGAATTTTAAAACCTATGGATTGCTATGTCTCCGAAAGAAAATCAAGCGTGTGTACAGGGGCATAAACGCAGCAGTGATAGGATTGGAGAGGTTCGGTGAGCAAATGAAGACCCTTTGAAGTCATATTGCATGGTACCCATTCCACGGGTCTCAACTCTCCAGGTTTAAGGGATTCTGTCTTCAGGTAAAACATGCACGTGGAACCCAGAGTATAATCAACAGTGTGATCGGGAGACATGTTCCAATATGTCTCAGTTCTCGTCCCCTGGTACTCAGGTGCAACATTCCAGATGATTTACTAACACTCTCCCGACTTGGAGAGTCAGTGTCTTTAACCTCCTGTTTGGCCCATTTGCAATTTCTGAGGAAGATGAACAGGAATAGGGAGAACCAATGAGAGACTAGGTGGAGGTGTCTGGACGGGCAAATTTAACTCTCATTTCCCACGAGGAAGAGGAATTAACCAAAGGCTCAGCGTGCCGTGCCGGAACCAGATTAGGGCCTGAAGCAATCCTGCAGTGTTGCGGCCAGCTCACAAGAAAGCGAGTTGAAGAAAGGAGCTCATGGGCACTGTAATTCACAAACCTGCAGAGTTATAAATGACAGCTATCGTCCAAAAATATACTGAAGTAAGGCTGCCAAGAGGACTTGAAAGCGGGGCAGAATTGCAGGAAACCTATTTCAGGAGGTAGACTGGAATTGCATTTAAAGCATAGGAAAAGAGGCAGAACGTCCACAATGATGCACTTGGCCAAAAAGGGCGTATGCGTTTTTTCCTGAATATATTCAGGAAAAAACGCATACGCCCTTTTTGGCCAACCAAGCAAGCTTGCAAAGGAAATCTGCACTACAATGAAGTCTCACTTCCCCCCGGTCAAAAGGGCCATCTGAAAAAAGTGTAAAATCCAGAAAGGCAGGACAGGCCATGGAGAACTGGGAGCCTTGTTATGCTGATGGGCGGGATGTAAATTGCCAACAGCCACTCGGGAGAGGTGTATGGTGTTTCCTGAAACATCTAAAAAACAAAGCAACAGAGCCTAGGGCACTTCCACTTATGGTCCTATAGCTTAGGGAAATTAAAATCAAAAAGACACAGCCACCCCAAAGTTTGGGACGGCTCTGTTTACAAGAACCTCGTTTACGGTACAAGTTCAATATCGCAGAAAGTGAAAAATGGATAAAGAAGTTGTGGTACTTACGTACAATGCAATATCACTCAGCAATGAAATCTATGTCATCAGGCCCGTAGCAGCATAATGAGTGGATTCAGGTATGATGATTCTAACTGAAATAAGTCACACAGAAAAAGAAACATCATAAGATATCATTAATACACGGAATGTAAACTTGGCTACACAGGAACTGGATTACAAAACAGAACAGGGTCTCAAATTTAGGAAACCAACTTATGCTTGCTTAAGGGGAAAGGTGAGTTGGGGTGCTGCATAAAACCAGAGATTGAAATGAGCACAGATAAAGTTCCTTAAGCCAAATATGGAGTAGACAAGAACTACCCCTTGCTCAACGAAATGGACTCAACACCCCATATTAAACGCCTAAGAATGTACCTGACTAGTAAGTATCTTAAAACCTATGGATTGCTATGTCTCTGAAAGAAAATCAAGCGTGTGTACAGGGGCATAAACGCAGCAGTGATAGGATTGGAGAGGTTCGGTGAGCAAATGAAGACCCTTTGAAGTCATATTGCATGGTACCCATTCCACGGGTCTCAACTCTCCAGGTTTAAGGGATTCTTCCTTCAGCTAAAACATGCACGTGGAACCCAGAGTATGATCAACCGTGTGATCGGGAGACGTGTTCCAATATGTCTCGGTTCTCGTCCCCTGGTACTCGGATGTAACATTCCAGACGCTTTACAAACACTCTCCCGACTTGGAGAGTCAGTGCCTTTAACCTCCTGTTTGGCCCATTTGCAATTTCTGAGGAAGATGAACAGGAATAGGGAGAACCAATGAGAGACTAGCTGGAGGTGTCTGGACGGGCAAATTTAACTCTCATTTCCCACCAGGAAGAGGAATTAACCAAAGGCTCAGCGTGCCGTGCCGGAACCAGATTAGGGCCTGAAGCAATCCTGCGGTGTTGCGGCCAGCTCACAAGAAAGCGAGTTGAAGAAAGGAGCTCAGGGGCACTGTAATTCACAAACCTGCAGAGTTATAAATGACAGCTATCGTCCAAAAATATACTGAAGTAAGGCTGCCAAGAGGACTTGAAAGCGGGGCAGAATTGCAGGAAACCGATTTCAGGAGGTAGACTGGAATTGCATTTAAAGCATAGGAAAAGAGGCAGAACGTCCACAATGATGCACTTGGCCAAAAAGGGTGTATGCGTTTTTTCCTGAATATATTCAGGAAAAAACGCATACGCCCTTTTTGGCCAACCAAGCAAGCTTGCAAAGGAAATCTGCACTACAATGAAGTCTCACTTCCCCCCGGTCAAAAGGGCCATCTGAAAAAAGTGTAAAATCCAGAAAGGCAGGACAGGCCATGGAGAACTGGGAGCCTTGTTATGCTGATGGGCGGGATGTAAATTGCCAACAGCCACTCGGGAGAGGTGTATGGTGTTTCCTGAAACATCTAAAAAACAAAGCAACAGAGCCTAGGGCACTTCCACTTATGGTCCTGTAGCTTGGGAAATTAAAATCAGAAAGACACAGCCACCCCAAAGTTTGGGACGGCTCTGTTTACAAGAACCTCGTTTACGGTACAAGTTCAATATCGCAGAAAGTGAAAAATGGATAAAGAAGTTGTGGTACTTACGTACAATGCAATATCACTCAGCAATGAAATCTATGTCATCAGGCTCATAGCAGCATAATGAGTGGATTCAGGTATGATGATTCTAACTGAAATAAGTCACACAGAAAAAGAAACATCGTAAGATATCATTAATACACGGAATGTAAACTTGGCTACACAGGAACTGGATTACAAAACAGAACAGGGTCTCAAATTTAGAAAACCAACTTATGCTTGCTTAAGGGGAAAGGTGAGTTGGGGTGCTGCATAAAACCAGAGATTGAAATGAGCACAGATAAAGTTCCTTAAGCCAAATATGGAATAGACAAGAACTACTCCTTGCTCAACGAAATGGACTCAACAGCCCATATTAAACGCCTAAGAATGTACCTGACTAGTAAGTATCTTAAAACCTATGGATTGCTATGTCTCTGAAAGAGAATCAAGCATGTGTACAGGGGCATAAACGCAGCAGTGATAGGATTGGAGAGGTTCGGTGAGCAAATGAAGACCCTTTGAAGTCATATTGTTTGGTACCCATTCCACGGGTCTCAACTCTCCAGGTTTAAGGGATTCTTCCTTCAGGTAAAACATGCACGTGGAACCCAGAGTATGATCAACAGTGTGATCGGGAGACATGTTCCAATATGTCTCAGTTCTCGTCCCCTGGTACTCAGGTGCAACATTCCAGATGCTTTACTAACACTCTCCCGAATTGGAGAGTCATTGCCTTTAACCTCCTGTTTGGCCCATTTGCAATTTCTGAGGAAGATGAACAGGAATAGGGAGAACCAATGAGAGACTAGGTGGAGGTGTCTGGACGGGCAAATTTAACTCTCATTTCCCACGAGGAAGAGGAATTAACCAAAGGCTCAGCGTGCCGTGCCGGAACCAGATTAGGGCCTGAAGCAATCCTGCAGTGTTGCGGCCAGCTCACAAGAAAGCGAGTTGAAGAAAGGAGCTCATGGGCACTGTAATTCACAAACCTGCAGAGTTATAAATGACAGCTATCGTCCAAAAATATACTGAAGTAAGGCTGCCAAGAGGACTTGAAAGCGGGGCAGAATTGCAGGAAACCGATTTCAGGAGGTAGACTGGAATTGCATTTAAAGCATAGGAAAAGAGGCAGAACGTCCACAATGATGCACTTGGCCAAAAAGGGCGTATGCGTTTTTTCCTGAATATATTCAGGAAAAAACGCATACGCCCTTTTTGGCCAACCAAGCAAGCTTGCAAAGGAAATCTGCACTACAATGAAGTCTCACTTCCCCCCGGTCAAAAGGGCCATCTGAAAAAAGTGTAAAATCCAGAAAGGCAGGACAGGCCATGGAGAACTGGGAGCCTTGTTATGCTGATGGGCGGGATGTAAATTGCCAACAGCCACTCGGGAGAGGTGTATGGTGTTTCCTGAAACATCTAAAAAACAAAGCAACAGAGCCTAGGGCACTTCCACTTATGGTCCTATAGCTTAGGGAAATTAAAATCAAAAAGACACAGCCACCCCAAAGTTTGGGACGGCTCTGTTTACAAGAACCTCATTTACGGTACAAGTTCAATAGCGCAGAAAGTGAAAAGTGGATAAAGAAGTTGTGGTACTTACGTACAATGCAATATCACTCAGCAATGAAATCTATGTCATCAGGCCCGTAGCAGCATAATGAGTGGATTCAGGTATGATGATTCTAACTGAAATAAGTCACACAGAAAAAGAAACATCATAAGATATCACTAATACACGGAATGTAAACTTGGTTACACAGGAACTGGATTACAAAACAGAACAGGGTCTCAAATTTAGAAAACCAACTTATGCTTGCTTAAGGGGAAAGGTGAGTTGGGGTGCTGCATAAAACCAGAGATTGAAATGAGCACAGATAAAGTTCCTTAAGCCAAATATGGAATAGACAAGAACTACTCCTTGCTCAACGAAATGGACTCAACAGCCCATATTAAACGCCTAAGAATGTACCTGACTAGTAAGTATCTTAAAACCTATGGATTGCTATGTCTCTGAAAGAAAATCAAGCGTGTGTACAGGGGCATAAACGCAGCAGTGATAGGATTGGAGAGGTTCGGTGAGCAAATGAAGACCCTTTGAAGTCATATTGCATGGTACCCATTCCACGGGTCTCAACTCTCCAGGTTTAAGGGATTCTTCCTTCAGCTAAAACATGCACGTGGAACCCAGAGTATGATCAACCGTGTGATCGGGAGACGTGTTCCAATATGTCTCGGTTCTCGTCCCCTGGTACTCGGATGTAACATTCCAGACGCTTTACAAACACTCTCCCGACTTGGAGAGTCAGTGCCTTTAACCTCCTGTTTGGCCCATTTGCAATTTCTGAGGAAGATGAACAGGAATAGGGAGAACCAATGAGAGACTAGCTGGAGGTGTCTGGACGGGCAAATTTAACTCTCATTTCCCACCAGGAAGAGGAATTAACCAAAGGCTCAGCGTGCCGTGCCGGAACCAGATTAGGGCCTGAAGCAATCCTGCGGTGTTGCGGCCAGCTCACAAGAAAGCGAGTTGAAGAAAGGAGCTCAGGGGCACTGTAATTCACAAACCTGCAGACTTATAAATGACAGCTATCGTCCAAAAATATACTGAAGTAAGGCTGCCAAGAGGACTTGAAAGCGGGGCAGAATTGCAGGAAACCGATTTCAGGAGGTAGACTGGAATTGCATTTAAAGCATAGGAAAAGAGGCAGAACGTCCACAATGATGCACTTGGCCAAAAAGGGTGTATGCGTTTTTTCCTGAATATATTCAGGAAAAAACGCATACGCCCTTTTTGGCCAACCAAGCAAGCTTGCAAAGGAAATCTGCACTACAATGAAGTCTCACTTCCCCCCGGTCAAAAGGGCCATCTGAAAAAAGTGTAAAATCCAGAAAGGCAGGACAGGCCATGGAGAACTGGGAGCCTTGTTATGCTGATGGGCGGGATGTAAATTGCCAACAGCCACTCGGGAGAGGTGTATGGTGTTTCCTGAAACATCTAAAAAACAAAGCAACAGAGCCTAGGGCACTTCCACTTATGGTCCTGTAGCTTGGGAAATTAAAATCAGAAAGACACAGCCACCCCAAAGTTTGGGACGGCTCTGCTTACAAGAACCTCGTTTACGGTACAAGTTCAATAACGCAGAAAGTGAAAAATGGATAAAGAAGTTGTGGTACTTACGTACAATGCAATATCACTCAGCAATGAAATCTATGTCATCAGGCTCATAGCAGCATAATGAGTGGATTCAGGTATGATGATTCTAACTGAAATAAGTCACACAGAAAAAGAAACATCATAAGATATCATTAATACACGGAATGTAAACTTGGCTACACAGGAACTGGATTACAAAACAGAACAGGGTCTCAAATTTAGAAAACCAACTTATGCTTGCTTAAGGGGAAAGGTGAGTTGGGGTGCTGCATAAAACCAGAGATTGAAATGAGCACAGATAAAGTTCCTTAAGCCAAATATGGAATAGACAAGAACTACTCCTTGCTCAACGAAATGGACTCAACAGCCCATATTAAACGCCTAAGAATGTACCTGACTAGTAAGTATCTTAAAACCTATGGATTGCTATGTCTCTGAAAGAGAATCAAGCATGTGTACAGGGGCATAAACGCAGCAGTGATAGGATTGGAGAGGTTCGGTGAGCAAATGAAGACCCTTTGAAGTCATATTGCATGGTACCCATTCCACGGGTCTCAACTCTCCAGGTTTAAGGGATTCTGTCTTCAGGTAAAACATGCACGTGGAACCCAGAGTATAATCAACAGTGTGATCGGGAGACATGTTCTAATATGTCTCAGTTCTCGTCCCCTGGTACTCAGGTGCAACATTCCAGATGCTTTACTAACACTCTCCCGACTTGGAGAGTCAGTGTCTTTAACCTCCTGTTTGGCCCATTTGCAATTTCTGAGGAAGATGAACAGGAATAGGGAGAACCAATGAGAGACTAGGTGGAGGTGTCTGGACGGGCAAATTTAACTCTCATTTCCCACGAGGAAGAGGAATTAACCAAAGGCTCAGCGTGCCGTGCCGGAACCAGATTAGGGCCTGAAGCAATCCTGCAGTGTTGCGGCCAGCTCACAAGAAAGCGAGTTGAAGAAAGGAGCTCATGGGCACTGTAATTCACAAACCTGCAGAGTTATAAATGACAGCTATCGTCCAAAAATATACTGAAGTAAGGCTGCCAAGAGGACTTGAAAGCGGGGCAGAATTGCAGGAAACCGATTTCAGGAGGTAGACTGGAATTGCATTTAAAGCATAGGAAAAGAGGCAGAACGTCCACAATGATGCACTTGGCCAAAAAGGGCGTATGCGTTTTTTCCTGAATATATTCAGGAAAAAACGCATACGCCCTTTTTGGCCAACCAAGCAAGCTTGCAAAGGAAATCTGCACTACAATGAAGTCTCACTTCCCCCCGGTCAAAAGGGCCATCTGAAAAAAGTGTAAAATCCAGAAAGGCAGGACAGGCCATGGAGAACTGGGAGCCTTGTTATGCTGATGGGCGGGATGTAAATTGCCAACAGCCACTCGGGAGAGGTGTATGGTGTTTCCTGAAACATCTAAAAAACAAAGCAACAGAGCCTAGGGCACTTCCACTTATGGTCCTATAGCTTAGGGAAATTAAAATCAAAAAGACACAGCCACCCCAAAGTTTGGGACGGCTCTGTTTACAAGAACCTCATTTACGGTACAAGTTCAATAGCGCAGAAAGTGAAAAATGGATAAAGAAGTTGTGGTACTTACGTACAATGCAATATCACTCAGCAATGAAATCTATGTCATCAGGCCCGTAGCAGCATAATGAGTGGATTCAGGTATGATGATTCTAACTGAAATAAGTCACACAGAAAAAGAAACATCATAAGATATCACTAATACACGGAATGTAAACTTGGCTACACAGGAACTGGATTACAAAACAGAACAGGGTCTCAAATTTAGAAAACCAACTTATGCTTGCTTAAGGGGAAAGGTGAGTTGGGGTGCTGCATAAAACCAGAGATTGAAATGAGCACAGATAAAGTTCCTTAAGCCAAATATGGAATAGACAAGAACTACTCCTTGCTCAACGAAATGGACTCAACAGCCCATATTAAACGCCTAAGAATGTACCTGACTAGTAAGTATCTTAAAACCTATGGATTGCTATGTCTCTGAAAGAAAATCAAGCGTGTGTACAGGGGCATAAACGCAGCAGTGATAGGATTGGAGAGGTTCGGTGAGCAAATGAAGACCCTTTGAAGTCATATTGCATGGTACCCATTCCACGGGTCTCAACTCTCCAGGTTTAAGGGATTCTTCCTTCAGCTAAAACATGCACGTGGAACCCAGAGTATGATCAACCGTGTGATCGGGAGACGTGTTCCAATATGTCTCGGTTCTCGTCCCCTGGTACTCGGATGTAACATTCCAGACGCTTTACAAACACTCTCCCGACTTGGAGAGACAGTGCCTTTAACCTCCTGTTTGGCCCATTTGCAATTTCTGAGGAAGATGAACAGGAATAGGGAGAACCAATGAGAGACTAGCTGGAGGTGTCTGGACGGGCAAATTTAACTCTCATTTCCCACCAGGAAGAGGAATTAACCAAAGGCTCAGCGTGCCGTGCCGGAACCAGATTAGGGCCTGAAGCAATCCTGCGGTGTTGCGGCCAGCTCACAAGAAAGCGAGTTGAAGAAAGGAGCTCAGGGGCACTGTAATTCACAAACCTGCAGACTTATAAATGACAGCTATCATCCAAAAATATACTGAAGTAAGGCTGCCAAGAGGACTTGAAAGCGGGGCAGAATTGCAGGAAACCGATTTCAGGAGGTAGACTGGAATTGCATTTAAAGCATAGGAAAAGAGGCAGAACGTCCACAATGATGCACTTGGCCAAAAAGGGTGTATGCGTTTTTTCCTGAATATATTCAGGAAAAAACGCATACGCCCTTTTTGGCCAACCAAGCAAGCTTGCAAAGGAAATCTGCACTACAATGAAGTCTCACTTCCCCCCGGTCAAAAGGGCCATCTGAAAAAAGTGTAAAATCCAGAAAGGCAGGACAGGCCATGGAGAACTGGGAGCCTTGTTATGCTGATGGGCGGGATGTAAATTGCCAACAGCCACTCGGGAGAGGTGTATGGTGTTTCCTGAAACATCTAAAAAACAAAGCAACAGAGCCTAGGGCACTTCCACTTATGGTCCTGTAGCTTGGGAAATTAAAATCAGAAAGACACAGCCACCCCAAAGTTTGGGACGGCTCTGTTTACAAGAACCTCGTTTACGGTACAAGTTCAATATCGCAGAAAGTGAAAAATGGATAAAGAAGTTGTGGTACTTACGTACAATGCAATATCACTCAGCAATGAAATCTATGTCATCAGGCTCATAGCAGCATAATGAGTGGATTCAGGTATGATGATTCTAACTGAAATAAGTCACACAGAAAAAGAAACATCATAAGATATCACTAATACACGGAATGTAAACTTGGCTACACAGGAACTGGATTACAAAACAGAACAGGGTCTCAAATTTAGAAAACCAACTTATGCTTGCTTAAGGGGAAAGGTGAGTTGGGGTGCTGCATAAAACCAGAGATTGAAATGAGCACAGATAAAGTTCCTTAAGCCAAATATGGAATAGACAAGAACTACTCCTTGCTCAACGAAATGGACTCAACACCCCATATTAAACGCCTAAGAATGTACCTGACTAGTTAAGTATCTTAAAACCTATGGATTGCTATGTCTCTGAAAGAGAATCAAGCATGTGTACAGGGGCATAAACGCAGCAGTGATAGGATTGGAGAGGTTCGGTGAGCAAATGAAGACCCTTTGAAGTCATATTGTTTGGTACCCATTCCACGGGTCTCAACTCTCCAGGTTTAAGGGATTCTTCCTTCAGCTAAAACATGCACGTGGAACCCAGAGTATGATCAACAGTGTGATCGGGAGACATGTTCCAATATGTCTCAGTTCTCGTCCCCTGGTACTCAGGTGCAACATTCCAGATGCTTTACTAACACTCTCCCGACTTGGAGAGTCAGTGCCTTTAACCTCCTGTTTGGCCCATTTGCAATTTCTGAGGAAGATGAACAGGAATAGGGAGAACCAATGAGAGACTAGCTGGAGGTGTCTGGACGGGCAAATTTAACTCTCATTTCCCACGAGGAAGAGGAATTAACCAAAGGCTCAGCGTGCCGTGCCAGAACCAGATTAGGGCCTGAAGCAATCCTGCAGTGTTGCGGCCAGCTCACAAGAAAGCGAGTTGAAGAAAGGAGCTCATGGGCACTGTAATTCACAAACCTGCAGAGTTATAAATGACAGCTATCGTCCAAAAATATACTGAAGTAAGGCTGCCAAGAGGACTTGAAAGCGGGGCAGAATTGCAGGAAACCGATTTCAGGAGGTAGACTGGAATTGCATTTAAAGCATAGGAAAAGAGGCAGAACGTCCACAATGATGCACTTGGCCAAAAAGGGCGTATGCGTTTTTTCCTGAATATATTCAGGAAAAAACGCATACGCCCTTTTTGGCCAACCAAGCAAGCTTGCAAAGGAAATCTGCACTACAATGAAGTCTCACTTCCCCCCGCTCAAAAGGGCCATCTGAAAAAAGTGTAAAATCCAGAAAGGCAGGACAGGCCATGGAGAACTGGGAGCCTTGTTATGCTGATGGGCCGGATGTAAATTGCCAACAACCACTCGGGAGAGGTGTATGGTGTTTCCTGAAACATCTAAAAAACAAAGCAACAGAGCCTAGGGCACTTCCACTTATGGTCCTATAGCTTAGGGAAATTAAAATCAAAAAGACACAGCCGCCCCAAAGTTTGGGACGGCTCTGTTTACAAGAACCTCGTTTACGGTACAAGTTCAATATCGCAGAAAGTGAAAAATGGATAAAGAAGTTGTGGTACTTACGTACAATGCAATATCACTCAGCAATGAAATCTATGTCATCAGGCCCGTAGCAGCATAATGAGTGGATTCAGGTATGATGATTCTAACTGAAATAAGTCACACAGAAAAAGAAACATCATAAGATATCACTAATACACCGAATGTAAACTTGGCTACACAGGAACTGGATTACAAAACAGAACAGGGTCTCAAATTTAGGAAACCAACTTATGCTTGCTTAAGGGGAAAGGTGAGTTGGGGTGCTGCATAAAACCAGAGATTGAAATGAGCACAGATAAAGTTCCTTAAGCCAAATATGGAATAGACAAGAACTACTCCTTGCTCAACGAAATGGACTCAACACCCCATATTAAACGCCTAAGAATGTACCTGACTAGTAAGTATCTTAAAACCTATGGATTGCTATGTCTCTGAAAGAAAATCAAGCGTGTGTACAGGGGCATAAACGCAGCAGAGATAGGATTGGAGAGGTTCGGTGAGCAAATGAAGACCCTTTGAAGTCATATTGCATGGTACCCATTCCACGGGTCTCAACTCTCCAGGTTTAAGGGATTCTTCCTTCAGCTAAAACATGCACGTGGAACCCAGAGTATGATCAACCGTGTGATCGGGAGACGTGTTCCAATATGTCTCGGTTCTCGTCCCCTGGTACTCGGATGTAACATTCCAGACGCTTTACAAACACTCTCCCGACTTGGAGAGTCAGTGCCTTTAACCTCCTGATTGGCCCATTTGCAATTTCTGAGGAAGATGAACAGGAATAGGGAGAACCAATGAGAGACTAGCTGGAGGTGTCTGGACGGGCAAATTTAACTCTCATTTCCCACCAGGAAGAGGAATTAACCAAAGGCTCAGCGTGCCGTGCCGGAACCTGATTAGGGCCTGAAGCAATCCTGCGGTGTTGCGGCCAGCTCACAAGAAAGCGAGTTGAAGAAAGGAGCTCAGGGGCACTGTAATTCACAAACCTGCAGACTTATAAATGACAGCTATCGTCCAAAAATATACTGAAGTAAGGCTGCCAAGAGGACTTGAAAGCGGGGCAGAATTGCAGGAAACCGATTTCAGGAGGTAGACTGGAATTGCATTTAAAGCATAGGAAAAGAGGCAGAACGTCCACAATGATGCACTTGGCCAAAAAGGGTGTATGCGTTTTTTCCTGAATATATTCAGGAAAAAACGCATATGCCCTTTTTGGCCAACCAAGCAAGCTTGCAAAGGAAATCTGCACTACAATGAAGTCTCACTTCCCCCCGGTCAAAAGGGCCATCTGAAAAAAGTGTAAAATCCAGAAAGGCAGGACAGGCCATGGAGAACTGGGAGCCTTGTTATGCTGATGGGCGGGATGTAAATTGCCAACAGCCACTCGGGAGAGGTGTATGGTGTTTCCTGAAACATCTAAAAAACAAAGCAACAGAGCCTAGGGCACTTCCACTTATGGTCCTGTAGCTTGGGAAATTAAAATCAGAAAGACACAGCCACCCCAAAGTTTGGGACGGCTCTGTTTACAAGAACCTCGTTTACGGTACAAGTTCAATAACGCAGAAAGTGAAAAATGGATAAAGAAGTTGTGGTACTTACGTACAATGCAATATCACTCAGCAATGAAATCTATGTCATCAGGCTCATAGCAGCATAATGAGTGGATTCAGGTATGATGATTCTAACTGAAATAAGTCACACAGAAAAAGAAACATCATAAGATATCTTTAATACACGGAATGTAAATTTGGCTACACAGGAACTGGATTACAAAACAGAACAGGGTCTCAAATTTAGAAAACCAACTTATGTTTGCTTAAGGGGAAAGGTGAGTTGGGGTGCTGCATAAAACCAGAGATTGAAATGAGCACAGATAAAGTTCCTTAAGCCAAATATGGAATAGACAAGAACTACTCCTTGCTCAACGAAATGGACTCAACAGCCCATATTAAACGCCTAAGAATGTACCTGACTAGTAAGTATCTTAAAACCTATGGATTGCTATGTCTCTGAAAGAGAATCAAGCATGTGTACAGGGGCATAAACGCAGCAGTGATAGGATTGGAGAGGTTCGGTGAGCAAATGAAGACCCTTTGAAGTCATATTGCATGGTACCCATTCCACGGGTCTCAACTCTCCAGGTTTAAGGGATTCTGTCTTCAGGTAAAACATGCACGTGGAACCCAGAGTATAATCAACAGTGTGATCGGGAGACATGTTCTAATATGTCTCAGTTCTCGTCCCCTGGTACTCAGGTGCAACATTCCAGATGCTTTACTAACACTCTCCCGACTTGGAGAGTCAGTGTCTTTAACCTCCTGTTTGGCCCATTTGCAATTTCTGAGGAAGATGAACAGGAATAGGGAGAACCAATGAGAGACTAGGTGGAGGTGTCTGGACGGGCAAATTTAACTCTCATTTCCCACGAGGAAGAGG
Organism: Leucopleurus acutus; assembly: GCF_964270905.1. Lineage (NCBI taxonomy): Eukaryota > Metazoa > Chordata > Mammalia > Artiodactyla > Delphinidae > Leucopleurus > Leucopleurus acutus. The sequence continues at coordinate 126,129 of NW_028139108.1, forward strand.
AATTAACCAAAGGCTCAGCGTGCCGTGCCGGAACCAGATTAGGGCCTGAAGCAATCCTGCAGTGTTGCGGCCAGCTCACAAGAAAGCGAGTTGAAGAAAGGAGCTCATGGGCACTGTAATTCACAAACCTGCAGAGTTATAAATGACAGCTATCGTCCAAAAATATACTGAAGTAAGGCTGCCAAGAGGACTTGAAAGCGGGGCAGAATTGCAGGAAACCGATTTCAGGAGGTAGACTGGAATTGCATTTAAAGCATAGGAAAAGAGGCAGAACGTCCACAATGATGCACTTGGCCAAAAAGGGCGTATGCGTTTTTTCCTGAATATATTCAGGAAAAAACGCATACGCCCTTTTTGGCCAACCAAGCAAGCTTGCAAAGGAAATCTGCACTACAATGAAGTCTCACTTCCCCCCGGTCAAAAGGGCCATCTGAAAAAAGTGTAAAATCCAGAAAGGCAGGACAGGCCATGGAGAACTGGGAGCCTTGTTATGCTGATGGGCGGGATGTAAATTGCCAACAGCCACTCGGGAGAGGTGTATGGTGTTTCCTGAAACATCTAAAAAACAAAGCAACAGAGCCTAGGGCACTTCCACTTATGGTCCTATAGCTTAGGGAAATTAAAATCAAAAAGACACAGCCACCCCAAAGTTTGGGACGGCTCTGTTTACAAGAACCTCATTTACGGTACAAGTTCAATAGCGCAGAAAGTGAAAAATGGATAAAGAAGTTGTGGTACTTACGTACAATGCAATATCACTCAGCAATGAAATCTATGTCATCAGGCCCGTAGCAGCATAATGAGTGGATTCAGGTATGATGATTCTAACTGAAATAAGTCACACAGAAAAAGAAACATCATAAGATATCACTAATACACGGAATGTAAACTTGGCTACACAGGAACTGGATTACAAAACTGAACAGGGTCTCAAATTTAGAAAACCAACTTATGCTTGCTTAAGGGGAAAGGTGAGTTGGGGTGCTGCATAAAACCAGAGATTGAAATGAGCACAGATAAAGTTCCTTAAGCCAAATATGGAATAGACAAGAACTACTCCTTGCTCAACGAAATGGACTCAACAGCCCATATTAAACGCCTAAGAATGTACCTGACTAGTAAGTATCTTAAAACCTATGGATTGCTATGTCTCTGAAAGAAAATCAAGCGTGTGTACAGGGGCATAAACGCAGCAGTGATAGGATTGGAGAGGTTCGGTGAGCAAATGAAGACCCTTTGAAGTCATATTGCATGGTACCCATTCCACGGGTCTCAACTCTCCAGGTTTAAGGGATTCTTCCTTCAGCTAAAACATGCACGTGGAACCCAGAGTATGATCAACCGTGTGATCGGGAGACGTGTTCCAATATGTCTCGGTTCTCGTCCCCTGGTACTCGGATGTAACATTCCAGACGCTTTACAAACACTCTCCCGACTTGGAGAGACAGTGCCTTTAACCTCCTGTTTGGCCCATTTGCAATTTCTGAGGAAGATGAACAGGAATAGGGAGAACCAATGAGAGACTAGGTGGAGGTGTCTGGACGGGCAAATTTAACTCTCATTTCCCACCAGGAAGAGGAATTAACCAAAGGCTCAGCGTGCCGTGCCGGAACCAGATTAGGGCCTGAAGCAATCCTGCGGTGTTGCGGCCAGCTCACAAGAAAGCGAGTTGAAGAAAGGAGCTCAGGGGCACTGTAATTCACAAACCTGCAGACTTATAAATGACAGCTATCGTCCAAAAATATACTGAAGTAAGGCTGCCAAGAGGACTTGAAAGCGGGGCAGAATTGCAGGAAACCGATTTCAGGAGGTAGACTGGAATTGCATTTAAAGCATAGGAAAAGAGGCAGAACGTCCACAATGATGCACTTGGCCAAAAAGGGTGTATGCGTTTTTTCCTGAATATATTCAGGAAAAAACGCATACGCCCTTTTTGGCCAACCAAGCAAGCTTGCAAAGGAAATCTGCACTACAATGAAGTCTCACTTCCCCCCGGTCAAAAGGGCCATCTGAAAAAAGTGTAAAATCCAGAAAGGCAGGACAGGCCATGGAGAACTGGGAGCCTTGTTATGCTGATGGGCGGGATGTAAATTGCCAACAGCCACTCGGGAGAGGTGTATGGTGTTTCCTGAAACATCTAAAAAACAAAGCAACAGAGCCTAGGGCACTTCCACTTATGGTCCTGTAGCTTGGGAAATTAAAATCAGAAAGACACAGCCACCCCAAAGTTTGGGACGGCTCTGTTTACAAGAACCTCGTTTACGGTACAAGTTCAATATCGCAGAAAGTGAAAAATGGATAAAGAAGTTGTGGTACTTACGTACAATGCAATATCACTCAGCAATGAAATCTATGTCATCAGGCTCATAGCAGCATAATGAGTGGATTCAGGTATGATGATTCTAACTGAAATAAGTCACACAGAAAAAGAAACATCATAAGATATCACTAATACACGGAATGTAAACTTGGCTACACAGGAACTGGATTACAAAACAGAACAGGGTCTCAAATTTAGAAAACCAACTTATGCTTGCTTAAGGGGAAAGGTGAGTTGGGGTGCTGCATAAAACCAGAGATTGAAATGAGCACAGATAAAGTTCCTTAAGCCAAATATGGAATAGACAAGAACTACTCCTTGCTCAACGAAATGGACTCAACAGCCCATATTAAACGCCTAAGAATGTACCTGACTAGTAAGTATCTTAAAACCTATGGATTGCTATGTCTCTGAAAGAGAATCAAGCATGTGTACAGGGGCATAAACGCAGCAGTGATAGGATTGGAGAGGTTCGGTGAGCAAATGAAGACCCTTTGAAGTCATATTGTTTGGTACCCATTCCACGGGTCTCAACTCTCCAGGTTTAAGGGATTCTTCCTTCAGGTAAAACATGCACGTGGAACCCAGAGTATGATCAACAGTGTGATCGGGAGACATGTTCCAATATGTCTCAGTTCTCGTCCCCTGGTACTCAGGTGCAACATTCCAGATGCTTTACTAACACTCTCCCGACTTGGAGAGTCAGTGCCTTTAACCTCCTGTTTGGCCCATTTGCAATTTCTGAGGAAGATGAACAGGAATAGGGAGAACCAATGAGAGACTAGGTGGAGGTGTCTGGACGGGCAAATTTAACTCTCATTTCCCACGAGGAAGAGGAATTAACCAAAGGCTCAGCGTGCCGTGCCAGAACCAGATTAGGGCCTGAAGCAATCCTGCAGTGTTGCGGCCAGCTCACAAGAAAGCGAGTTGAAGAAAGGAGCTCATGGGCACTGTAATTCACAAACCTGCAGAGTTATAAATGACAGCTATCGTCCAAAAATATACTGAAGTAAGGCTGCCAAGAGGACTTGAAAGCGGGGCAGAATTGCAGGAAACCGATTTCAGGAGGTAGACTGGAATTGCATTTAAAGCATAGGAAAAGAGGCAGAACGTCCACAATGATGCACTTGGCCAAAAAGGGCGTATGCGTTTTTTCCTGAATATATTCAGGAAAAAACGCATACGCCCTTTTTGGCCAACCAAGCAAGCTTGCAAAGGAAATCTGCACTACAATGAAGTCTCACTTCCCCCCGCTCAAAAGGGCCATCTGAAAAAAGTGTAAAATCCAGAAAGGCAGGACAGGCCATGGAGAACTGGGAGCCTTGTTATGCTGATGGGCCGGATGTAAATTGCCAACAACCACTCGGGAGAGGTGTATGGTGTTTCCTGAAACATCTAAAAAACAAAGCAACAGAGCCTAGGGCACTTCCACTTATGGTCCTGTAGCTTGGGAAATTAAAATCAGAAAGACACAGCCACCCCAAAGTTTGGGACGGCTCTGTTTACAAGAACCTCGTTTACGGTACAAGTTCAATATCGCAGAAAGTGAAAAATGGATAAAGAAGTTGTGGTACTTACGTACAATGCAATATCACTCAGCAATGAAATCTATGTCATCAGGCCCGTAGCAGCATAATGAGTGGATTCAGGTATGATGATTCTAACTGAAATAAGTCACACAGAAAAAGAAACATCATAAGATATCATTAATACACGGAATGTAAACTTGGCTACACAGGAACTGGATTACAAAACAGAACAGGGTCTCAAATTTAGGAAACCAACTTATGCTTGCTTAAGGGGAAAGGTGAGTTGGGGTGCTGCATAAAACCAGAGATTGAAATGAGCACAGATAAAGTTCCTTAAGCCAAATATGGAATAGACAAGAACTACTCCTTGCTCAACGAAATGGACTCAACACCCCATATTAAACGCCTAAGAATGTACCTGACTAGTAAGTATCTTAAAACCTATGGATTGCTATGTCTCTGAAAGAAAATCAAGCGTGTGTACAGGGGCATAAACGCAGCAGTGATAGGATTGGAGAGGTTCGGTGAGCAAATGAAGACCCTTTGAAGTCATATTGCATGGTACCCATTCCACGGGTCTCAACTCTCCAGGTTTAAGGGATTCTTCCTTCAGGTAAAACATGCACGTGGAACCCAGAGTATGATCAACAGTGTGATCGGGAGACATGTTCCAATATGTCTCAGTTCTCGTCCCCTGGTACTCAGGTGCAACATTCCAGATGCTTTACTAACACTCTCCCGACTTGGAGAGTCAGTGCCTTTAACCTCCTGTTTGGCCCATTTGTAATTTCTGAGGAAGATGAACAGGAATAGGGAGAACCAATGAGAGACTAGGTGGAGGTGTCTGGACGGGCAAATTTAACTCTCATTTCCCACGAGGAAGAGGAATTAACCAAAGGCTCAGCGTGCCGTGCCGGAACCAGATTAGGGCCTGAAGCAATCCTGCAGTGTTGCGGCCAGCTCACAAGAAAGCGAGTTGAAGAAAGGAGCTCATGGGCACTGTAATTCACAAACCTGCAGAGTTATAAATGACAGCTATCGTCCAAAAATATACTGAAGTAAGGCTGCCAAGAGGACTTGAAAGCGGGGCAGAATTGCAGGAAACCGATTTCAGGAGGTAGACTGGAATTGCATTTAAAGCATAGGAAAAGAGGCAGAACGTCCACAATGATGCACTTGGCCAAAAAGGGCGTATGCGCTTTTTCCTGAATATATTCAGGAAAAAACGCATACGCCCTTTTTGGCCAACCAAGCAAGCTTGCAAAGGAAATCTGCACTACAATGAAGTCTCACTTCCCCCCGCTCAAAAGGGCCATCTGAAAAAAGTGTAAAATCCAGAAAGGCAGGACAGGCCATGGAGAACTGGGAGCCTTGTTATGCTGATGGGCGGGATGTAAATTGCCAACAGCCACTCGGGAGAGGTGTATGGTGTTTCCTGAAACATCTAAAAAACAAAGCAACAGAGCCTAGGGCACTTCCACTTATGGTCCTATAGCTTAGGGAAATTAAAATCAAAAAGACACAGCCACCCCAAAGTTTGGGACGGCTCTGTTTACAAGAACCTCATTTACGGTACAAGTTCAATAGCGCAGAAAGTGAAAAATGGATAAAGAAGTTGTGGTACTTACGTACAATGCAATATCACTCAGCAATGAAATCTATGTCATCAGGCCCGTAGCAGCATAATGAGTGGATTCAGGTATGATGATTCTAACTGAAATAAGTCACACAGAAAAAGAAACATCATAAGATATCACTAATACACGAATGTAAACTTGGCTACACAGGAACTGGATTACAAAACAGAACAGGGTCTCAAATTTAGAAAACCAACTTATGCTTGCTTAAGGGGAAAGGTGAGTTGGGGTGCTGCATAAAACCAGAGATTGAAATGAGCACAGATAAAGTTCCTTAAGCCAAATATGGAATAGACAAGAACTACTCCTTGCTCAACGAAATGGACTCAACACCCCATATTAAACGCCTAAGAATGTACCTGACTAGTAAGTATCTTAAAACCTATGGATTGCTATGTCTCTGAAAGAAAATCAAGCGTGTGTACAGGGGCATAAACGCAGCAGTGATAGGATTGGAGAGGTTCGGTGAGCAAATGAAGACCCTTTGAAGTCATATTGCATGGTACCCATTCCACGGGTCTCAACTCTCCAGGTTTAAGGGATTCTTCCTTCAGCTAAAACATGCACGTGGAACCCAGAGTATGATCAACCGTGTGATCGGGAGACGTGTTCCAATATGTCTCAATTCTCGTCCCCTGGTACTTGGGTGTAACATTCCAGACGCTTTACTAACACTCTCCCGACTTGGAGAGTCAGTGCCTTTAACCTCCTGTTTGGCCCATTTGCAATTTCTGAGGAAGATGAACAGGAATAGGGAGAACCAATGAGAGACTAGCTGGAGGTGTCTGGACGGGCAAATTTAACTCTCATTTCCCACCAGGAAGAGGAATTAACCAAAGGCTCAGCGTGCCGTGCCGGAACCAGATTAGGGCCTGAAGCAATCCTGCGGTGTTGCGGCCAGCTCACAAGAAAGCGAGTTGAACAAAGGAGCTCAGGGGCACTGTAATTCACAAACCTGCAGAGTTATAAATGACAGCTATCGTCCAAAAATATACTGAAGTAAGGCTGCCAAGAGGACTTGAAAGCGGGGCAGAATTGCAGGAAACCGATTTCAGGAGGTAGACTGGAATTGCATTTAAAGCATAGGAAAAGAGGCAGAACGTCCACAATGATGCACTTGGCCAAAAAGGGCGTATGCGTTTTTTCCTGAATATATTCAGGAAAAAACGCATACGCCCTTTTTGGCCAACCAAGCAAGCTTGCAAAGGAAATCTGCACTACAATGAAGTCTCACTTCCCCCCGGTCAAAAGGGCCATCTGAAAAAAGTGTAAAATCCAGAAAGGCAGGACAGGCCATGGAGAACTGGGAGCCTTGTTATGCTGATGGGCGGGATGTAAATTGCCAACAGCCACTCGGGAGAGGTGTATGGTGTTTCCTGAAACATCTAAAAAACAAAGCAACAGAGCCTAGGGCACTTCCACTTATGGTCCTATAGCTTAGGGAAATTAAAATCAAAAAGACACAGCCACCCCAATGTTTGGGACGGCTCTGTTTACAAGAAACTCGTTTACGGTACAAGTTCAATATCGCAGAAAGTGAAAAATGGATAAAGAAGTTGTGGTACTTACGTACAATGCAATATCACTCAGCAATGAAATCTATGTCATCAGGCCCGTAGCAGCATAATGAGTGGATTCAGGTATGATGATTCTAACTGAAATAAGTCACACAGAAAAAGAAACATCATAAGATATCACTAATACACGGGATGTAAACTTGGCTACACAGGAACTGGATTACAAAACAGAACAGGGTCTCAAATTTAGAAAACCAACTTATGCTTGCTTAAGGGGAAAGGTGAGTTGGGGTGCTGCATAAAACCAGACATTGAAATGAGCACAGATAAAGTTCCTTAAGCCAAATATAGAATAGAGAAGAACTACTCCTTGCTCAACGAAATGGACTCAACACCCCATATTAAACGCCTAAGAATGTACCTGACTAGTAAGAATTTTAAAACCTATGGATTGCTATGTCTCCGAAAGAAAGTCAAGCGTGTGTACAGGGGCATAAACGCAGCAGTGATAGGATTGGAGAGGTTCGGTGAGCAAATGAAGACCCTTTGAAGTCATATTGCATGGTACCCATTCCACGGGTCTCAACTCTCCAGGTTTAAGGGATTCTGTCTTCAGGTAAAACATGCACGTGGAACCCAGAGTATAATCAACAGTGTGATCGGGAGACATGTTCCAATATGTCTCAGTTCTCGTCCCCTGGTACTCAGGTGCAACATTCCAGATGCTTTACTAACACTCTCCCGACTTGGAGAGTCAGTGTCTTTAACCTCCTGTTTGGCCCATTTGCAATTTCTGAGGAAGATGAACAGGAATAGGGAGAACCAATGAGAGACTAGGTGGAGGTGTCTGGACGGGCAAATTTAACTCTCATTTCCCACCAGGAAGAGGAATTAACCAAAGGCTCAGCGTGCCGTGCCGGAACCAGATTAGGGCCTGAAGCAATACTGCGGTGTTGCGGCCAGCTCACAAGAAAGCGAGTTGAAGAAAGGAGCTCAGGGGCACTGTAATTCACAAACCTGCAGAGTTATAAATGACAGCTATCGTCCAAAAATATACTGAAGTAAGGCTGCCAAGAGGACTTGAAAGCGGGGCAGAATTGCAGGAAACCTATTTCAGGAGGTAGACTGGAATTGCATTTAAAGCATAGGAAAAGAGGCAGAACGTCCACAATGATGCACTTGGCCAAAAAGGGCGTATGCGTTTTTTCCTGAATATATTCAGGAAAAAACGCATACGCTCTTTTTGACCAACCAAGCAAGCTTGCAAAGGAAATCTGCACTACAATGAAGTCTCACTTCCCCCCGGTCAAAAGGGCCATCTGAAAAAAGTGTAAAATCCAGAAAGGCAGGACAGGCCATGGAGAACTGGGAGCCTTGTTATGCTGATGGGCGGGATGTAAATTGCCAACAGCCACTCGGGAGAGGTGTATGGTGTTTCCTGAAACATCTAAAAAACAAAGCAACAGAGCCTAGGGCACTTCCACTTATGGTCCTATAGCTTAGGGAAATTAAAATCAAAAAGACACAGCCACCCCAAAGTTTGGGACGGCTCTGTTTACAAGAACCTCGTTTACGGTACAAGTTCAATATCGCAGAAAGTGAAAAATGGATAAAGAAGTTGTGGTACTTACGTACAATGCAATATCACTCAGCAATGAAATCTATGTCATCAGGCCCGTAGCAGCATAATGAGTGGATTCAGGTATGATGATTCTAACTGAAATAAGTCACACAGAAAAAGAAACATCATAAGATATCACTAATACACGGGATGTAAACTTGGCTACACAGGAACTGGATTACAAAACAGAACAGGGTCTCAAATTTAGAAAACCAACTTATGCTTGCTTAAGGGGAAAGGTGAGTTGGGGTGCTGCATAAAACCAGAGATTGAAATGAGCACAGATAAAGTTTCTTAAGCCAAATATGGAATAGACAAGAACTACTCCTTGCTCAGCGAAATGGACTCAACACCCCATATTAAACGCCTAAGAATGTACCTGACTAGTAAGTATCTTAAAACCTATGGCTTGCTACGTCTCTGAAAGAAAATCAAGCGTGTGTACAGGGGCATAAACGCAGCAGTGATAGGATTGGAGAGGTTCGGTGAGCAAATGAAGACCCTTTGAAGTCATATTGCATGGTACCCATTCCACGGGTCTCAACTCTCCAGGTTTAAGGGATTCTTCCTTCAGCTAAAACATGCACGTGGAACCCAGAGTATGATCAACCGTGTGATCGGGAGACGTGTTCCAATATGTCTCAGTTCTCGTCCCCTGGTACTCGGGTGTAACATTCCAGACGCTTTACTAACACTCTCCCGACTTGGAGAGTCAGTGCCTTTAACCTCCTGTTTGGCCCATTTGCAATTTCTGCGGAAGATGAACAGGAATAGGGAGAACCAATGAGAGACTAGCTGGAGGTGTCTGGACGGGCAAATTTAACTCTCATTTCCCACGAGGAAGAGGAATTAACCAAAGGCTCAGCGTGCCGTGCCAGAACCAGATTAGGGCCTGAAGCAATCCTGCAGTGTTGCGGCCAGCTCACAAGAAAGCGAGTTGAAGAAAGGAGCTCATGGGCACTGTAATTCACAAACCTGCAGAGTTATAAATGACAGCTATCGTCCAAAAATATACTGAAGTAAGGCTGCCAAGAGGACTTGAAAGCGGGGCAGAATTGCAGGAAACCGATTTCAGGAGGTAGACTGGAATTGCATTTAAAGCATAGGAAAAGAGGCAGAACGTCCACAATGATGCACTTGGCCAAAAAGAGCGTATGCGTTTTTTCCTGAATATATTCAGGAAAAAACGCATACGCCCTTTTTGGCCAACCAAGCAAGCTTGCAAAGGAAATCTGCACTACAATGAAGTCTCACTTCCCCCCGCTCAAAAGGGCCATCTGAAAAAAGTGTAAAATCCAGAAAGGCAGGACAGGCCATGGAGAACTGGGAGCCTTGTTATGCTGATGGGCGGGATGTAAATTGCCAACAACCACTCGGGAGAGGTGTATGGTGTTTCCTGAAACATCTAAAAAACAAAGCAACAGAGCCTAGGGCACTTCCACTTATGGTCCTATAGCTTAGGGAAATTAAAATCAAAAAGACACAGCCGCCCCAAAGTTTGGGACGGCTCTGTTTACAAGAACCTCGTTTACGGTACAAGTTCAATATCACAGAAAGTGAAAAATGGATAAAGAAGTTGTGGTACTTACGTACAATGCAATATCACTCAGCAATGAAATCTATGTCATCAGGCCCGTAGCAGCATAATGAGTGGATTCAGGTATGATGATTCTAACTGAAATAAGTCACACAGAAAAAGAAACATCATAAGATATCATTAATACACGGAATGTAAACTTGGCTACACAGGAACTGGATTACAAAACAGAACAGGGTCTCAAATTTAGGAAACCAACTTATGCTTGCTTAAGGGGAAAGGTGAGTTGGGGTGCTGCATAAAACCAGAGATTGAAATGAGCACAGATAAAGTTCCTTAAGCCAAATATGGAATAGACAAGAACTACTCCTTGCTCAACGAAATGGACTCAACAGCCCATATTAAACGCCTAAGAATGTACCTGACTAGTAAGTATCTTAAAACCTATGGATTGCTATGTCTCTGAAAGAAAATCAAGCGTGTGTACAGGGGCATAAACGCAGCAGTGATAGGATTGGAGAGGTTCGGTGAGCAAATGAAGACCCTTTGAAGTCATATTGCATGGTACCCATTCCACGGGTCTCAACTCTCCAGGTTTAAAGGATTCTTCCTTCAGCTAAAACATGCACGTGGAACCCAGAGTATGATCAACCGTGTGATCGGGAGACGTGTTCCAATATGTCTCAATTCTCGTCCCCTGGTACTCGGGTGTAACATTCCAGACGCTTTACTAACACTCTCCCGACTTGGAGAGTCAGTGCCTTTAACCTCCTGTTTGGCCCATTTGCAATTTCTGAGGAAGATGAACAGGAATAGGGAGAACCAATGAGAGACTAGCTGGAGGTGTCTGGACGGGCAAATTTAACTCTCATTTCCCACCAGGAAGAGGAATTAACCAAAGGCTCAGCGTGCCGTGCCGGAACCAGATTAGGGCCTGAAGCAATCCTGCGGTGTTGCGGCCAGCTCACAAGAAAGCGAGTTGAAGAAAGGAGCTCAGGGGCACTGTAATTCACAAACCTGCAGAGTTATAAATGACAGCTATCGTCCAAAAATATACTGAAGTAAGGCTGCCAAGAGGACTTGAAAGCGGGGCAGAATTGCAGGAAACCTATTTCAGGAGGTAGACTGGAATTGCATTTAAAGCATAGGAAAAGAGGCAGAACGTCCACAATGATGCACTTGGCCAAAAAGGGCGTATGCGTTTTTTCCTGAATATATTCAGGAAAAAACGCATACGCCCTTTTTGGCCAACCAAGCAAGCTTGCAAAGGAAATCTGCACTACAATGAAGTCTCACTTCCCCCCGGTCAAAAGGGCCATCTGAAAAAAGTGTAAAATCCAGAAAGGCAGGACAGGCCATGGAGAACTGGGAGCCTTGTTATGCTGATGGGCGGGATGTAAATTGCCAACAGCCACTCGGGAGAGGTGTATGGTGTTTCCTGAAACATCTAAAAAACAAAGCAACAGAGCCTAGGGCACTTCCACTTATGGTCCTATAGCTTAGGGAAATTAAAATCAAAAAGACACAGCCACCCCAATGTTTGGGACGGCTCTGTTTACAAGAAACTCGTTTACGGTACAAGTTCAATATCGCAGAAAGTGAAAAATGGATAAAGAAGTTGTGGTACTTACGTACAATGCAATATCACTCAGCAATGAAATCTATGTCATCAGGCCCGTAGCAGCATAATGAGTGGATTCAGGTATGATGATTCTAACTGAAATAAGTCACACAGAAAAAGAAACATCATAAGATATCACTAATACACGGGATGTAAACTTGGCTACACAGGAACTGGATTACAAAACAGAACAGGGTCTCAAATTTAGAAAACCAACTTATGCTTGCTTAAGGGGAAAGGTGAGTTGGGGTGCTGCATAAAACCAGAGATTGAAATGAGCACAGATAAAGTTCCTTAAGCCAAATATAGAATAGAGAAGAACTACTCCTTGCTCAACGAAATGGACTCAACACCCCATATTAAAGGCCTAAGAATGTACCTGACTAGTAAGAATTTTAAAACCTATGGATTGCTATGTCTCCGAAAGAAAGTCAAGCGTGTGTACAGGGGCATAAACGCAGCAGTGATAGGATTGGAGAGGTTCGGTGAGCAAATGAAGACCCTTTGAAGTCATATTGCATGGTACCCATTCCACGGGTCTCAACTCTCCAGGTTTAAGGGATTCTGTCTTCAGGTAAAACATGCACGTGGAACCCAGAGTATAATCAACAGTGTGATCGGGAGACATGTTCCAATATGTCTCAGTTCTCGTCCCCTGGTACTCAGGTGCAACATTCCAGATGCTTTACTAACACTCTCCCGACTTGGAGAGTCAGTGTCTTTAACCTCCTGTTTGGCCCATTTGCAATTTCTGAGGAAGATAAACAGGAATAGGGAGAACCAATGAGAGACTAGGTGGAGGTGTCTGGACGGGCAAATTTAACTCTCATTTCCCACGAGGAAGAGGAATTAACCAAAGGCTCAGCGTGCCGTGCCGGAACCAGATTAGGGCCTGAAGCAATCCTGCAGTGTTGCGGCCAGCTCACAAGAAAGCGAGTTGAAGAAAGGAGCTCATGGGCACTGTAATTCACAAACCTGCAGAGTTATAAATGACAGCTATCGTCCAAAAATATACTGAAGTAAGGCTGCCAAGAGGACTTGAAAGCGGGGCAGAATTGCAGGAAACCGATTTCAGGAGGTAGACTGGAATTGCATTTAAAGCATAGGAAAAGAGGCAGAACGTCCACAATGATGCACTTGGCCAAAAAGGGCGTATGCGTTTTTTCCTGAATATATTCAGGAAAAAACGCATACGCCCTTTTTGGCCAACCAAGCAAGCTTGCAAAGGAAATCTGCACTACAATGAAGTCTCACTTCCCCCCGCTCAAAAGGGCCATCTGAAAAAAGTGTAAAATCCAGAAAGGCAGGACAGGCCATGGAGAACTGGGAGCCTTGTTATGCTGATGGGCGGGATGTAAATTGCCAACAGCCACTCGGGAGAGGTGTATGGTGTTTCCTGAAACATCTAAAAAACAAAGCAACAGAGCCTAGGGCACTTCCACTTATGGTCCTATAGCTTAGGGAAATTAAAATCAAAAAGACACAGCCACCCCAAAGTTTGGGACGGCTCTGTTTACAAGAACCTCATTTACGGTACAAGTTCAATAGCGCAGAAAGTGAAAAATGGATAAAGAAGTTGTGGTACTTACGTACAATGCAATATCACTCAGCAATGAAATCTATGTCATCAGGCCCGTAGCAGCATAATGAGTGGATTCAGGTATGATGATTCTAACTGAAATAAGTCACACAGAAAAAGAAACATCATAAGATATCACTAATACACGGAATGTAAACTTGGCTACACAGGAACTGGATTACAAAACAGAACAGGGTCTCAAATTTAGAAAACCAACTTATGCTTGCTTAAGGGGAAAGGTGAGTTGGGGTGCTGCATAAAACCAGAGATTGAAATGAGCACAGATAAAGTTCCTTAAGCCAAATATGGAATAGACAAGAACTACTCCTTGCTCAACGAAATGGACTCAACAGCCCATATTAAACGCCTAAGAATGTACCTGACTAGTAAGTATCTTAAAACCTATGGATTGCTATGTCTCTGAAAGAAAATCAAGCGTGTGTACAGGGGCATAAACGCAGCAGTGATAGGATTGGAGAGGTTCGGTGAGCAAATGAAGACCCTTTGAAGTCATATTGCATGGTACCCATTCCACGGGTCTCAACTCTCCAGGTTTAAGGGATTCTTCCTTCAGCTAAAACATGCACGTGGAACCCAGAGTATGATCAACCGTGTGATCGGGAGACGTGTTCCAATATGTCTCAATTCTCGTCCCCTGGTACTCGGGTGTAACATTCCAGACGCTTTACTAACACTCTCCCGACTTGGAGAGTCAGTGCCTTTAACCTCCTGTTTGGCCCATTTGCAATTTCTGAGGAAGATGAACAGGAATAGGGAGAACCAATGAGAGACTAGCTGGAGGTGTCTGGACGGGCAAATTTAACTCTCATTTCCCACCAGGAAGAGGAATTAACCAAAGGCTCAGCGTGCCGTGCCGGAACCAGATTAGGGCCTGAAGCAATCCTGCGGTGTTGCGGCCAGCTCACAAGAAAGCGAGTTGAAGAAAGGAGCTCAGGGGCACTGTAATTCACAAACCTGCAGAGTTATAACTGACAGCTATCGTCCAAAAATATACTGAAGTAAGGCTGCCAAGAGGACTTGAAAGCGGGGCAGAATTGCAGGAAACCGATTTCAGGAGGTAGACTGGAATTGCATTTAAAGCATAGGAAAAGAGGCAGAACGTCCACAATGATGCACTTGGCCAAAAAGGGCGTATGCGTTTTTTCCTGAATATATTCAGGAAAAAACTCATACGCTCTTTTTGGCCAACCAAGCAAGCTTGCAAAGGAAATCTGCACTACAATGAAGTCTCACTTCCCCCCGGTCAAAAGGGCCATCTGAAAAAAGTGTAAAATCCAGAAAGGCAGGACAGGCCATGGAGAACTGGGAGCCTTGTTATGCTGATGGGCGGGATGTAAATTGCCAACAGCCACTCGGGAGAGGTGTATGGTGTTTCCTGAAACATCTAAAAAACAAAGCAACAGAGCCTAGGGCACTTCCACTTATGGTCCTATAGCTTAGGGAAATTAAAATCAAAAAGACACAGCCACCCCAAAGTTTGGGACGGCTCTGTTTACAAGAACCTCGTTTACGGTACAAGTTCAATATCGCAGAAAGTGAAAAATGGATAAAGAAGTTGTGGTACTTACGTACAATGCAATATCACTCAGCAATGAAATCTATGTCATCAGGCCCGTAGCAGCATAATGAGTGGATTCAGGTATGATGATTCTAACTGAAATAAGTCACACAGAAAAAGAAACATCATAAGATATCACTAATACACGGGATGTAAACTTGGCTACACAGGAACTGGATTACAAAACAGAACAGGGTCTCAAATTTAGAAAACCAACTTATGCTTGCTTAAGGGGAAAGGTGAGTTGGGGTGCTGCATAAAACCAGAGATTGAAATGAGCACAGATAAAGTTTCTTAAGCCAAATATGGAATAGACAAGAACTACTCCTTGCTCAGCGAAATGGACTCAACACCCCATATTAAACGCCTAAGAATGTACCTGACTAGTAAGTATCTTAAAACCTATGGCTTGCTACGTCTCTGAAAGAAAATCAAGCGTGTGTACAGGGGCATAAACGCAGCAGTGATAGGATTGGAGAGGTTCGGTGAGCAAATGAAGACCCTTTGAAGTCATATTGCATGGTACCCATTCCACGGGTCTCAACTCTCCAGGTTTAAGGGATTCTTCCTTCAGCTAAAACATGCACGTGGAACCCAGAGTATGATCAACCGTGTGATCGGGAGACGTGTTCCAATATGTCTCAGTTCTCGTCCCCTGGTACTCGGGTGTAACATTCCAGACGCTTTACTAACACTCTCCCGACTTGGAGAGTCAGTGCCTTTAACCTCCTGTTTGGCCCATTTGCAATTTCTGCGGAAGATGACCAGGAATAGGGAGAACCAATGAGAGACTAGCTGGAGGTGTCTGGACGGGCAAATTTAACTCTCATTTCCCACCAGGAAGAGGAATTAACCAAAGGCTCAGCGTGCCGTCCCGGAACCAGATTAGGGCCTGAAGCAATCCTGCGGTGTTGCGGCCAGCTCACAAGAAAGCGAGTTGAAGAAAGGAGCTCAGGGGCACTGTAATTCACAAACCTGCAGAGTTATAAATGACAGCTATCGTCCAAAAATATACTGAAGTAAGGCTGCCAAGAGGACTTGAAAGCGGGGCAGAATTGCAGGAAACCTATTTCAGGAGGTAGACTGGAATTGCATTTAAAGCATAGGAAAAGAGGCAGAACGTCCACAATGATGCACTTGGCCAAAAAGGGCGTATGCGTTTTTTCCTGAATATATTCAGGAAAAAACGCATACGCCCTTTTTGGCCAACCAAGCAAGCTTGCAAAGGAAATCTGCACTACAATGAAGTCTCACTACCCCCCGGTCAAAAGGGCCATCTGAAAAAAGTGTAAAATCCAGAAAGGCAGGACAGGCCATGGAGAACTGGGAGCCTTGTTATGCTGATGGGCGGGATGTAAATTGCCAACAGCCACTCGGGAGAGGTGTATGGTGTTTCCTGAAACATCTAAAAAACAAAGCAACAGAGCCTAGGGCACTTCCACTTATGGTCCTATAGCTTAGGGAAATTAAAATCAAAAAGACACAGCCACCCCAAAGTTTGGGACGGCTCTGTTTACAAGAACCTCGTTTACGGTACAAGTTCAATATCGCAGAAAGTGAAAAATGGATAAAGAAGTTGTGGTACTTACGTACAATGCAATATCACTCAGCAATGAAATCTATGTCATCAGGCCCGTAGCAGCATAATGAGTGGATTCAGGTATGATGATTCTAACTGAAATAAGTCACACAGAAAAAGAAACATCATAAGATATCACTAATACACGGGATGTAAACTTGGCTACACAGGAACTGGATTACAAAACAGAACAGGGTCTCAAATTTAGAAAACCAACTTATGCTTGCTTAAGGGGAAAGGTGAGTTGGGGTGCTGCATAAAACCAGAGATTGAAATGAGCACAGATAAAGTTCCTTAAGCCAAATATAGAATACACAAGAACTACTCCTTGCTCAACGAAATGGACTCAACACCCCATATTAAACGCCTAAGAATGTACCTGACTAGTAAGAATTTTAAAACCTATGGATTGCTATGTCTCCGAAAGAAAATCAAGCGTGTGTACAGGGGCATAAACGCAGCAGTGATAGGATTGGAGAGGTTCGGTGAGCAAATGAAGACCCTTTGAAGTCATATTGCATGGTACCCATTCCACGGGTCTCAACTCTCCAGGTTTAAGGGATTCTTCCTTCAGCTAAAACATGCACGTGGAACCCAGAGTATGATCAACCGTGTGATCGGGAGACGTGTTCCAATATGTCTCAATTCTCGTCCCCTGGTACTCGGGTGTAACATTCCAGACGCTTTACTAACACTCTCCCGACTTGGAGAGTCAGTGCCTTTAACCTCCTGTTTGGCCCATTTGCAATTTCTGAGGAAGATGAACAGGAATAGGGCGAACCAATGAGAGACTAGCTGGAGGTGTCTGGACGGGCAAATTTAACTCTCATTTCCCACCAGGAAGAGGAATTAACCAAAGGCTCAGCGTGCCGTGCCGGAACCAGATTAGGGCCTGAAGCAATCCTGCGGTGTTGCGGCCAGCTCACAAGAAAGCGAGTTGAAGAAAGGAGCTCAGGGGCACTGTAATTCACAAACCTGCAGACTTATAAATGACAGCTATCGTCCAAAAATATACTGAAGTAAGGCTGCCAAGAGGACTTGAAAGCGGGGCAGAATTGCAGGAAACCGATTTCAGGAGGTAGACTGGAATTGCATTTAAAGCATAGGAAAAGAGGCAGAACGTCCACAATGATGCACTTGGCCAAAAAGGGCGTATGCGTTTTTTCCTGAATATATTCAGGAAAAAACGCATACGCCCTTTTTGGCCAACCAAGCAAGCTTGCAAAGGAAATCTGCACTACAATGAAGTCTCACTTCCCCCCGCTCAAAAGGGCCATCTGAAAAAAGTGTAAAATCCAGAAAGGCAGGACAGGCCATGGAGAACTGGGAGCCTTGTTATGCTGATGGGCGGGATGTAAATTGCCAACAGCCACTCGGGAGAGGTGTATGGTGTTTCCTGAAACATCTAAAAAACAAAGCAACAGAGCCTAGGGCACTTCCACTTATGGTCCTGTAGCTTGGGAAATTAAAATCAGAAAGACACAGCCACCCCAAAGTTTGGGACGGCTCTGTTTACAAGAACCTCGTTTACGGTACAAGTTCAATATCGCAGAAAGTGAAAAATGGATAAAGAAGTTGTGATACTTACGTACAATGCAATATCACTCAGCAATGAAATCTATGTCATCAGGCCCATAGCAGCATAATGAGTGGATTCAGGTATGATGATTCTAACTGAAATAAGTCACACAGAAAAAGAAACATCATAAGATATCACTAATACACGGAATGTAAACTTGGCTACACAGGAACTGGATTACAAAACAGAACAGGGTCTCAAATTTAGAAAACCAACTTATGCTTGCTTAAGGGGAAAGGTGAGTTGGGGTGCTGCATAAAACCAGAGATTGAAATGAGCACAGATAAAGTTCCTTAAGCCAAATATGGAATAGACAAGAACTACTCCTTGCTCAACGAAATGGACTCAACAGCCCATATTAAACGCCTAAGAATGTACCTGACTAGTAAGTATCTTAAAACCTATGGATTGCTATGTCTCTGAAAGAGAATCAAGCATGTGTACAGGGGCATAAACGCAGCAGTGATAGGATTGGAGAGGTTCGGTGAGCAAATGAAGACCCTTTGAAGTCATATTGCTTGGTACCCATTCCACGGGTCTCAACTCTCCAGGTTTAAGGGATTCTTCCTTCAGCTAAAACATGCACGTGGAACCCAGAATATGATCAACCATGTGATCGGGAGACGTGTTCCAATATGTCTCAGTTCTCGTCCTCTGGTACTCGGGTGCAACATTCCAGACGCTTTACTAACACTCTCCCAACTTGGAGAGTCAGTGCCTTTAACCTCCTGTTTGGCCCATTTGCAATTTCTGCGGAAGATGAACAGGAATAGGGAGAACCAATGAGAGACTAGCTGGAGGTGTCTGGACGGGCAAATTTAACTCTCATTTCCCACCAGGAAGAGGAATTAACCAAAGGCTCAGCGTGCCGTGCCGGAACCAGATTAGGGCCTGAAGCAATCCTGCGGTGTTGCGGCCAGCTCACAAGAAAGCGAGTTGAAGAAAGGAGCTCAGGGGCACTGTAATTCACAAACCTGCAGAGTTATAAATGACAGCTATCGTCCAAAAATATACTGAAGTAAGGCTGCCAAGAGGACTTGAAAGCGGGGCAGAATTGCAGGAAACCGATTTCAGGAGGTAGACTGGAATTGCATTTAAAGCATAGGAAAAGAGGCAGAACGTCTACAATGATGCACTTGGCCAAAAAGGGCGTATGCGTTTTTTCCTGAATATATTCAGGAAAAAACGCATACGCCCTTTTTGGCCAACCAAGCAAGCTTGCAAAGGAAATCTGCACTACAATGAAGTCTCACTTCCCCCCGGTCAAAAGGGCCATCTGAAAAAAGTGTAAAATCCAGAAAGGCAGGACAGGCCATGGAGAACTGGGAGCCTTGTTATGCTGATGGGCGGGATGTAAATTGCCAACAGCCACTCGGGAGAGGTGTATGGTGTTTCCTGAAACATCTAAAAAACAAAGCAACAGAGCCTAGGGCACTTCCACTTATGGTCCTGTAGCTTGGGAAATTAAAATCAGAAAGACACAGCCACCCCAAAGTTTGGGACGGCTCTGTTTACAAGAACCTCGTTTACGGTACAAGTTCAATATCGCAGAAAGTGAAAAATGGATAAAGAAGTTGTGGTACTTACGTACAATGCAATATCACTCAGCAATGAAATCTATGTCATCAGGCCCATAGCAGCATAATGAGTGGATTCAGGTATGATGATTCTAACTGAAATAAGTCACACAGAAAAAGAAACATCATAAGATATCACTAATACACGGAATGTAAACTTGGCTACACAGGAACTGGATTACAAAACAGAACAGGGTCTCAAATTTAGAAAACCAACTTATGCTTGCTTAAGGGGAAAGGTGAGTTGGGGTGCTGCATAAAACCAGAGATTGAAATGAGCACAGATAAAGTTCCTTAAGCCAAATATGGAATAGACAAGAACTACTCCTTGCTCAACGAAATGGACTCAACACCCCATATTAAACGCCTAAGAATGTACCTGACTAGTAAGTATCTTAAAACCTATGGATTGCTATGTCTACGAAAGAGAATCAAGCATGTGTACAGGGGCATAAACGCAGCAGTGATAGGATTGGAGAGGTTCGGTGAGCAAATGAAGACCCTTTGAAGTCATATTGCTTGGTACCCATTCCACGGGTCTCAACTCTCCAGGTTTAAGGGATTCTGTCTTCAGGTAAAACATGCACGTGGAACCCAGAGTATAATCAACAGTGTGATCGGGAGACATGTTCCAATATGTCTCAGTTCTCGTCCCCTGGTACTCAGGTGCAACATTCCAGATGCTTTACTAACACTCTCCCGACTTGGAGAGTCAGTGTCTTTAACCTCCTGTTTGGCCCATTTGCAATTTCTGAGGAAGATGAACAGGAATAGGGAGAACCAATGAGAGACTAGGTGGAGGTGTCTGGACGGGCAAATTTAACTCTCATTTCCCACGAGGAAGAGGAATTAACCAAAGGCTCAGCGTGCCGTGCCGGAACCAGATTAGGGCCTGAAGCAATCCTGCAGTGTTGCGGCCAGCTCACAAGAAAGCGAGTTGAAGAAAGGAGCTCATGGGCACTGTAATTCACAAACCTGCAGAGTTATAAATGACAGCTATCGTCCAAAAATATACTGAAGTAAGGCTGCCAAGAGGACTTGAAAGCGGGGCAGAATTGCAGGAAACCGATTTCAGGAGGTAGACTGGAATTGCATTTAAAGCATAGGAAAAGAGGCAGAACGTCCACAATGATGCACTTGGCCAAAAAGGGCGTATGCGTTTTTTCCTGAATATATTCAGGAAAAAACGCATACGCCCTTTTTGGCCAACCAAGCAAGCTTGCAAAGGAAATCTGCACTACAATGAAGTCTCACTTCCCCCCGGTCAAAAGGGCCATCTGAAAAAAGTGTAAAATCCAGAAAGGCAGGACAGGCCATGGAGAACTGGGAGCCTTGTTATGCTGATGGGCGGGATGTAAATTGCCAACAGCCACTCGGGAGAGGTGTATGGTGTTTCCTGAAACATCTAAAAAACAAAGCAACAGAGCCTAGGGCACTTCCACTTATGGTCCTATAGCTTAGGGAAATTAAAATCAAAAAGACACAGCCACCCCAAAGTTTGGGACGGCTCTGTTTACAAGAACCTCATTTACGGTACAAGTTCAATAGCGCAGAAAGTGAAAAATGGATAAAGAAGTTGTGGTACTTACGTACAATGCAATATCACTCAGCAATGAAATCTATGTCATCAGGCCCGTAGCAGCATAATGAGTGGATTCAGGTATGATGATTCTAACTGAAATAAGTCACACAGAAAAAGAAACATCATAAGATATCACTAATACACGGAATGTAAACTTGGCTACACAGGAACTGGATTACAAAACAGAACAGGGTCTCAAATTTAGAAAACCAACTTATGCTTGCTTAAGGGGAAAGGTGAGTTGGGGTGCTGCATAAAACCAGAGATTGAAATGAGCACAGATAAAGTTCCTTAAGCCAAATATGGAATAGACAAGAACTACTCCTTGCTCAACGAAATGGACTCAACACCCCATATTAAACGCCTAAGAATGTACCTGACTAGTAAGTATCTTAAAACCTATGGATTGCTATGTCTCTGAAAGAAAATCAAGCGTGTGTACAGGGGCATAAACGCAGCAGTGATAGGATTGGAGAGGTTCGGTGAGCAAATGAAGACCCTTTGAAGTCATATTGCTTGGTACCCATTCCACGGGTCTCAACTCTCCAGGTTTAAGGGATTCTGTCTTCAGGTAAAACATGCACGTGGAACCCAGAGTATAATCAACAGTGTGATCGGGAGACATGTTCCAATATGTCTCAGTTCTCGTCCCCTGGTACTCAGGTGCAACATTCCAGATGCTTTACTAACACTCTCCCGACTTGGAGAGTCAGTGTCTTTAACCTCCTGTTTGGCCCATTTGCAATTTCTGAGGAAGATGAACAGGAATAGGGAGAACCAATGAGAGACTAGGTGGAGGTGTCTGGACGGGCAAATTTAACTCTCATTTCCCACGAGGAAGAGGAATTAACCAAAGGCTCAGCGTGCCGTGCCGGAACCAGATTAGGGCCTGAAGCAATCCTGCAGTGTTGCGGCCAGCTCACAAGAAAGCGAGTTGAAGAAAGGAGCTCATGGGCACTGTAATTCACAAACCTGCAGAGTTATAAATGACAGCTATCGTCCAAAAATATACTGAAGTAAGGCTGCCAAGAGGACTTGAAAGCGGGGCAGAATTGCAGGAAACCGATTTCAGGAGGTAGACTGGAATTGCATTTAAAGCATAGGAAAAGAGGCAGAACGTCCACAATGATGCACTTGGCCAAAAAGGGCGTATGCGTTTTTTCCTGAATATATTCAGGAAAAAACGCATACGCCCTTTTTGGCCAACCAAGCAAGCTTGCAAAGGAAATCTGCACTACAATGAAGTCTCACTTCCCCCCGGTCAAAAGGGCCATCTGAAAAAAGTGTAAAATCCAGAAAGGCAGGACAGGCCATGGAGAACTGGGAGCCTTGTTATGCTGATGGGCGGGATGTAAATTGCCAACAGCCACTCGGGAGAGGTGTATGGTGTTTCCTGAAACATCTAAAAAACAAAGCAACAGAGCCTAGGGCACTTCCACTTATGGTCCTATAGCTTAGGGAAATTAAAATCAAAAAGACACAGCCACCCCAAAGTTTGGGACGGCTCTGTTTACAAGAACCTCATTTACGGTACAAGTTCAATAGCGCAGAAAGTGAAAAATGGATAAAGAAGTTGTGGTACTTACGTACAATGCAATATCACTCAGCAATGAAATCTATGTCATCAGGCCCGTAGCAGCATAATGAGTGGATTCAGGTATGATGATTCTAACTGAAATAAGTCACACAGAAAAAGAAACATCATAAGATATCACTAATACACGGAATGTAAACTTGGCTACACAGGAACTGGATTACAAAACAGAACAGGGTCTCAAATTTAGAAAACCAACTTATGCTTGCTTAAGGGGAAAGGTGAGTTGGGGTGCTGCATAAAACCAGAGATTGAAATGAGCACAGATAAAGTTCCTTAAGCCAAATATGGAATAGACAAGAACTACTCCTTGCTCAACGAAATGGACTCAACACCCCATATTAAACGCCTAAGAATGTACCTGACTAGTAAGTATCTTAAAACCTATGGATTGCTATGTCTCTGAAAGAAAATCAAGCGTGTGTACAGGGGCATAAACGCAGCAGTGATAGGATTGGAGAGGTTCGGTGAGCAAATGAAGACCCTTTGAAGTCATATTGCATGGTACCCATTCCACGGGTCTCAACTCTCCAGGTTTAAGGGATTCTTCCTTCAGCTAAAACATGCACGTGGAACCCAGAGTATGATCAACCGTGTGATCGGGAGACGTGTTCCAATATGTCTCAATTCTCGTCCCCTGGTACTCGGGTGTAACATTCCAGACGCTTTACTAACACTCTCCCGACTTGGAGAGTCAGTGCCTTTAACCTCCTGTTTGGCCCATTTGCAATTTCTGAGGAAGATGAACAGGAATAGGGAGAACCAATGAGAGACTAGCTGGAGGTGTCTGGACGGGCAAATTTAACTCTCATTTCCCACCAGGAAGAGGAATTAACCAAAGGCTCAGCGTGCCGTGCCGGAACCAGATTAGGGCCTGAAGCAATACTGCGGTGTTGTGGCCAGCTCACAAGAAAGCGAGTTGAAGAAAGGAGCTCAGGGGCACTGTAATTCACAAACCTGCAGAGTTATAAATGACAGCTATCGTCCAAAAATATACTGAAGTAAGGCTGCCAAGAGGACTTGAAAGCGGGGCAGAATTGCAGGAAACCTATTTCAGGAGGTAGACTGGAATTGCATTTAAAGCATAGGAAAAGAGGCAGAACGTCCACAATGATGCACTTGGCCAAAAAGGGCGTATGCGTTTTTTCCTGAATATATTCAGGAAAAAACGCATACGCCCTTTTTGGCCAACCAAGCAAGCTTGCAAAGGAAATCTGCACTACAATGAAGTCTCACTTCCCCCCGGTCAAAAGGGCCATCTGAAAAAAGTGTAAAATCCAGAAAGGCAGGACAGGCCATGGAGAACTGGGAGCCTTGTTATGCTGATGGGCGGGATGTAAATTGCCAACAGCCACTCGGGAGAGGTGTATGGTGTTTCCTGAAACATCTAAAAAACAAAGCAACAGAGCCTAGGGCACTTCCACTTATGGTCCTATAGCTTAGGGAAATTAAAATCAAAAAGACACAGCCACCCCAAAGTTTGGGACGGCTCTGTTTACAAGAACCTCGTTTACGGTACAAGTTCAATATCGCAGAAAGTGAAAAATGGATAAAGAAGTTGTGGTACTTACGTACAATGCAATATCACTCAGCAATGAAATCTATGTCATCAGGCCCGTAGCAGCATAATGAGTGGATTCAGGTATGATGATTCTAACTGAAATAAGTCACACAGAAAAAGAAACATCATAAGATATCACTAATACACGGGATGTAAACTTGGCTACACAGGAACTGGATTACAAAACAGAACAGGGTCTCAAATTTAGAAAACCAACTTATGCTTGCTTAAGGGGAAAGGTGAGTTGGGGTGCTGCATAAAACCAGAGATTGAAATGAGCACAGATAAAGTTTCTTAAGCCAAATATGGAATAGACAAGAACTACTCCTTGCTCAGCGAAATGGACTCAACACCCCATATTAAACGCCTAAGAATGTACCTGACTAGTAAGTATCTTAAAACCTATGGCTTGCTACGTCTCTGAAAGAAAATCAAGCGTGTGTACAGGGGCATAAACGCAGCAGTGATAGGATTGGAGAGGTTCGGTGAGCAAATGAAGACCCTTTGAAGTCATATTGCATGGTACCCATTCCACGGGTCTCAACTCTCCAGGTTTAAGGGATTCTTCCTTCAGCTAAAACATGCACGTGGAACCCAGAGTATGATCAACCGTGTGATCGGGAGACGTGTTCCAATATGTCTCAGTTCTCGTCCCCTGGTACTCGGGTGTAACATTCCAGACGCTTTACTAACACTCTCCCGACTTGGAGAGTCAGTGCCTTTAACCTCCTGTTTGACCCATTTGCAATTTCTGCGGAAGATGAACAGGAATAGGGAGAACCAATGAGAGACTAGCTGGAGGTGTCTGGACGGGCAAATTTAACTCTCATTTCCCACCAGGAAGAGGAATTAACCAAAGGCTCAGCGTGCCGTGCCAGAACCAGATTAGGGCCTGAAGCAATCCTGCGGTGTTGCGGCCAGCTCACAAGAAAGCGAGTTGAAGAAAGGAGCTCATGGGCACTGTAATTCACAAACCTGCAGAGTTATAAATGACAGCTATCGTCCAAAAATATACTGAAGTAAGGCTGCCAAGAGGACTTGAAAGCGGGGCAGAATTGCAGGAAACCGATTTCAGGAGGTAGACTGGAATTGCATTTAAAGCATAGGAAAAGAGGCAGAACGTCCACAATGATGCACTTGGCCAAAAAGAGCGTATGCGTTTTTTCCTGAATATATTCAGGAAAAAACGCATACGCCCTTTTTGGCCAACCAAGCAAGCTTGCAAAGGAAATCTGCACTACAATGAAGTCTCACTTCCCCCCGCTCAAAAGGGCCATCTGAAAAAAGTGTAAAATCCAGAAAGGCAGGACAGGCCATGGAGAACTGGGAGCCTTGTTATGCTGATGGGCCGGATGTAAATTGCCAACAACCACTCGGGAGAGGTGTATGGTGTTTCCTGAAACATCTAAAAAACAAAGCAACAGAGCCTAGGGCACTTCCACTTATGGTCCTATAGCTTAGGGAAATTAAAATCAAAAAGACACAGCCGCCCCAAAGTTTGGGACGGCTCTGTTTACAAGAACCTCGTTTACGGTACAAGTTCAATATCACAGAAAGTGAAAAATGGATAAAGAAGTTGTGGTACTTACGTACAATGCAATATCACTCAGCAATGAAATCTATGTCATCAGGCCCGTAGCAGCATAATGAGTGGATTCAGGTATGATGATTCTAACTGAAATAAGTCACACAGAAAAAGAAACATCATAAGATATCATTAATACACGGAATGTAAACTTGGCTACACAGGAACTGGATTACAAAACAGAACAGGGTCTCAAATTTAGGAAACCAACTTATGCTTGCTTAAGGGGAAAGGTGAGTTGGGGTGCTGCATAAAACCAGAGATTGAAATGAGCACAGATAAAGTTCCTTAAGCCAAATATGGAATAGACAAGAACTACTCCTTGCTCAACGAAATGGACTCAACACCCCATATTAAACGCCTAAGAATGTACCTGACTAGTAAGTATCTTAAAACCTATGGATTGCTATGTCTCTGAAAGAAAATCAAGCGTGTGTACAGGGGCATAAACGCAGCAGTGATAGGATTGGAGAGGTTCGGTGAGCAAATGAAGACCCTTTGAAGTCATATTGCATGGTACCCATTCCACGGGTCTCAACTCTCCAGGTTTAAGGGATTCTTCCTTCAGCTAAAACATGCATGTGGAACCCAGAGTATGATCAACCGTGTGATCGGGAGACGTGTTCCAATATGTCTCGGTTCTCGTCCCCTGGTACTCGGATGTAACATTCCAGACGCTTTACAAACACTCTCCCGACTTGGAGAGTCAGTGCCTTTAACCTCCTGTTTGGCCCATTTGCAATTTCTGAGGAAGATGAACAGGAATAGGGAGAACCAATGAGAGACTAGCTGGAGGTGTCTGGACGGGCAAATTTAACTCTCATTTCCCACCAGGAAGAGGAATTAACCAAAGGCTCAGCGTGCCGTGACGGAACCAGATTAGGGCCTGAAGCAATCCTGCGGTGTTGCGGCCAGCTCACAAGAAAGCGAGTTGAAGAAAGGAGCTCAGGGGCACTGTAATTCACAAACCTGCAGACTTATAAATGACAGCTATCGTCCAAAAATATACTGAAGTAAGGCTGCCAAGAGGACTTGAAAGCGGGGCAGAATTGCAGGAAACCGATTTCAGGAGGTAGACTGGAATTGCATTTAAAGCATAGGAAAAGAGGCAGAACGTCCACAATGATGCACTTGGCCAAAAAGGGCGTATGCGTTTTTTCCTGAATATATTCAGGAAAAAACGCATACGCCCTTTTTGGCCAACCAAGCAAGCTTGCAAAGGAAATCTGCACTACAATGAAGTCTCACTTCCCCCCGGTCAAAAGGGCCATCTGAAAAAAGTGTAAAATCCAGAAAGGCAGGACAGGCCATGGAGAACTGGGAGCCTTGTTATGCTGATGGGCGGGATGTAAATTGCCAACAGCCACTCGGGAGAGGTGTATGGTGTTTCCTGAAACATCTAAAAAACAAAGCAACAGAGCCTAGGGCACTTCCACTTATGGTCCTGTAGCTTGGGAAATTAAAATCAGAAAGACACAGCCACCCCAAAGTTTGGGACGGCTCTGTTTACAAGAACCTCGTTTACGGTACAAGTTCAATATCGCAGAAAGTGAAAAATGGATAAAGAAGTTGTGGTACTTACGTACAATGCAATATCACTCAGCAATGAAATCTATGTCATCAGGCTCATAGCAGCATAATGAGTGGATTCAGGTATGATGATTCTAACTGAAATAAGTCACACAGAAAAAGAAACATCATAAGATATTACTAATACACGGAATGTAAACTTGGCTACACAGGAACTGGATTACAAAACAGAACAGGGTCTCAAATTTAGAAAACCAACTTATGCTTGCTTAAGGGGAAAGGTGAGTTGGGGTGCTGCATAAAACCAGAGATTGAAATGAGCACAGATAAAGTTCCTTAAGCCAAATATGGAATAGACAAGAACTACTCCTTGCTCAACGAAATGGACTCAACAGCCCATATTAAACACCTAAGAATGTACCTGACTAGTAAGTATCTTAAAACCTATGGATTGCTATGTCTCTGAAAGAGAATCAAGCATGTGTACAGGGGCATAAACGCAGCAGTGATAGGATTGGAGAGGTTCGGTGAGCAAATGAAGACCCTTTGAAGTCATATTGTTTGGTACCCATTCCACGGGTCTCAACTCTCCAGGTTTAAGGGATTCTTCCTTCAGCTAAAACATGCACGTGGAACCCAGAGTATGATCAACAGTGTGATCGGGAGACATGTTCCAATATGTCTCAGTTCTCGTCCCCTGGTACTCAGGTGCAACATTCCAGATGCTTTACTAACACTCTCCCGACTTGGAGAGTCAGTGCCTTTAACCTCCTGTTTGGCCCATTTGCAATTTCTGAGGAAGATGAACAGGAATAGGGAGAACCAATGAGAGACTAGGTGGAGGTGTCTGGACGGGCAAATTTAACTCTCATTTCCCACGAGGAAGAGGAATTAACCAAAGGCTCAGCGTGCCGTGCCGGAACCAGATTAGGGCCTGAAGCAATCCTGCAGTGTTGCGGCCAGCTCACAAGAAAGCGAGTTGAAGAAAGGAGCTCATGGGCACTGTAATTCACAAACCTGCAGAGTTATAAATGACAGCTATCGTCCAAAAATATACTGAAGTAAGGCTGCCAAGAGGACTTGAAAGCGGGGCAGAATTGCAGGAAACCGATTTCAGGAGGTAGACTGGAATTGCATTTAAAGCATAGGAAAAGAGGCAGAACGTCCACAATGATGCACTTGGCCAAAAAGGGCGTATGCGTTTTTTCCTGAATATATTCAGGAAAAAACGCATACGCCCTTTTTGGCCAACCAAGCAAGCTTGCAAAGGAAATCTGCACTACAATGAAGTCTCACTTCCCCCCGGTCAAAAGGGCCATCTGAAAAAAGTGTAAAATCCAGAAAGGCAGGACAGGCCATGGAGAACTGGGAGCCTTGTTATGCTGATGGGCGGGATGTAAATTGCCAACAGCCACTCGGGAGAGGTGTATGGTGTTTCCTGAAACATCTAAAAAACAAAGCAACACAGCCTAGGGCACTTCCACTTATGGTCCTATAGCTTAGGGAAATTAAAATCAAAAAGACACAGCCACCCCAAAGTTTGGGACGGCTCTGTTTACAAGAACCTCATTTACGGTACAAGTTCAATAGCGCAGAAAGTGAAAAATGGATAAAGAAGTTGTGGTACTTACGTACAATGCAATATCACTCAGCAATGAAATCTATGTCATCAGGCCCGTAGCAGCATAATGAGTGGATTCAGGTATGATGATTCTAACTGAAATAAGTCACACAGAAAAAGAAACATCATAAGATATCACTAATACACGAATGTAAACTTGGCTACACAGGAACTGGATTACAAAACAGAACAGGGTCTCAAATTTAGAAAACCAACTTATGCTTGCTTAAGGGGAAAGGTGAGTTGGGGTGCTGCATAAAACCAGAGATTGAAATGAGCACAGATAAAGTTCCTTAAGCCAAATATGGAATAGACAAGAACTACTCCTTGCTCAACGAAATGGACTCAACAGCCCATATTAAACGCCTAAGAATGTACCTGACTAGTAAGTATCTTAAAACCTATGGATTGCTATGTCTCTGAAAGAAAATCAAGCGTGTGTACAGGGGCATAAACGCAGCAGTGATAGGATTGGAGAGGTTTGGTGAGCAAATGAAGACCCTTTGAAGTCATATTGCATGGTACCCATTCCACGGGTCTCAACTCTCCAGGTTTAAAGGATTCTTCCTTCAGCTAAAACATGCACGTGGAACCCAGAGTATGATCAACCGTGTGATCGGGAGACGTGTTCCAATATGTCTCAATTCTCGTCCCCTGGTACTCGGGTGTAACATTCCAGACGCTTTACTAACACTCTCCCGACTTGGAGAGTCAGTGCCTTTAACCTCCTGTTTGGCCCATTTGCAATTTCTGAGGAAGATGAACAGGAATAGGGAGAACCAATGAGAGACTAGCTGGAGGTGTCTGGACGGGCAAATTTAACTCTCATTTCCCACCAGGAAGAGGAATTAACCAAAGGCTCAGCGTGCCGTGCCGGAACCAGATTAGGGCCTGAAGCAATCCTGCGGTGTTGCGGCCAGCTCACAAGAAAGCGAGTTGAAGAAAGGAGCTCAGGGGCACTGTAATTCACAAACCTGCAGAGTTATAAATGACAGCTATCGTCCAAAAATATACTGAAGTAAGGCTGCCAAGAGGACTTGAAAGCGGGGCAGAATTGCAGGAAACCTATTTCAGGAGGTAGACTGGAATTGCATTTAAAGCATAGGAAAAGAGGCAGAACGTCCACAATGATGCACTTGGCCAAAAAGGGCGTATGCGTTTTTTCCTGAATATATTCAGGAAAAAACGCATACGCCCTTTTTGGCCAACCAAGCAAGCTTGCAAAGGAAATCTGCACTACAATGAAGTCTCACTTCCCCCCGGTCAAAAGGGCCATCTGAAAAAAGTGTAAAATCCAGAAAGGCAGGACAGGCCATGGAGAACTGGGAGCCTTGTTATGCTGATGGGCGGGATGTAAATTGCCAACAGCCACTCGGGAGAGGTGTATGGTGTTTCCTGAAACATCTAAAAAACAAAGCAACAGAGCCTAGGGCACTTCCACTTATGGTCCTATAGCTTAGGGAAATTAAAATCAAAAAGACACAGCCACCCCAATGTTTGGGACGGCTCTGTTTACAAGAAACTCGTTTACGGTACAAGTTCAATATCGCAGAAAGTGAAAAATGGATAAAGAAGTTGTGGTACTTACGTACAATGCAATATCACTCAGCAATGAAATCTATGTCATCAGGCCCGTAGCAGCATAATGAGTGGATTCAGGTATGATGATTCTAACTGAAATAAGTCACACAGAAAAAGAAACATCATAAGATATCACTAATACACGGGATGTAAACTTGGCTACACAGGAACTGGATTACAAAACAGAACAGGGTCTCAAATTTAGAAAACCAACTTATGCTTGCTTAAGGGGAAAGGTGAGTTGGGGTGCTGCATAAAACCAGAGATTGAAATGAGCACAGATAAAGTTCCTTAAGCCAAATATAGAATAGAGAAGAACTACTCCTTGCTCAACGAAATGGACTCAACACCCCATATTAAAGGCCTAAGAATGTACCTGACTAGTAAGAATTTTAAAACCTATGGATTGCTATGTCTCCGAAAGAAAGTCAAGCGTGTGTACAGGGGCATAAACGCAGCAGTGATAGGATTGGAGAGGTTCGGTGAGCAAATGAAGACCCTTTGAAGTCATATTGCATGGTACCCATTCCACGGGTCTCAACTCTCCAGGTTTAAGGGATTCTGTCTTCAGGTAAAACATGCACGTGGAACCCAGAGTATAATCAACAGTGTGATCGGGAGACATGTTCCAATATGTCTCAGTTCTCGTCCCCTGGTACTCAGGTGCAACATTCCAGATGCTTTACTAACACTCTCCCGACTTGGAGAGTCAGTGTCTTTAACCTCCTGTTTGGCCCATTTGCAATTTCTGAGGAAGATGAACAGGAATAGGGAGAACCAATGAGAGACTAGGTGGAGGTGTCTGGACGGGCAAATTTAACTCTCATTTCCCACGAGGAAGAGGAATTAACCAAAGGCTCAGCGTGCCGTGCCGGAACCAGATTAGGGCCTGAAGCAATCCTGCAGTGTTGCGGCCAGCTCACAAGAAAGCGAGTTGAAGAAAGGAGCTCATGGGCACTGTAATTCACAAACCTGCAGAGTTATAAATGACAGCTATCGTCCAAAAATATACTGAAGTAAGGCTGCCAAGAGGACTTGAAAGCGGGGCAGAATTGCAGGAAACCGATTTCAGGAGGTAGACTGGAATTGCATTTAAAGCATAGGAAAAGAGGCAGAACGTCCACAATGATGCACTTGGCCAAAAAGGGCGTATGCGTTTTTTCCTGAATATATTCAGGAAAAAACGCATACGCCCTTTTTGGCCAACCAAGCAAGCTTGCAAAGGAAATCTGCACTACAATGAAGTCTCACTTCCCCCCGGTCAAAAGGGCCATCTGAAAAAAGTGTAAAATCCAGAAAGGCAGGACAGGCCATGGAGAACTGGGAGCCTTGTTATGCTGATGGGCGGGATGTAAATTGCCAACAGCCACTCGGGAGAGGTGTATGGTGTTTCCTGAAACATCTAAAAAACAAAGCAACAGAGCCTAGGGCACTTCCACTTATGGTCCTATAGCTTAGGGAAATTAAAATCAAAAAGACACAGCCACCCCAAAGTTTGGGACGGCTCTGTTTACAAGAACCTCATTTACGGTACAAGTTCAATAGCGCAGAAAGTGAAAAATGGATAAAGAAGTTGTGGTACTTACGTACAATGCAATATCACTCAGCAATGAAATCTATGTCATCAGGCCCGTAGCAGCATAATGAGTGGATTCAGGTATGATGATTCTAACTGAAATAAGTCACACAGAAAAAGAAACATCATAAGATATCACTAATACACGGAATGTAAACTTGGCTACACAGGAACTGGATTACAAAACAGAACAGGGTCTCAAATTTAGAAAACCAACTTATGCTTGCTTAAGGGGAAAGGTGAGTTGGGGTGCTGCATAAAACCAGAGATTGAAATGAGCACAGATAAAGTTCCTTAAGCCAAATATGGAATAGACAAGAACTACTCCTTGCTCAACGAAATGGACTCAACAGCCCATATTAAACGCCTAAGAATGTACCTGACTAGTAAGTATCTTAAAACCTATGGATTGCTATGTCTCTGAAAGAAAATCAAGCGTGTGTACAGGGGCATAAACGCAGCAGTGATAGGATTGGAGAGGTTCGGTGAGCAAATGAAGACCCTTTGAAGTCATATTGCATGGTACCCATTCCACGGGTCTCAACTCTCCAGGTTTAAGGGATTCTTCCTTCAGCTAAAACATGCACGTGGAACCCAGAGTATGATCAACCGTGTGATCGGGAGACGTGTTCCAATATGTCTCAATTCTCGTCCCCTGGTACTCGGGTGTAACATTCCAGACGCTTTACTAACACTCTCCCGACTTGGAGAGTCAGTGCCTTTAACCTCCTGTTTGGCCCATTTGCAATTTCTGAGGAAGATGAACAGGAATAGGGAGAACCAATGAGAGACTAGCTGGAGGTGTCTGGACGGGCAAATTTAACTCTCATTTCCCACCAGGAAGAGGAATTAACCAAAGGCTCAGCGTGCCGTGCCGGAACCAGATTAGGGCCTGAAGCAATCCTGCGGTGTTGCGGCCAGCTCACAAGAAAGCGAGTTGAAGAAAGGAGCTCAGGGGCACTGTAATTCACAAACCTGCAGAGTTATAACTGACAGCTATCGTCCAAAAATATACTGAAGTAAGGCTGCCAAGAGGACTTGAAAGCGGGGCAGAATTGCAGGAAACCGATTTCAGGAGGTAGACTGGAATTGCATTTAAAGCATAGGAAAAGAGGCAGAACGTCCACAATGATGCACTTGGCCAAAAAGGGCGTATGCGTTTTTTCCTGAATATATTCAGGAAAAAACGCATACGCCCTTTTTGGCCAACCAAGCAAGCTTGCAAAGGAAATCTGCACTACAATGAAGTCTCACTTCCCCCCGGTCAAAAGGGCCATCTGAAAAAAGTGTAAAATCCAGAAAGGCAGGACAGGCCATGGAGAACTTGGAGCCTTGTTATGCTGATGGGCGGGATGTAAATTGCCAACAGCCACTCGGGAGAGGTGTATGGTGTTTCCTGAAACATCTAAAAAACAAAGCAACAGAGCCTAGGGCACTTCCACTTATGGTCCTATAGCTTAGGGAAATTAAAATCAAAAAGACACAGCCACCCCAAAGTTTGGGACGGCTCTGTTTACAAGAACCTCGTTTACGGTACAAGTTCAATATCGCAGAAAGTGAAAAATGGATAAAGAAGTTGTGGTACTTACGTACAATGCAATATCACTCAGCAATGAAATCTATGTCATCAGGCCCGTAGCAGCATAATGAGTGGATTCAGGTATGATGATTCTAACTGAAATAAGTCACACAGAAAAAGAAACATCATAAGATATCACTAATACACGGGATGTAAACTTGGCTACACAGGAACTGGATTACAAAACAGAACAGGGTCTCAAATTTAGAAAACCAACTTATGCTTGCTTAAGGGGAAAGGTGAGTTGGGGTGCTGCATAAAACCAGAGATTGAAATGAGCACAGATAAAGTTTCTTAAGCCAAATATGGAATAGACAAGAACTACTCCTTGCTCAGCGAAATGGACTCAACACCCCATATTAAACGCCTAAGAATGTACCTGACTAGTAAGTATCTTAAAACCTATGGCTTGCTACGTCTCTGAAAGAAAATCAAGCGTGTGTACAGGGGCATAAACGCAGCAGTGATAGGATTGGAGAGGTTCGGTGAGCAAATGAAGACCCTTTGAAGTCATATTGCATGGTACCCATTCCACGGGTCTCAACTCTCCAGGTTTAAGGGATTCTTCCTTCAGCTAAAACATGCACGTGGAACCCAGAGTATGATCAACCGTGTGATCGGGAGACGTGTTCCAATATGTCTCAGTTCTCGTCCCCTGGTACTCGGGTGTAACATTCCAGACGCTTTACTAACACTCTCCCGACTTGGAGAGTCAGTGCCTTTAACCTCCTGTTTGGCCCATTTGCAATTTCTGCGGAAGATGAACAGGAATAGGGAGAACCAATGAGAGACTAGCTGGAGGTGTCTGGACGGGCAAATTTAACTCTCATTTCCCACCAGGAAGAGGAATTAACTAAAGGCTCAGCGTGCCGTCCCGGAACCAGATTAGGGCCTGAAGCAATCCTGCGGTGTTGCGGCCAGCTCACAAGAAAGCGAGTTGAAGAAAGGAGCTCAGGGGCACTGTAATTCACAAACCTGCAGAGTTATAAATGACAGCTATCGTCCAAAAATATACTGAAGTAAGGCTGCCAAGAGGACTTGAAAGCGGGGCAGAATTGCAGGAAACCTATTTCAGGAGGTAGACTGGAATTGCATTTAAAGCATAGGAAAAGAGGCAGAACGTCCACAATGATGCACTTGGCCAAAAAGGGCGTATGCGTTTTTTCCTGAATATATTCAGGAAAAAACGCATACGCCCTTTTTGGCCAACCAAGCAAGCTTGCAAAGGAAATCTGCACTACAATGAAGTCTCACTACCCCCCGGTCAAAAGGGCCATCTGAAAAAAGTGTAAAATCCAGAAAGGCAGGACAGGCCATGGAGAACTGGGAGCCTTGTTATGCTGATGGGCGGGATGTAAATTGCCAACAGCCACTCGGGAGAGGTGTATGGTGTTTCCTGAAACATCTAAAAAACAAAGCAACAGAGCCTAGGGCACTTCCACTTATGGTCCTATAGCTTAGGGAAATTAAAATCAAAAAGACACAGCCACCCCAAAGTTTGGGACGGCTCTGTTTACAAGAACCTCGTTTACGGTACAAGTTCAATATCGCAGAAAGTGAAAAATGGATAAAGAAGTTGTGGTACTTACGTACAATGCAATATCACTCAGCAATGAAATCTATGTCATCAGGCCCGTAGCAGCATAATGAGTGGATTCAGGTATGATGATTCTAACTGAAATAAGTCACACAGAAAAAGAAACATCATAAGATATCACTAATACACGGGATGTAAACTTGGCTACACAGGAACTGGATTACAAAACAGAACAGGGTCTCAAATTTAGAAAACCAACTTATGCTTGCTTAAGGGGAAAGGTGAGTTGGGGTGCTGCATAAAACCAGAGATTGAAATGAGCACAGATAAAGTTCCTTAAGCCAAATATAGAATAGACAAGAACTAATCCTTGCTCAACGAAATGGACTCAACACCCCATATTAAACGCCTAAGAATGTACCTGACTAGTAAGAATTTTAAAACCTATGGATTGCTATGTCTCCGAAAGAAAATCAAGCGTGTGTACAGGGGCATAAACGCAGCAGTGATAGGATTGGAGAGGTTCGGTGAGCAAATGAAGACCCTTTGAAGTCATATTGCATGGTACCCATTCCACGGGTCTCAACTCTCCAGGTTTAAGGGATTCTTCCTTCAGCTAAAACATGCACGTGGAACCCAGAGTATGACCAACCGTGTGATCGGGAGACGTGTTCCAATATGTCTCAATTCTCGTCCCCTGGTACTCGGGTGTAACATTCCAGACGCTTTACTAACACTCTCCCGACTTGGAGAGTCAGTGCCTTTAACCTCCTGTTTGGCCCATTTGCAATTTCTGAGGAAGATGAACAGGAATAGGGAGAACCAATGAGAGACTAGCTGGAGGTGTCTGGACGGGCAAATTTAACTCTCATTTCCCACCAGGAAGAGGAATTAACCAAAGGCTCAGCGTGCCGTGCCGGAACCAGATTAGGGCCTGAAGCAATCCTGCGGTGTTGCGGCCAGCTCACAAGAAAGCGAGTTGAAGAAAGGAGCTCAGGGGCACTGTAATTCACAAACCTGCAGACTTATAAATGACAGCTATCGTCCAAAAATATACTGAAGTAAGGCTGCCAAGAGGACTTGAAAGCGGGGCAGAATTGCAGGAAACCGATTTCAGGAGGTAGACTGGAATTGCATTTAAAGCATAGGAAAAGAGGCAGAACGTCCACAATGATGCACTTGGCCAAAAAGGGCGTATGCGTTTTTTCCTGAATATATTCAGGAAAAAACGCATACGCCCTTTTTGGCCAACCAAGCAAGCTTGCAAAGGAAATCTGCACTACAATGAAGTCTCACTTCCCCCCGCTCAAAAGGGCCATCTGAAAAAAGTGTAAAATCCAGAAAGGCAGGACAGGCCATGGAGAACTGGGAGCCTTGTTATGCTGATGGGCGGGATGTAAATTGCCAACAGCCACTCGGGAGAGGTGTATGGTGTTTCCTGAAACATCTAAAAAACAAAGCAACAGAGCCTAGGGCACTTCCACTTATGGTCCTGTAGCTTGGGAAATTAAAATCAGAAAGACACAGCCACCCCAAAGTTTGGGACGGCTCTGTTTACAAGAACCTCGTTTACGGTACAAGTTCAATATCGCAGAAAGTGAAAAATGGATAAAGAAGTTGTGATACTTACGTACAATGCAATATCACTCAGCAATGAAATCTATGTCATCAGGCCCATAGCAGCATAATGAGTGGATTCAGGTATGATGATTCTAACTGAAATAAGTCACACAGAAAAAGAAACATCATAAGATATCACTAATACACGGAATGTAAACTTGGCTACACAGGAACTGGATTACAAAACAGAACAGGGTCTCAAATTTAGAAAACCAACTTATGCTTGCTTAAGGGGAAAGGTGAGTTGGGGTGCTGCATAAAACCAGAGATTGAAATGAGCACAGATAAAGTTCCTTAAGCCAAATATGGAATAGACAAGAACTACTCCTTGCTCAACGAAATGGACTCAACAGCCCATATTAAAC
The DNA here is from genome assembly GCF_964270905.1 of Leucopleurus acutus. NCBI lineage: Eukaryota > Metazoa > Chordata > Mammalia > Artiodactyla > Delphinidae > Leucopleurus > Leucopleurus acutus. Next base: position 163,535 of record NW_028139108.1, read on the forward strand.
GCCTAAGAATGTACCTGACTAGTAAGTATCTTAAAACCTATGGATTGCTATGTCTCTGAAAGAGAATCAAGCATGTGTACAGGGGCATAAACGCAGCAGTGATAGGATTGGAGAGGTTCGGTGAGCAAATGAAGAACCTTTGAAGTCATATTGCTTGGTACCCATTCCACGGGTCTCAACTCTCCAGGTTTAAGGGATTCTTCCTTCAGCTAAAACATGCACGTGGAACCCAGAATATGATCAACCATGTGATCGGGAGACGTGTTCCAATATGTCTCAGTTCTCGTCCTCTGGTACTCGGGTGCAACATTCCAGACGCTTTACTAACACTCTCCCAACTTGGAGAGTCAGTGCCTTTAACCTCCTGTTTGGCCCATTTGCAATTTCTGCGGAAGATGAACAGGAATAGGGAGAACCAATGAGAGACTAGCTGGAGGTGTCTGGACGGGCAAATTTAACTCTCATTTCCCACCAGGAAGAGGAATTAACCAAAGGCTCAGCGTGCCGTGCCGGAACCAGATTAGGGCCTGAAGCAATCCTGCGGTGTTGCGGCCAGCTCACAAGAAAGCGAGTTGAAGAAAGGAGCTCAGGGGCACTGTAATTCACAAACCTGCAGAGTTATAAATGACAGCTATCGTCCAAAAATATACTGAAGTAAGGCTGCCAAGAGGACTTGAAAGCGGGGCAGAATTGCAGGAAACCGATTTCAGGAGGTAGACTGGAATTGCATTTAAAGCATAGGAAAAGAGGCAGAACGTCTACAATGATGCACTTGGCCAAAAAGGGCGTATGCGTTTTTTCCTGAATATATTCAGGAAAAAACGCATACGCCCTTTTTGGCCAACCAAGCAAGCTTGCAAAGGAAATCTGCACTACAATGAAGTCTCACTTCCCCCCGGTCAAAAGGGCCATCTGAAAAAAGTGTAAAATCCAGAAAGGCAGGACAGGCCATGGAGAACTGGGAGCCTTGTTATGCTGATGGGCGGGATGTAAATTGCCAACAGCCACTCGGGAGAGGTGTATGGTGTTTCCTGAAACATCTAAAAAACAAAGCAACAGAGCCTAGGGCACTTCCACTTATGGTCCTGTAGCTTGGGAAATTAAAATCAGAAAGACACAGCCACCCCAAAGTTTGGGACGGCTCTGTTTACAAGAACCTCGTTTACGGTACAAGTTCAATATCGCAGAAAGTGAAAAATGGATAAAGAAGTTGTGGTACTTACGTACAATGCAATATCACTCAGCAATGAAATCTATGTCATCAGGCCCATAGCAGCATAATGAGTGGATTCAGGTATGATGATTCTAACTGAAATAAGTCACACAGAAAAAGAAACATCATAAGATATCACTAATACACGGAATGTAAACTTGGCTACACAGGAACTGGATTACAAAACAGAACAGGGTCTCAAATTTAGAAAACCAACTTATGCTTGCTTAAGGGGAAAGGTGAGTTGGGGTGCTGCATAAAACCAGAGATTGAAATGAGCACAGATAAAGTTCCTTAAGCCAAATATGGAATAGACAAGAACTACTCCTTGCTCAACGAAATGGACTCAACACCCCATATTAAACGCCTAAGAATGTACCTGACTAGTAAGTATCTTAAAACCTATGGATTGCTATGTCTCCGAAAGAGAATCAAGCATGTGTACAGGGGCATAAACGCAGCAGTGATAGGATTGGAGAGGTTCAGTGAGCAAATGAAGACCCTTTGAAGTCATATTGCTTGGTACCCATTCCACGGGTCTCAACTCTCCAGGTTTAAGGGATTCTTCCTTCAGCTAAAACATGCACGTGGAACCCAGAGTATGATCAACCATGGGATCGGGAGACGTGTTCCAATATGTCTCAATTCTCGTCCCCTGGTACTCGGGTGTAACATTCCAGACGCTTTACTAACACTCTCCCAACTTGGAGAGTCAGTGCCTTTAACCTCCTGTTTGGCCCATTTGCAATTTCTGCGGAAGATGAACAGGAATAGGGAGAACCAATGAGAGACTAGCTGGAGGTGTCTGGACGGGCAAATTTAACTCTCATTTCCCACCAGGAAGAGGAATTAACCAAAGGCTCAGCGTGCCGTGCCGGAACCAGATTAGGGCCTGAAGAAATCCTGCGGTGTTGCGGCCAGCTCACAAGAAAGCGAGTTGAAGAAAGGAGCTCAGGGGCACTGTAATTCACAAACCTGCAGAGTTATAAATGACAGCTATCGTCCAAAAATATACTGAAGTAAGGCTGCCAAGAGGACTTGAAAGCGGGGCAGAATTGCAGGAAACCGATTTCAGGAGGTAGACTGGAATTGCATTTAAAGCATAGGAAAAGAGGCAGAACGTCCACAATGATGCACTTGGCCAAAAAGGGCGTATGCGTTTTTTCCTGAATATATTCAGGAAAAAACGCATACGCCCTTTTTGGCCAACCAAGCAAGCTTGCAAAGGAAATCTGCACTACAATGAAGTCTCACTTCCCCCCGGTCAAAAGGGCCATCTGAAAAAAGTGTAAAATCCAGAAAGGCAGGACAGGCCATGGAGAACTGGGAGCCTTGTTATGCTGATGGGCGGGATGTAAATTGCCAACAGCCACTCGGGAGAGGTGTATGGTGTTTCCTGAAACATCTAAAAAACAAAGCAACAGAGCCTAGGGCACTTCCACTTATGGTCCTGTAGCTTGGGAAATTAAAATCAGAAAGACACAGCCACCCCAAAGTTTGGGACGGCTCTGCTTACAAGAACCTCGTTTACGGTACAAGTTCAATATCGCAGAAAGTGAAAAATGGATAAAGAAGTTGTGGTACTTACGTACAATGCAATATCACTCAGCAATGAAATCTATGTCATAAGGCCCATAGCAGCATAATGAGTGGATTCAGGTATGATGATTCTAACTGAAATAAGTCACACAGAAAAAGAAACATCATAAGATATCACTAATACACGGAATGTAAACTTGGCTACACAGGAACTGGATTACAAAACAGAACAGGGTCTCAAATTTAGAAAACCAACTTATGCTTGCTTAAGGGGAAAGGTGAGTTGGGGTGCTGCATAAAACCAGAGATTGAAATGAGCACAGATAAAGTTCCTTAAGCCAAATATGGAATAGACAAGAACTACTCCTTGCTCAACGAAATGGACTCAACAGCCCATATTAAACGCCTAAGAATGTACCTGACTAGTAAGTATCTTAAAACCTATGGATTGCTATGTCTCTGAAAGAGAATCAAGCATGTGTACAGGGGCATAAACGCAGCAGTGATAGGATTGGAGAGGTTCGGTGAGCAACTGAAGACCCTTTGAAGTCATATTGCTTGGTACCCATTCCACGGGTCTCAACTCTCCAGGTTTAAGGGATTCTTCCTTCAGCTAAAACATGCACGTGGAACCCAGAATATGATCAACCGTGTGATCTGGAGACGTGTTCCAATATGTCTCAATTCTCGTCCCCTGGTACTCGGGTGTAACATTCCAGACGCTTTACTAACACTCTCCCGACTTGGAGAGTCAGTGCCTTTAACCTCCTGTTTGGCCCATTTGCAATTTCTGCGGAAGATGAACAGGAATAGGGAGAACCAATGAGAGACTAGCTGGAGGTGTCTGGACGGGCAAATTTAACTCTCATTTCCCACCAGGAAGAGGAATTAACCAAAGGCTCAGCGTGCCGTGCCGGAACCAGATTAGGGCCTGAAGCAATCCTGCGGTGTTGCGGCCAGCTCACAAGAAAGCGAGTTGAAGAAAGGAGCTCAGGGGCACTGTAATTCACAAACCTGCAGACTTATAAATGACAGCTATCGTCCAAAAATATACTGAAGTAAGGCTGCCAAGAGGACTTGAAAGCGGGGCAGAATTGCAGGAAACCGATTTCAGGAGGTAGACTGGAATTGCATTTAAAGCATAGGAAAAGAGGCAGAACGTCTACAATGATGCACTTGGCCAAAAAGGGCGTATGCGTTTTTTCCTGAATATATTCAGGAAAAAACGCATACGCCCTTTTTGGCCAACCAAGCAAGCTTGCAAAGGAAATCTGCACTACAATGAAGTCTCACTTCCCCCCGGTCAAAAGGGCCATCTGAAAAAAGTGTAAAATCCAGAAAGGCAGGACAGGCCATGGAGAACTGGGAGCCTTGTTATGCTGATGGGCGGGATGTAAATTGCCAACAGCCACTCGGGAGAGGTGTATGGTGTTTCCTGAAACATCTATAAAACAAAGCAACAGAGCCTAGGGCACTTCCACTTATGGTCCTATAGCTTAGGGAAATTAAAATCAAAAAGACACAGCCACCCCAAAGTTTGGGACGGCTCTGTTTACAAGAACATCCTTTACGGTACAAGTTGAATATCACAGGAAGTGAAAAATGGATAAAGAAGTTGTGGTACTTACGTACAATGCAATATCACTCAGCAATGAAATCTATGTCATCAGGCCCATAGCAGCATAATGAGTGGATTCAGGTATGATGATTCTAACTGAAATAAGTCACACAGAAAAAGAAACATCATAAGATATCACTAATACACCGAATGTAAACTTGGCTACACAGGAACTGGATTACAAAACAGAACAGGGTCTCAAATTTAGAAAACCAACTTATGCTTGCTTAAGGGGAAAGGTGAGTTGGGGTGCTGCATAAAACCAGAGATTGAAATGAGCACAGATAAAGTTCCTTAAGCCAAATATGGAATAGACAAGAACTACTCCTTGCTCAACGAAATGGACTCAACACCCCATATTAAACGCCTAAGAATGTACCTGACTAGTAAGTATCTTAAAACCTATGGATTGCTATGTCTCTGAAAGAAAATCAAGCGTGTGTACAGGGGCATAAACGCAGCAGTGATAGGATTGGAGAGGTTCGGTGAGCAAATGAAGACCCTTTGAAGTCATATTGCATGGTACCCATTCCACGGGTCTCAACTCTCCAGGTTTAAGGGATTCTTCCTTCAGCTAAAACATGCACGTGGAACCCAGAGTATGATCAACCGTGTGATCGGGAGACGTGTTCCAATATGTCTCAATTCTCGTCCCCTGGTACTCGGGTGTAACATTCCAGACGCTTTACTAACACTCTCCCGACTTGAAGAGTCAGTGCCTTTAACCTCCTGTTTGGCCCATTTGCAATTTCTGAGGAAGATGAACAGGAATAGGGAGAACCAATGAGAGACTAGCTGGAGGTGTCTGGACGGGCAAATTTAACTCTCATTTCCCACCAGGAAGAGGAATTAACCAAAGGCTCAGCGTGCCGTGCCGGAACCAGATTAGGGCCTGAAGCAATCCTGCGGTGTTGCGGCCAGCTCACAAGAAAGCGAGTTGAAGAAAGGAGCTCAGGGGCAGTGTAATTCACAAACCTGCAGAGTTATAAATGACAGCTATCATCCAAAAATATACTGAAGTAAGGCTGCCAAGAGGACTTGAAAGCGGGGCAGAATTGCAGGAAACCGATTTCAGGAGGTAGACTGGAATTGCATTTAAAGCATAGGAAAAGAGGCAGAACGTCCACAATGATGCACTTGGCCAAAAAGGGCGTATGCGTTTTTTCCTGAATATATTCAGGAAAAAACGCATACGCCCTTTTTGGCCAACCAAGCAAGCTTGCAAAGGAAATCTGCACTACAATGAAGTCTCACTTCCCCCCGGTCAAAAGAGCCATCTGAAAAAAGTGTAAAATCCAGAAAGGCAGGACAGGCCATGGAGAACTGGGAGCCTTGTTATGCTGATGGGCGGGATGTAAATTGCCAACAGCCACTTGGGAGAAGTGTATGGTGTTTCCTGAAACATCTAAAAAACAAAGCAACAGAACCTAAGGCACTTCCACTTATGGTCCTATAGCTTAGGGAAAAAAAATCAAGAAGACACAGCCACCCCAAAGTTTGGGACGGCTCTGTTTACAAGAAGCTCGTTTACGGTACAAGTTCAATAGCGCAGAAAGTGAAATATGGATAAAGAAGTTGTGGTACTTACGTACAATGCAATATCACTCAGCAATGAAATCTATGTCATCAGGCCCGTAGCAGTATAATGAATGGATTCAGGTATGATGATTCTAACTGAAATAAGTCACACAGAAAAAGAAACATCATAAGATATCACTAATACACGGAATGTAAACTTGGCTACACAGGAACTGGATTACAAATCAGAACAGGGTCTCAAATTTAGAAAACCAACTTATGCTTGCTTAAGCGAAAAAGTGAGTTGGGGTGCTGCATAAAACCAGAGATTGAAATGAGCACAGATAAAGTTCCTTAAGCCAAATATGGAATAGACAAGAGCTACTCCTTGCTCAACGAAATGGACTCAACACCCCATATTAAACGCCTAAGAATGTACCTGACTAGTAAGTATCTTAAAACCTATGGATTGCTATGTCTCTGAAAGAAAATCAAGCATGTGTACAGGGGCATAAACGCAGCACTGATAGGATTGGAGAGGTTCGTGAGCAAATGAAGACCCTTTGAAGTCATATTGCATGGTACCCATTCCACGGGTCTCAACTCTCCTGGTTTAAGGGATTCTTCCTTCAGCTAAAACATGCACGTGGAACCCAGAGTATGATCAACCATGGGATCGGGAGACGTGTTCCAATATGCCTCAGTTCTCGTCCCCTGGTACTCGGGTGCAACATTCCAGACGCTTTACTAACACTCTCCCGACTTGGAGAGTCAGTGCCTTTAACCTCCTGTTTGGCCCATTTGCAATTTCTGCGGAAGATGAACAGGAATAGGGAGAACCAATGAGAGACTAGCTGGAGGTGTCTGGACGGGCAAATTTAACTCTCATTTCCCACCAGGAAGAGGAATTAACCAAAGGCTCAGCGTGCCGTCCCGGAACCAGATTAGGGCCTGAAGCAATCCTGCGGTGTTGCGGCCAGCTCACAAGAAAGCAAGTTGAAGAAAGGAGCTCAGGGGCACTGTAATTCACAAACCTGCAGAGTTATAAATGACAGCTATCGTCCAAAAATATACTGAAGTAAGGCTGCCAAGAGGACTTGAAAGCGGGGCAGAATTGCAGGAAACCTATTTCAGGAGGTAGACTGGAATTGCATTTAAAGCATAGGAAAAGAGGCAGAACGTCCACAATGATGCACTTGGCCAAAAAGGGCGTATGCGTTTTTTCCTGAATATATTCAGGAAAAAACGCATACGCCCTTTTTGGCCAACCAAGCAAGCTTGCAAAGGAAATCTGCACTACAATGAAGTCTCACTTCCCCCCGGTCAAAAGGGCCATCTGAAAAAAGTGTAAAATCCAGAAAGGCAGGACAGGCCATGGAGAACTGGGAGCCTTGTTATGCTGATGGGCGGGATGTAAATTGCCAACAGCCACTCGGGAGAGGTGTATGGTGTTTCCTGAAACATCTAAAAAACAAAGCAACAGAGCCTAGGGCACTTCCACTTATGGTCCTATAGCTTAGGGAAATTAAAATCAAAAAGACACAGCCACCCCAATGTTTGGGACGGCTCTGTTTACAAGAACCTCGTTTACGGTACAAGTTCAATATCGCAGAAAGTGAAAAATGGATAAAGAAGTTGTGGTACTTACGTACAATGCAATATCACTCAGCAATGAAATCTATGTCATCAGGCCCGTAGCAGCATAATGAGTGGATTCAGGTATGATGATTCTAACTGAAATAAGTCACACAGAAAAAGAAACATCATAAGATATCACTAATACACGGGATGTAAACTTGGCTACACAGGAACTGGATTACAAAACTGAACAGGGTCTCAAATTTAGAAAACCAACTTATGCTTGCTTAAGGGGAAAGGTGAGTTGGGGTGCTGCATAAAACCAGAGATTGAAATGAGCACAGATAAAGTTCCTTAAGCCAAATATAGAATACACAAGAACTACTCCTTGCTCAACGAAATGGACTCAACACCCCATATTAAACGCCTAAGAATGTACCTGACTAGTAAGAATTTTAAAACCTATGGATTGCTATGTCTCCGAAAGAAAATCAAGCGTGTGTACAGGGGCATAAACGCAGCAGTGATAGGATTGGAGAGGTTCGGTGAGCAAATGAAGACCCTTTGAAGTCATATTGCATGGTACCCATTCCACGGGTCTCAACTCTCCAGGTTTAAGGGATTCTTCCTTCAGCTAAAACATGCACGTGGAACCCAGAGTATGACCAACCGTGTGATCGGGAGACGTGTTCCAATATGTCTCAATTCTCGTCCCCTGGTACTCGGGTGTAACATTCCAGACGCTTTACTAACACTCTCCCGACTTGGAGAGTCAGTGCCTTTACCCTCCTGTTTGGCCCATTTGCAATTTCTGAGGAAGATGAACAGGAATAGGGAGAACCAATGAGAGACTAGCTGGAGGTGTCTGGACGGGCAAATTTAACTCTCATTTCCCACCAGGAAGAGGAATTAACCAAAGGCTCAGCGTGCCATGCCGGAACCAGATTAGGGCCTGAAGCAATCCTGCGGTGTTGCGGCCAGCTCAAAAGAAAGCGAGTTGAAGAAAGGAGCTCAGGGGCACTGTAATTCACAAACCTGCAGAGTTATAAATGACAGCTATCATCCAAAAATATACTGAAGTAAGGCTGCCAAGAGGACTTGAAAGCGGGGCAGAATTGCAGGAAACCGATTTCAGGAGGTAGACTGGAATTGTATTTAAAGCATAGGAAAAGAGGCAGAACGTCCACAATGATGCACTTGGCCAAAAAGGGCGTATGCGTTTTTTCCTGAATATATTCAGGAAAAAACGCATACGCCCTTTTTGGCCAACCAAGCAAGCTTGCAAAGGAAATCTGCACTACAATGAAGTCTCACTTCCCCCCGGTCAAAAGGGCCATCTGAAAAAAGTGTAAAATCCAGAAGGCAGGACAGGCCATGGAGAACTGGGAGCCTTGTTATGCTGATGGGCGGGATGTAAATTGCCAACAGCCACTCGGGAGAGGTGTATGGTGTTTCCTGAAACATCTAAAAAACAAAGCAACACAGCCTAGGGCACTTCCACTTATGGTCCTATAGCTTAGGGAAATTAAAATCAAAAAGACACAGCCACCCCAAAGTTTGGGACGGCTCTGTTTACAAGAACATCGTTTACGGTACAAGTTGAATATCACAGAAAGTGAAAAATGGATAAAGAAGTTGTGGTACTTACGTACAATGCAATATCACTCAGCAATGAAATCTATGTCATCAGGCCCGTAGCAGCATAATGAGTGGATTCAGGTATGATGATTCTAACTGAAATAAGTCACACAGAAAAAGAAACATCATAAGATATCACTAATACACCGAATGTAAACTTGGCTACACAGGAACTGGATTACAAAACAGAACAGGGTCTCAAATTTAGAAAACCAACTTATGCTTGCTTAAGGGGAAAGGTGAGTTGGGGTGCTGCATAAAACCAGAGATTGAAATGAGCACAGATAAAGTTCCTTAAGCCAAATATGGAATAGACAAGAACTACTCCTTGCTCAACGAAATGGACTCAACACCCCATATTAAACGCCTAAGAATGTACCTGACTAGTAAGTATCTTAAAACCTATGGATTGCTATGTCTCTGAAAGAAAATCAAGCGTGTGTACAGGGGCATAAACGCAGCAGTGATAGGATTGGAGAGGTTTGGTGAGCAAATGAAGACCCTTTGAAGTCATATTGCATGGTACCCATTCCACGGGTCTCAACTCTCCAGGTTTAAGGGATTCTTCCTTCAGCTAAAACATGCACGTGGAACCCAGAGTATGATCAACCGTGTGATCGGGAGACGTGTTCCAATATGTCTCAATTCTCGTCCCCTGGTACTCGGGTGTAACATTCCAGACGCTTTACTAACACTCTCCCGACTTGGAGAGTCAGTGCCTTTAACCTACTGTTTGGCCCATTTGCAATTTCTGAGGAAGATAAACAGGAATAGGGAGAACCAATGAGAGACTAGCTGGAGGTGTCTGGACGGGCAAATTTAACTCTCATTTCCCACCAGGAAGAGGAATTAACCAAAGGCTCAGCGTGCCGTGCCGGAACCAGATTAGGGCCTGAAGCAATCCTGCGGTGTTGCGGCCAGCTCACAAGAAAGCGAGTTGAAGAAAGGAGCTCAGGGGCAGTGTAATTCACAAACCTGCAGAGTTATAAATGACAGCTATCATCCAAAAATATACTGAAGTAAGGCTGCCAAGAGGACTTGAAAGCGGGGCAGAATTGCAGGAAACCGATTTCAGGAGGTAGACTGGAATTGCATTTAAAGCATAGGAAAAGAGGCAGAACGTCCACAATGATGCACTTGGCCAAAAAGGGCGTATGCGTTTTTTCCTGAATATATTCAGGAAAAAACGCATACGCCCTTTTTGGCCAACCAAGCAAGCTTGCAAAGGAAATCTGCACTACAATGAAGTCTCACTTCCCCCCGGTCAAAAGAGCCATCTGAAAAAAGTGTAAAATCCAGAAAGGCAGGACAGGCCATGGAGAACTGGGAGCCTTGTTATGCTGATGGGCGGGATGTAAATTGCCAACAGCCACTTGGGAGAAGTGTATGGTGTTTCCTGAAACATCTAAAAAACAAAGCAACAGAACCTAAGGCACTTCCACTTATGGTCCTATAGCTTAGGGAAAAAAAATCAAGAAGACACAGCCACCCCAAAGTTTGGGACGGCTCTGTTTACAAGAAGCTCGTTTACGGTACAAGTTCAATAGCGCAGAAAGTGAAATATGGATAAAGAAGTTGTGGTACTTACGTACAATGCAATATCACTCAGCAATGAAATCTATGTCATCAGGCCCGTAGCAGTATAATGAATGGATTCAGGTATGATGATTCTAACTGAAATAAGTCACACAGAAAAAGAAACATCATAAGATATCACTAATACACGGAATGTAAACTTGGCTACACAGGAACTGGATTACAAATCAGAACAGGGTCTCAAATTTAGAAAACCAACTTATGCTTGCTTAAGCGAAAAAGTGAGTTGGGGTGCTGCATAAAACCAGAGATTGAAATGAGCACAGATAAAGTTCCTTAAGCCAAATATGGAATAGACAAGAGCTACTCCTTGCTCAACGAAATGGACTCAACACCCCATATTAAACGCCTAAGAATGTACCTGACTAGTAAGTATCTTAAAACCTATGGATTGCTATGTCTCTGAAAGAAAATCAAGCATGTGTACAGGGGCATAAACGCAGCACTGATAGGATTGGAGAGGTTCGTGAGCAAATGAAGACCCTTTGAAGTCATATTGCATGGTACCCATTCCACGGGTCTCAACTCTCCTGGTTTAAGGGATTCTTCCTTCAGCTAAAACATGCACGTGGAACCCAGAGTATGATCAACCATGGGATCGGGAGACGTGTTCCAATATGCCTCAGTTCTCGTCCCCTGGTACTCGGGTGCAACATTCCAGACGCTTTACTAACACTCTCCCGACTTGGAGAGTCAGTGCCTTTAACCTCCTGTTTGGCCCATTTGCAATTTCTGCGGAAGATGAACAGGAATAGGGAGAACCAATGAGAGACTAGCTGGAGGTGTCTGGACGGGCAAATTTAACTCTCATTTCCCACCAGGAAGAGGAATTAACCAAAGGCTCAGCGTGCCGTCCCAGAACCAGATTAGGGCCTGAAGCAATCCTGCGGTGTTGCGGCCAGCTCACAAGAAAGCAAGTTGAAGAAAGGAGCTCAGGGGCACTGTAATTCACAAACCTGCAGAGTTATAAATGACAGCTATCGTCCAAAAATATACTGAAGTAAGGCTGCCAAGAGGACTTGAAAGCGGGGCAGAATTGCAGGAAACCTATTTCAGGAGGTAGACTGGAATTGCATTTAAAGCATAGGAAAAGAGGCAGAACGTCCACAATGATGCACTTGGCCAAAAAGGGCGTATGCGTTTTTTCCTGAATATATTCAGGAAAAAACGCATACGCCCTTTTTGGCCAACCAAGCAAGCTTGCAAAGGAAATCTGCACTACAATGAAGTCTCACTTCCCCCCGGTCAAAAGGGCCATCTGAAAAAAGTGTAAAATCCAGAAAGGCAGGACAGGCCATGGAGAACTGGGAGCCTTGTTATGCTGATGGGCGGGATGTAAATTGCCAACAGCCACTCGGGAGAGGTGTATGGTGTTTCCTGAAACATCTAAAAAACAAAGCAACAGAGCCTAGGGCACTTCCACTTATGGTCCTATAGCTTAGGGAAATTAAAATCAAAAAGACACAGCCACCCAAATGTTTGGGACGGCTCTGTTTACAAGAACCTCGTTTACGGTACAAGTTCAATATCGCAGAAAGTGAAAAATGGATAAAGAAGTTGTGGTACTTACGTACAATGCAATATCACTCAGCAATGAAATCTATGTCATCAGGCCCGTAGCAGCATAATGAGTGGATTCAGGTATGATGATTCTAACTGAAATAAGTCACACAGAAAAAGAAACATCATAAGATATCACTAATACACGGGATGTAAACTTGGCTACACAGGAACTGGATTACAAAACTGAAGAGAGTCTCAAATTTAGAAAACCAACTTATGCTTGCTTAAGGGGAAAGGTGAGTTGGGGTGCTGCATAAAATCAGAGATTGAAATGAGCACAGATAAAGTTCCTTAAGCCAAATATAGAATACACAAGAACTACTCCTTGCTCAACGAAATGGACTCAACACCCCATATTAAACGCCTAAGAATGTACCTGACTAGTAAGAATTTTAAAACCTATGGATTGCTATGTCTCCGAAAGAAAATCAAGCGTGTGTACAGGGGCATAAACGCAGCAGTGATAGGATTGGAGAGGTTCGGTGAGCAAATGAAGACCCTTTGAAGTCATATTTCATGGTACCCATTCCACGGGTCTCAACTCTCCAGGTTTAAGGGATTCTTCCTTCAGCTAAAACATGCACGTGGAACCCAGAGTATGACCAACCGTGTGATCGGGAGACGTGTTCCAATATGTCTCAATTCTCGTCCCCTGGTACTCGGGTGTAACATTCCAGACGCTTTACTAACACTCTCCCGACTTGGAGAGTCAGTGCCTTTAACCTCCTGTTTGGCCCATTTGCAATTTCTGAGGAAGATGAACAGGAATAGGGAGAACCAATGAGAGACTAGCTGGAGGTGTCTGGACGGGCAAATTTAACTCTCATTTCCCACCAGGAAGAGGAATTAACCAAAGGCTCAGCGTGCCATGCCGGAACCAGATTAGGGCCTGAAGCAATCCTGCGGTGTTGCGGCCAGCTCACAAGAAAGCGAGTTGAAGAAAGGAGCTCAGGGGCACTGTAATTCACAAACCTGCAGAGTTATAAATGACAGCTATCATCCAAAAATATACTGAAGTAAGGCTGCCAAGAGGACTTGAAAGCGGGGCAGAATTGCAGGAAACCGATTTCAGGAGGTAGACTGGTATTGTATTTAAAGCATAGGAAAAGAGGCAGAACGTCCACAATGATGCACTTGGCCAAAAAGGGCGTATGCGTTTTTTCCTGAATATATTCAGGAAAAAACGCATACGCCCTTTTTGGCCAACCAAGCAAGCTTGCAAAGGAAATCTGCACTACAATGAAGTCTCACTTCCCCCCGGTCAAAAGGGCCATCTGAAAAAAGTGTAAAATCCAGAAAGGCAGGACAGGCCATGGAGAACTGGGAGCCTTGTTATGCTGATGGGCGGGATGTAAATTGCCAACAGCCACTCGGGAGAGGTGTATGGTGTTTCCTGAAACATCTAAAAAACAAAGCAACAGAACCTAAGGCACTTCCACTTATGGTCCTATAGCTTAGGGAAAAAAAATCAAGAAGACACAGCCACCCCAAAGTTTGGGACGGCTCTGTTTACAAGAAGCTCGTTTACGGTACAAGTTCAATAGCGCAGAAAGTGAAATATGGATAAAGAAGTTGTGGTACTTACGTACAATGCAATATCACTCAGCAATGAAATCTATGTCATCAGGCCCGTAGCAGTATAATGAATGGATTCAGGTATGATGATTCTAACTGAAATAAGTCACACAGAAAAAGAAACATCATAAGATATCACTAATACACGGAATGTAAACTTGGCTACACAGGAACTGGATTACAAAACAGAACAGGGTCTCAAATTTAGAAAACCAACTTATGCTTGCTTAAGGGGAAAGGTGAGTTGGGGTGCTGCATAAAACCAGAGATTGAAATGAGCACAGATAAAGTTCCTTAAGCCAAATATGGAATAGACAAGAACTACTCCTTGCTCAACGAAATGGACTCAACACCCCATATTAAACGCCTAAGAATGTACCTGACTAGTAAGTATCTTAAAACCTATGGATTGCTATGTCTCTGAAAGAAAATCAAGCGTGTGTACAGGGGCATAAACGCAGCAGTGATAGGATTGGAGAGGTTCGGTGAGCAAATGAAGACCCTTTGAAGTCATATTGCATGGTACCCATTCCACGGGTCTCAACTCTCCAGGTTTAAGGGATTCTTCCTTCAGCTAAAACATGCACGTGGAACCCAGAGTATGATCAACCGTGTGATCGGGAGACGTGTTCCAATATGTCTCAATTCTCGTCCCCTGGTACTCGGGTGTAACATTCCAGACGCTTTACTAACACTCTCCCGACTTGGAGAGTCAGTGCCTTTAACCTACTGTTTGGCCCATTTGCAATTTCTGAGGAAGATAAACAGGAATAGGGAGAACCAATGAGAGACTAGCTGGAGGTGTCTGGACGGGCAAATTTAACTCTCATTTCCCACCAGGAAGAGGAATTAACCAAAGGCTCAGCGTGCCGTGCCGGAACCAGATTAGGGCCTGAAGCAATCCTGCGGTGTTGCGGCCAGCTCACAAGAAAGCGAGTTGAAGAAAGGAGCTCAGGGGCAGTGTAATTCACAAACCTGCAGAGTTATAAATGACAGCTATCATCCAAAAATATACTGAAGTAAGGCTGCCAAGAGGACTTGAAAGCGGGGCAGAATTGCAGGAAACCGATTTCAGGAGGTAGACTGGAATTGCATTTAAAGCATAGGAAAAGAGGCAGAACGTCCACAATGATGCACTTGGCCAAAAAGGGCGTATGCGTTTTTTCCTGAATATATTCAGGAAAAAACGCATACGCCCTTTTTGGCCAACCAAGCAAGCTTGCAAAGGAAATCTGCACTACAATGAAGTCTCACTTCCCCCCGGTCAAAAGAGCCATCTGAAAAAAGTGTAAAATCCAGAAAGGCAGGACAGGCCATGGAGAACTGGGAGCCTTGTTATGCTGATGGGCGGAATGTAAATTGCCAACAGCCACTTGGGAGAAGTGTATGGTGTTTCCTGAAACATCTAAAAAACAAAGCAACAGAACCTAAGGCACTTCCACTTATGGTCCTATAGCTTAGGGAAAAAAAATCAAGAAGACACAGCCACCCCAAAGTTTGGGACGGCTCTGTTTACAAGAAGCTCGTTTACGGTACAAGTTCAATAGCGCAGAAAGTGAAATATGGATAAAGAAGTTGTGGTACTTACGTACAATGCAATATCACTCAGCAATGAAATCTATGTCATCAGGCCCGTAGCAGTATAATGAATGGATTCAGGTATGATGATTCTAACTGAAATAAGTCACACAGAAAAAGAAACATCATAAGATATCACTAATACACGGAATGTAAACTTGGCTACACAGGAACTGGATTACAAAACAGAACAGGGTCTCAAATTTAGAAAACCAACTTATGCTTGCTTAAGGGGAAAGGTGAGTTGGGGTGCTGCATAAAACCAGAGATTGAAATGAGCACAGATAAAGTTCCTTAAGCCAAATATGGAATAGACAAGAACTACTCCTTGCTCAACGAAATGGACTCAACACCCCATATTAAATGCCTAAGAATGTACCTGACTAGTAAGTATCTTAAAACCTATGGATTGCTATGTCTCTGAAAGAAAATCAAGCGTGTGTACAGGGGCATAAACGCAGCAGTGATAGGATTGGAGAGGTTCGGTGAGCAAATGAAGACCCTTTGAAGTCATATTGCATGGTACCCATTCCACGGGTCTCAACTCTCCAGGTTTAAGGGATTCTTCCTTCAGCTAAAACATGCACGTGGAACCCAGAGTATGATCAACCGTGTGATCGGGAGACGTGTTCCAATATGTCTCAATTCTCGTCCCCTGGTACTCGGGTGTAACATTCCAGACGCTTTACTAACACTCTCCCGACTTGGAGAGTCAGTGCCTTTAACCTCCTGTTTGGCCCATTTGCAATTTCTGAGGAAGATGAACAGGAATAGGGAGAACCAATGAGAGACTAGGTGGAGGTGTCTGGACGGGCAAATTTAACTCTCATTTCCCACCAGGAAGAGGAATTAACCAAAGGCTCAGCGTGCCGTGCCGGAACCAGATTAGGGCCTGAAGCAATCCTGCGGTGTTGCGGCCAGCTCACAAGAAAGCGAGTTGAAGAAAGGAGCTCAGGGGCACTGTAATTCACAAACCTGCAGACTTATAAATGACAGCTATCGTCCAAAAATATACTGAAGTAAGGCTGCCAAGAGGACTTGAAAGCGGGGCAGAATTGCAGGAAACCGATTTCAGGAGGTAGACTGGAATTGCATTTAAAGCATAGGAAAAGAGGCAGAACGTCCACAATGATGCACTTGGCCAAAAAGGGCGTATGCGTTTTTTCCTGAATATATTCAGGAAAAAACGCATACGCACTTTTTGGCCAACAAAGCAAGCTTGCAAAGGAAATCTGCACTACAATGAAGTCTCACTTCCCCCCGGTCAAAAGGGCCACCTGAAAAAAGTGTAAAATCCAGAAAGGCAGGACAGGCCATGGAGAACTGGGAGCCTTGTTATGCTGATGGGCGGGATGTAAATTGCCAACAGCCACTCGGGAGAGGTGTATGGTGTTTCCTGAAACATCTAAAAAACAAAGCAACAGAGCCTAGGGCACTTCCACTTATGGTCCTGTAGCTTGGGAAATTAAAATCAAAAAGACACAGCCACCCCAAAGTTTGGGACGGCTCTGTTTACAAGAACCTCGTTTACGGTACAAGTTCAATATCGCAGAAAGTGAAAAATGCATAAAGAAGTTGTGGTACTTACGTACAATGCAATATCACTCAGCAATGAAATCTATGTCATCAGGCCCGTAGCAGCATAATGAGTGGATTCAGGTATGATGATTCTAACTGAAATAAGTCACACAGAAAAAGAAACATCATAAGATATCATTAATACACGGAATGTAAACTTGGCTACACAGGAACTAGATTACAAAACAGAACAGGGTCTCAAATTTAGGAAACCAACTTATGCTTGCTTAAGGGGAAAGGTGAGTTGGGGTGCTGCATAAAACCAGAGATTGAAATGAGCACAGATAAAGTTCCTTAAGCCAAATATAGAATAGACAAGAACTACTCCTTGCTCAACGAAATGGACTCAACACCCCATATTAAACGCCTAAGAATGTACCTGACAATAAGTATCTTAAAACCTATGGATTGCTATGTCTCTGAAAGAAAATCAAGCGTGTGTACAGGTGCATAAACGCAGCAGTGATAGGATTGGAGAGGTTCGGTGAGCAAATGAAGACCCTTTGAAGTCATATTGCATGGTACCCATTCCACGGGTCTCAACTCTCCAGGTTTAAGGGACTCTGCCTTCAGGTAAAACATGCACGTGGAACCCAGAGTATGATCAACCGTGTGATCGGGAGACGTGTTCCAATATGTCTCAGTTCTCGTCCCCTGGTACTCGGGTGCAACATTCCAGACGCTTTACTAACACTCTCCCGACTTGGAGAGTCAGTGCCTTTAACCTCCTGTTTGGGCCAGTTTGCAATTTCTGCGGAAGATGAACAGGAATAGGGAGAACCAAAGAGAGACTAGCTGGAGGTGTCTGGACGGGCAAATTTAACTCTCATTTCCCACCAGGAAGAGGAATTAACCAAAGGCTCAGCGTGCCGTGCCGGAACCAGATTAGGGCCTGAAGCAATCCTGCGGTGTTGCGGCCAGCTCACAAGAAAGCGAGTTGAAGAAAGGAGCTCAGGGGCACTGTAATTCACAAACCTGCAGAGTTATAAATGACAGCTATCGTCCAAAAATATACTGAAGTAAGGCTGCCAAGAGGACTTGAAAGCGGGGCAGAATTGCAGGAAACCGATTTCAGGAGGTAGACTGGAATTGCATTTAAAGCATAGGAAAAGAGGCAGAACGTCCACAATGATGCACTTGGCCAAAAAGGGCGTATGCGTTTTTTCCTGAATATATTCAGGAAAAAACGCATACGCCCTTTTTGGCCAACCAAGCAAGCTTGCAAAGGAAATCTGCACTACAATGAAGTCTCACTTCCCCCTGGTCAAAAGGGCCATCTGAAAAAAGTGTAAAATCCAGAAAGGCAGGACAGGCCATGGAGAACTGGGAGCCTTGTTATGCTGATGGGCGGGATGTAAATTGCCAACAGCCACTCGGGAGAGGTGTATGGTGTTTCCTGAAACATCTAAAAAACAAAGCAACAGAGCCTAGGGCACTTCCACTTATGGTCCTGTAGCTTGGGAAATTAAAATCAGAAAGACACAGCCACCCCAAAGTTTGGGACGGCTCTGTTTACAAGAACCTCGTTTACGGTACAAGTTCAATATCGCAGAAAGTGAAAAATGGATAAAGAAGTTGTGGTACTTACGTACAATGCAATATCACTCAGCAATGAAATCTATGTCATCAGGCCCATAGCAGCATAATGAGTGGATTCAGGTATGATGATTCTAACTGAAATAACTCACACAGAAAAAGAAACATCATAAGATATCACTAATACACGGAATGTAAACTTGGCTACACAGGAACTGGATTACAAAACAGAACAGGGTCTCAAATTTAGAAAACCAACTTATGCTTGCTTAAGGGGAAAGGTGAGTTGGGGTGCTGCATAAAACCAGAGATTGAAATGAGCACAGATAAAGTTCCTTAAGCCAAATATGGAATAGACAAGAGCTACTCCTTGCTCAACGAAATGGACTCAACACCCCATATTAAACGCCTAAGAATGTACCTGACTAGTAAGTATCTTAAAACCTATGGATTGCTATGTCTCTGAAAGAAAATCAAGCGTGTGTACAGGGGCATAAACGCAGCAATGATAGGATTGGAGAGGTTCGGTGAGCAAATGAAGACCCTTTGAAGTCATATTGCATGGTATCCATTGCACGAGTCTCAAGTCTCCAGGTTTAAGGGATTCTTCCTTCAGCTAAAACATGCACGTGGAACCCAGAGTATGATCAACCGTGTGATCGGGAGACGTGTTCCAATATGTCTCAGTTCTCGTCCCCTGGTACTCAGGTGCAACATTCCAGACGCTTTACTAACACTCTCCCGACTTGGAGAGTCAGTGCCTTTAACCTCCTGTTTGGCCCATTTGCAATTTCTGAGGAAGATGAACAGAAATAGGGAGAACCAATGAGAGACTAGCTGGAGGTGTCTGGACGGGCAAATTTAACTCTCATTTCCCACCAGGAAGAGGAATTAACCAAAGGCTCAGCGTGCCGTGCCGGAACCAGATTAGGGCCTGAAGCAATCCTGTGGTGTTGCGGCCAGCTCACAAGAAAGCGAGTTGAAGAAAGGAGCTCAGGGGCACTGTAATTCACAAACCTGCAGAGTTATAAATGACAGCTATCGTCCAAAAATATACTGAAGTAAGGCTGCCAAGAGGACTTGAAAGCGGGGCAGAATTGCAGGAAACCGATTTCAGGAGGTAGACTGGAATTGCATTTACAGCATAGGAAAAGAGGCAGAACGTCCACAATGATGCACTTGGCCAAAAAGGGCGTATGCGTTTTTTCCTGAATATATTCAGGATAAAACGCATACGCCCTTTTTGGCCAACCAAGCAAGCTTGCAAAGGAAATCTGCACTACAATGAAGTCTCACTTCCCCCCGGTCAAAAGGGCCACCTGAAAAAAGTGTAAAATCCAGAAAGGCAGGACAGGCCATGGAGAACTGGGAGCCTTGTTATGCTGATGGGCGGGATGTAAATTGCCAACAGCCACTCGGGAGAGGTGTATGGTGCTTCCTGAAACACCTAAAAAACATAGCAGCGGAGCCTAGGGCACTTCCACTTATGGTCCTATAGCTTAGGGAAATTAAAATCAAAAAGACACAGCCACCCCAAAGTTTGGGACGGCTCTGTTTACAAGAACATCGTTTACGGTACAAGTTCAATATCACAGAAAGTGAAAAATGGATAAAGAAGTTGTGGTACTTACGTACAATGCAATATCACTCAGCAATGAAATCTATGTCATCAGGCCCGTAGCAGCATAATGAGTGGATTCAGGTATGATGATTCTAACTGAAATAAGTCACACAGAAAAAGAAACATCATAAGATATCACTAATACACCGAATGTAAACTTGGCTACACAGGAACTGGATTACAAAACAGAACAGGGTCTCAAATTTAGAAAACCAACTTATGCTTGCTTAAGGGGAAAGGTGAGTTGGGGTGCTGCATAAAACCAGAGATTGAAATGAGCACAGATAAAGTTCCTTAAGCCAAATATGGAATAGACAAGAACTACTCCTTGCTCAACGAAATGGACTCAACACCACATATTAAACGCCTAAGAATGTACCTGACTAGTAAGTATCTTAAAACCTATGGATTGCTATGTCTCTGAAAGAAAATCAAGCGTGTGTACAGGGGCATAAACGTAGCAGTGATAGGATTGGAGAGGTTTGGTGAGCAAATGAAGACCCTTTGAAGTCATATTGCATGGTACCCATTCCACGGGTCTCAACTCTCCAGGTTTAAGGGATTCTTCCTTCAGCTAAAACATGCACGTGGAACCCAGAGTATGATCAACCGTGTGATCGGGAGACGTGTTCCAATATGTCTCAATTCTCGTCCCCTGGTACTCGGGTGTAACATTCCAGACGCTTAACTTACACTCTCCCGACTTGGAGAGTCAGTGCCTTTAACCTCCTGTTTGGCCCATTTGCAATTTCTGCGGAAGATGAACAGGAATAGGAAGAACCAATGAGAGACTAGGTGGAGGTGTCTGGACGGGCAAATTTAACTCTCATTTCCCACCAGGAAGAGGAATTAACCAAAGGCTCAGCGTGCTGTGCCGGAACCAGATTAGGGCCTGAAGCAATCCTGCGGTGTTGCGGCCAGCTCACAAGAAAGCGAGTTGAAGAAAGGAGCTCAGGGGCACTGTAATTTACAAACCTGCAGAGTTATAAATGACAGCTATCTTCCAAAAATATACTGAAGTAAGGCTGCCAAGAGGACTTGAAAGCGGGGCAGAATTGCAGGAAACCGATTTCAGGAGGTAGACTGGAATTGCATTTAAAGCATAGGAAAAGAGGCAGAACGTCCACAATGATGCACTTGGCCAAAAAGGGCGTATGCGTTTTTTCCTGAATATATTCAGGAAAAAACGCATACGCCCTTTTTGGCCAACCAAGCAAGCTTGTAAAGGAAATCTGCACTACAATGAAGTCTCACTTCCCCCCGGTCAAAAGGGCCATCTGAAAAAAGTGTAAAATCCAGAAAGGCAGGACAGGCCATGGAGAACTGGGAGCCTTGTTATGCTGATGGGCGGGATGTAAATTGCCAACAGCCACTCGGGAGAGGTGTATGGTGTTTCCTGAAACATCTAAAAAACAAAGCAACAGAGCCTAGGGCACTTCCACTTATGGTCCTATAGCTTAGGGAAATTAAAATCAAAAAGACACAGCCACCCCAAAGTTTGGGACGGCTCTGTTTACAAGAACCTCGTTTACGGTACAAGTTCAATAGCGCAGAAAGTGAAAAATGGATAAAGAAGTTGTGGTACTTACGTACAATGCAATATCACTCAGCAATGAAATCTATGTCATCAGGCCCGTAGCAGCATAATGAGTGGATTCAGGTATGATGATTCTAACTGAAATAAGTCACACAGAAAAAGAAACATCATAAGATATCACTAATACACGGGATGTAAACTTGGCTACACAGGAACTGGATTACAAAACAGAACAGGGTCTCAAATTTAGAAAACCAACTTATGCTTGCTTAAGGGGAAAGGTGAGTTGGGGTGCTGCATCAAACCAGAGATTGAAATGAGCACAGATAAAGTTCCTTAAGCCAAATATAGAATAGACAAGAACTACTCCTTGCTCAACGAAATGGACTCAACACCCCATATTAAACGCCTAAGAATGTACCTGACAATAAGTATCTTAAAACCTATGGATTGCTATGTCTCTGAAAGAAAATCAAGCGTGTGTACAGGGGCATAAACGCAGCAGTGATAGGATTGGAGAGGTTCGGTGAGCAAATGAAGACCCTTTGAAGTCATATTGCATGGTACCCATTCCACGGGTCTCAACTCTCCAGGTTTAAGGGACTCTGCCTTCAGGTAAAACATGCACGTGGAACCCAGAGTATGATCAACCGTGTGATCGGGAGACGTGTTCCAATATGTCTCAGTTCTCGTCCCCTGGTACTCGGGTGCAACATTCCAGACGCTTTACTAACACTCTCCCGACTTGGAGAGTCAGTGCCTTTAACCTCCTGTTTGGCCCAGTTTGCAATTTCTGCGGAAGATGAACAGGAATAGGGAGAACCAAAGAGAGACTAGCTGGAGGTGTCTGGACGGGCAAATTTAACTCTCATTTCCCACCAGGAAGAGGAATTAACCAAAGGCTCAGCGTGCCGTGCCAGAACCAGATTAGGGCCTGAAGCAATCCTGTGGTGTTGCGGCCAGCTCACAAGAAAGCGAGTTGAAGAAAGGAGCTCAGGGGCACTGTAATTCACAAACCTGCAGAGTTATAAATGACAGCTATCGTCCAAAAATATACTGAAGTAAGGCTGCCAAGAGGACTTGAAAGCGGGGCAGAATTGCAGGAAACCGATTTCAGGAGGTAGACTGGAATTGCATTTAAAGCATAGGAAAAGAGGCAGAACGTCCACAATGATGTACTTGGCCAAAAAGGGCGTATGCGTTTTTTCCTGAATATATTCAGGAAAAAACGCATACGCCCTTTTTGGCCAACCAAGCAAGCTTGCAAAGGAAATCTGCACTACAATGAAGTCTCACTTCCCCCCGGTCAAAAGGGCCATCTGAAAAAAGTGTAAAATCCAGAAAGGCAGGACAGGCCATGGAGAACTGGGAGCCTTGTTATGCTGATGGGCGGGATGTAAATTGCCAACAGCCAGTCGGGAGAGGTGTATGGTGTTTCCTGAAACATCTAAAAAACAAAGCAACAGAGCCTAGGGCACTTCCACTTATGGTCCTATAGCTTAGGGAAATTAAAATCAAAAAGACACAGCCACCCCAAAGTTTGGGACGGCTCTGTTTACAAGAACATCGTTTACGGTACAAGTTCAATATCACAGAAAGTGAAAAATGGATAAAGAAGTTGTGGTACTTACGTACAATGCAATATCACTCAGCAATGAAATCTATGTCATCAGGCCCGTAGCAGCATAATGAGTGGATTCAGGTATGATGATTCTAATTGAAATAAGTCACACAGAAAAAGAAACATCATAAGATATCACTAATACACCGAATGTAAACTTGGCTACACAGGAACTGGATTACAAAACAGAACAGGGTCTCAAATTTAGAAAACCAACTTATGCTTGCTTAAGGAGAAAGGTGAGTTGGGGTGCTGCATCAAACCAGAGATTGAAATGAGCACAGATAAAGTTCCTTAAGCCAAATATGGAATAGACAAGAACTACTCCTTGCTCAACGAAATGGACTCAACACCCCATATTAAACGCCTAAGAATGTACCTGACTAGTAAGTATCTTAAAACCTATGGATTGCTATGTCTCTGAAAGAAAATCAAGCGTGTGTACAGGGGCATAAACGCAGCAGTGATAGGATTGGAGAGGTTCGGTGAGCAAATGAAGACCCTTTGAAGTCATATTGCATGGTACCCATTCCACGGGTCTCAACTCTCCAGGTTTAAGGGATTCTTCCTTCAGCTAAAACATGCACGTGGAACCCAGAGTATGATCAACCGAGTGATCGGGAGACGTGTGCAAATATGTCTCAATTCTCGTCCCCTGGTACTCGAGTGTAACATTCCAGACGCTTTACAAACACTCTCCCGACTTGGAGAGTCAGTGCCTTTAACCTCCTGTTTGGCCCATTTGCAATTTCTGCGGAAGATGAACAGGAATAGGGAGAACCAAAGAGAGACTAGCTGGAGGTGTCTGGACGGGCAAATTTAACTCTCATTTCCCACCAGGAAGAGGAATTAACCAAAGGCTCAGCGTGCCGTGCCGGAACCAGATTAGGGCCTGAAGCAATCCTGCGGTGTTGCGGCCAGCTCACAAGAAAGCGAGTTGAAGAAAGGAGCTCAGGGGCACTGTAATTCACAAACCTGCAGAGTTATAAATGACAGCTATCGTCCAAAAATATACTGAAGTAAGGCTGCCAAGAGGACTTGAAAGCGGGGCAGAATTGCAGGAAACCGATTTCAGGAGGTAGACTGGAATTGCATTTAAAGCATAGGAAAAGAGGCAGAACGTCCACAATGATTCACTTGGCCAAAAAGGGCGTATGCGTTTTTTCCTGAATATATTCAGGAAAAAACGCATATGCCCTTTTTGGCCAACCAAGCAAGCTTGCAAAGGAAATCTGCACTACAATGAAGTCTCACTTCCCCCCGGTCAAAAGGGCCATCTGAAAAAAGTGTAAAATCCAGAAAGGCAGGACAGGCCATGGAGAACTGGGAGCCTTGTTATGCTGATGGGCGGGATGTAAATTGCCAACAGCCACTCGGGAGAGGTGTATAGTGTTTCCTGAAACATCTAAAAAACAAAGCAACACAGCCTAGGGCACTTCCACTTATGGTCCTATAGCTTAGGGAAATTAAAATCAAAAAGACACAGCCACCCCAAAGTTTGGGACGGCTCTGTTTACAAGAACCTCGTTTACGGTACAAGTTCAATATCGCAGAAAGTGAAAAATGGATAAAGAAGTTGTGGTACTTACGTACAATGCAATATCACTCAGCAATGAAATCTATGTCATCAGGCCCGTAGCAGCATAATGAGTGGATTCAGGTATGATGATTCTAACTGAAATAAGTCACACAGAAAAAGAAACATCATAAGATATCATTAATACACGGAATGTAAACTTGGCTACACAGGAACTGGATTACAAAACAGAACAGTGTCTCAAATTTAGGAAACCAACTTATGCTTGCTTAAGGGGAAAGGTGAGTTGGGGTGCTGCATAAAACCAGAGATTGAAATGAGCACAGATAAAGTTCCTTAAGCCAAATATGGAATAGACAAGAACTACTCCTTGCTCAACGAAATGGACTCAACACCCCATATTAAACGCCTAAGAATGTACCTGACTAGTAAGTATCTTAAAACCTATGGATTGCTATGTCTCTGAAAGAAAATCAAGCGTGTGTACAGGGGCATAAACGCAGCAGTGATAGGATTGGAGAGGTTCGGTGAGCAAATGAAGACCCTTTGAAGTCATATTGCATGGTACCCATTCCACGGGTCTCAACTCTCCAGGTTTAAGGGATTTTTCCTTCAGCTAAAACATGCACGTGGAACCCAGAGTATGATCAACCGTGTGATCGGGAGACGTGTTCCAATATGTCTCAATTCTCGTCCCCTGGTACTCGGGTGTAACATTCCAGACGCTTAACTTACACTCTCCCGACTTGGAGAGTCAGTGCCTTTAACCTCCTGTTTGGCCCATTTGCAATTTCTGCGGAAGATGAACAGGAATAGGAAGAACCAATGAGAGACTAGGTGGAGGTGTCTGGACGGGCAAATTTAACTCTCATTTCCCACCAGGAAGAGGAATTAACCAAAGGCTCAGCGTGCTGTGCCGGAACCAGATTAGGGCCTGAAGCAATCCTGCGGTGTTGCGGCCAGCTCACAAGAAAGCGAGTTGAAGAAAGGAGCTCAGGGGCACTGTAATTTACAAACCTGCAGAGTTATAAATGACAGCTATCTTCCAAAAATATACTGAAGTAAGGCTGCCAAGAGGACTTGAAAGCGGGGCAGAATTGCAGGAAACCGATTTCAGGAGGTAGACTGGAATTGCATTTAAAGCATAGGAAAAGAGGCAGAACGTCCACAATGATGCACTTGGCCAAAAAGGGCATATGCGTTTTTTCCTGAATATATTCAGGAAAAAACGCATACGCACTTTTTGGCCAACCAAGCAAGCTTGTAAAGGAAATCTGCACTACAATGAAGTCTCACTTCCCCCCGGTCAAAAGGGCCATCTGAAAAAAGTGTAAAATCCAGAAAGGCAGGACAGGCCATGGAGAACTGGGAGCCTTGTTATGCTGATGGGCGGGATGTAAATTGCCAACAGCCACTCGGGAGAGGTGTATGGTGTTTCCTGAAACATCTAAAAAACAAAGCAACAGAGCCTAGGGCACTTCCACTTATGGTCCTATAGCTTAGGGAAATTAAAATCAAAAAGACACAGCCACCCCAAAGTTTGGGACGGCTCTGTTTACAAGAACCTCGTTTACGGTACAAGTTCAATAGCGCAGAAAGTGAAAAATGGATAAAGAAGTTGTGGTACTTACGTACAATGCAATATCACTCAGCAATGAAATCTATGTCATCAGGCCCGTAGCAGCATAATGAGTGGATTCAGGTATGATGATTCTAACTGAAATAAGTCACACAGAAAAAGAAACATCATAAGATATCACTAATACACCGAATGTAAACTTGGCTACACAGGAACTGGATTACAAAACAGAACAGGGTCTCAAATTTAGAAAACCAACTTATGCTTGCTTAAGGGGAAAGGTGAGTTGGGGTGCTGCATAAAACCAGAGATTGAAATGAGCACAGATAAAGTTCCTTAAGCCAAATATGGAATAGACAAGAACTACTCCTTGCTCAACGAAATGGACTCAACACCCCATATTAAACGCCTAAGAATGTACCTGACTAGTAAGTATCTTAAAACCTATGGATTGCTATGTCTCTGAAAGAAAATCAAGCGTGTGTACAGGGGCATAAACGCAGCAGTGATAGGATTGGAGAGGTTCGGTGAGCAAATGAAGACCCTTTGAAGTCATATTGCATGGTACCCATTCCACGGGTCTCAACTCTCCAGGTTTAAGGGATTCTTCCTTCAGCTAAAACATGCACGTGGAACCCAGAGTATGATCAACCGAGTGATCGGGAGACGTGTGCAAATATGTCTCAATTCTCATCCCCTGGTACTCGAGTGTAACATTCCAGACGCTTTACAAACACTCTCCCGACTTGGAGAGTCAGTGCCTTTAACCTCCTGTTTGGCCCATTTGCAATTTCTGCGGAAGATGAACAGGAATAGGGAGAACCAAAGAGAGACTAGCTGGAGGTGTCTGGACGGGCAAATTTAACTCTCATTTCCCACCAGGAAGAGGAATTAACCAAAGGCTCAGCGTGCCGTGCCGGAACCAGATTAGGGCCTGAAGCAATCCTGCGGTGTTGCGGCCAGCTCACAAGAAAGCGAGTTGAAGAAAGGAGCTCAGGGGCACTGTAATTCACAAACCTGCAGACTTATAAATGACAGCTATCGTCCAAAAATATACTGAAGTAAGGCTGCCAAGAGGACTTGAAAGCGGGGCAGAATTGCAGGAAACCGATTTCAGGAGGTAGACTGGAATTGCATTTAAAGCATAGGAAAAGAGGCAGAACGTCCACAATGATGCACTTGGCCAAAAAGGGCGTATGCGTTTTTTCCTGAATATATTCAGGAAAAAACGCATATGCCCTTTTTGGCCAACCAAGCAAGCTTGCAAAGGAAATCTGCACTACAATGAAGTCTCACTTCCCCCCGGTCAAAAGGGCCATCTGAAAAAAGTGTAAAATCCAGAAAGGCAGGACAGGCCATGGAGAACTGGGAGCCTTGTTATGCTGATTGGCGGGATGTAAATTGCCAACAGCCACTCGGGAGAGGTGTATAGTGTTTCCTGAAACATCTAAAAAACAAAGCAACACAGCCTAGGGCACTTCCACTTATGGTCCTATAGCTTAGGGAAATTAAAATCAAAAAGACACAGCCACCCCAAAGTTTGGGACGGCTCTGTTTACAAGAACCTCGTTTACGGTACAAGTTCAATATCGCAGAAAGTGAAAAATGGATAAAGAAGTTGTGGTACTTACGTACAATGCAATATCACTCAGCAATGAAATCTATGTCATCAGGCCCGTAGCAGCATAATGAGTGGATTCATGTATGATGATTCTAACTGAAATAAGTCACACAGAAATAGAAACATCATAAGATATCATTAATACACGGAATGTAAACTTGGCTACACAGGAACTGGATTACAAAACAGAACAGTGTCTCAAATTTAGGAAACCAACTTATGCTTGCTTAAGGGGAAAGGTGAGTTGGGGTGCTGCATAAAACCAGAGATTGAAATGAGCACAGATAAAGTTCCTTAAGCCAAATATGGAATAGACAAGAACTACTCCTTGCTCAACGAAATGGACTCAACACCCCATATTAAACGCCTAAGAATGTACCTGACTAGTAAGTATCTTAAAACCTATGGATTGCTATGTCTCTGAAAGAAAATCAAGCGTGTGTACAGGGGCATAAACGCAGCAGTGATAGGATTGGAGAGGTTCGGTGAGCAAATGAAGACCCTTTGAAGTCATATTGCATGGTACCCATTCCACGGGTCTCAACTCTCCAGGTTTAAGGGATTTTTCCTTCAGCTAAAACATGCACGTGGAACCCAGAGTATGATCAACCGTGTGATCGGGAGACGTGTTCCAATATGTCTCAATTCTCGTCCCCTGGTACTCGGGTGTAACATTCCAGACGCTTTACAAACACTCTCCCGACTTGGAGAGTCAGTGCCTTTAACCTCCTGTTTGGCCCATTTGCAATTTCTGCGGAAGATGAACAGGAATAGGGAGAACCAATGAGAGACTAGCTGGAGGTGTCTGGACGGGCAAATTTAACTCTCATTTCCCACCAGGAAGAGGAATTAACCAAAGGCTCAGCGTGCCGTGCCGGAACCAGATTAGGGCCTGAAGCAATCCTGCGGTGTTGCGGCCAGCTCACAAGAAAGCGAGTTGAAGAAAGGAGCTCAGGGGCACTGTAATTCACAAACCTGCAGACTTATAAATGACAGCTATCGTCCAAAAATATACTGAAGTAAGGCTGCCAAGAGGACTTGAAAGTGGGGCAGAATTGCAGGAAACCGATTTCAGGAGGTAGACTGGAATTGCATTTAAAGCATAGGAAAAGAGGCAGAACGTCCACAATGATGCACTTGGCCAAAAAGGGCGTATGCGTTTTTTCCTGAATATATTCAGGAAAAAACGCATACGCCCTTTTTGGCCAACCAAGCAAGCTTGCAAAGGAAATCTGCACTACAATGAAGTCTCACTTCCCCCCGGTCAAAAGGGCCATCTGAAAAAAGTGTAAAATCCAGAAAGGCAGGACAGGCCATGGAGAACTGGGAGCCTTGTTATGCTGATGGGCGGGATGTAAATTGCCAACAGCCACTCGGGAGAGGTGTATGGTGTTTCCTGAAACATCTAAAAAACAAAGCAACAGAGCCTAGGGCACTTCCACTTATGGTCCTATAGCTTAGGGAAATTAAAATCAAAAAGACACAGCCACCCCAAAGTTTGGGACGGCTCTGTTTACAAGAACCTCGTTTACGGTACAAGTTCAATAGCGCAGAAAGTGAAAAATGGATAAAGAAGTTGTGGTACTTACGTACAATGCAATATCACTCAGCAATGAAATCTATGTCATCAGGCCCGTAGCAGCATAATGAGTGGATTCAGGTATGATGATTCTAACTGAAATAAGTCACACAGAAAAAGAAACATCATAAGATATCACTAATACACGGGATGTAAACTTGGCTACACAGGAACTGGATTACAAAACAGAACAGGGTCTCAAATTTAGAAAACCAACTTATGCTTGCTTAAGGGGAAAGGTGAGTTGGGGTGCTGCATCAAACCAGAGATTGAAATGAGCACAGATAAAGTTCCTTAAGCCAAATATAGAATAGACAAGAACTACTCCTTGCTCAACGAAATGGACTCAACACCCCATATTAAACGCCTAAGAATGTACCTGACTAGTAAGAATTTTCAAACCTATGGATTGCTATGTCTCCGAAAGAAAATCAAGCGTGTGTACAGGGGCATAAACGCAGCAGTGATAGGATTGGAGAGGTTCGGTGAGCAAATGAAGACCCTTTGAAGTCATATTGCATGGTACCCATTCCACGGGTCTCAACTCTCCAGGTTTAAGGGATTCTTCCTTCAGCTAAAACATGCACGTGGAACCCAGAGTATGATCAACCGTGTGATCGGGAGACGTGTTCCAATAAGTCTCAATTCTCGTCCCCTGGTACTCGGGTGTAACATTCCAGATGCTTAACTAACACTCTCCCGACTTGGAGAGTCACTGCCTTTAACCTCCTGTTTGGCCCATTTGCAATTTCTGAGGAAGATGAACAGGAATAGGAAGAACCAATGAGAGACTAGGTGGAGGTGTCTGGACGGGCAAATTTAACTCTCATTTCCCACCAGGAAGAGGAATTAACCAAAGGCTCAGCGTGCTGTGCCGGAACCAGATTAGGGCCTGAAGCAATCCTGCGGTGTTGCGGCCAGCTCACAAGAAAGCGAGTTGAAGAAAGGAGCTCAGGGGCACTGTAATTCACAAACCTGCAGACTTATAAATGACAGCTATCGTCCAAAAATATACTGAAGTAAGGCTGCCAAGAGGACTTGAAAGCGGGGCAGAATTGCAGGAAACCGATTTCAGGAGGTAGACTGGAATTGCATTTAAAGCATAGGAAAAGAGGCAGAACGTCCACAATGATGCACTTGGCCAAAAAGGGCGTATGCGTTTTTTCCTGAATATATTCAGGAAAAAACGCATACGCCCTTTTTGGCCAACCAAGCAAGCTTGCAAAGGAAATCTGCACTACAATGAAGTCTCACTTCCCCCCGCTCAAAAGGGCCATCTGAAAAAAGTGTAAAATCCAGAAAGGCAGGACAGGCCATGGAGAACTGGGAGCCTTGTTATGCTGATGGGCGGGATGTAAATTGCCAACAGCCACTCGGGAGAGGTGTATGGTGTTTCCTGAAACATCTAAAAAACAAAGCAACAGAGCCTAGGGCACTTCCACTTATGGTCCTGTAGCTTGGGAAATTAAAATCAGAAAGACACAGCCACCCCAAAGTTTGGGACGGCTCTGTTTACAAGAACCTCGTTTACGGTACAAGTTCAATATCGCAGAAAGTGAAAAATGGATAAAGAAGTTGTGGTACTTACGTACAATGCAATATCACTCAGCAATGAAATCTATGTCATCAGGCCCATAGCAGCATAATGAGTGGATTCAGGTATGATGATTCTAACTGAAATAAGTATCACAGAAAAAGAAACATCATAAGATATCACTAATACACGGAATGTAAACTTGGCTACACAGGAACTGGATTACAAAACAGTACAGGGTCTCAAATTTAGAAAACCAACTTATGCTTGCTTAAGGGGAAAGGTGAGTTGGGGTGCTGCATAAAATCAGAGATTGAAATGAGCACAGATAAAGTTCCTTAAGCCAAATATAGAATAGAGAAGAACTACTCCTTGCTCAACGAAATGGACTCAACAGCCCATATTAAACGCCTAAGAATGTACCTGACTAGTAAGAATTTTAAAACCTATGGATTGCTATGTCTCCGAAAGAAAGTCAAGCGTGTGTACAGGGGCATAAACGCAGCAGTGATAGGATTGGAGAGGTTCGGTGAGCAAATGAAGACCCTTTGAAGTCATATTGCATGGTACCCATTCCACGGGTCTCAACTCTCCAGGTTTAAGGGATTCTGTCTTCAGGTAAAACATGCACGTGGAACCCAGAGTATAATCAACAGTGTGATCGGGAGACATGTTCCAATATGTCTCAGTTCTCGTCCCCTGGTACTCAGGTGCAACATTCCAGATGCTTTACTAACACTCTCCCGACTTGGAGAGTCAGTGTCTTTAACCTCCTGTTTGGCCCATTTGCAATTTCTGAGGAAGATGAACAGGAATAGGGAGAACCAATGAGAGACTAGGTGGAGGTGTCTGGACGGGCAAATTTAACTCTCATTTCCCACGAGGAAGAGGAATTAACCAAAGGCTCAGCGTGCCGTGCCGGAACCAGATTAGGGCCTGAAGCAATCCTGCAGTGTTGCGGCCAGCTCACAAGAAAGCGAGTTGAAGAAAGGAGCTCATGGGCACTGTAATTCACAAACCTGCAGAGTTATAAATGACAGCTATCGTCCAAAAATATACTGAAGTAAGGCTGCCAAGAGGACTTGAAAGCGGGGCAGAATTGCAGGAAACCGATTTCAGGAGGTAGACTGGAATTGCATTTAAAGCATAGGAAAAGAGGCAGAACGTCCACAATGATGCACTTGGCCAAAAAGGGCGTATGCGTTTTTTCCTGAATATATTCAGGAAAAAACGCATACGCCCTTTTTGGCCAACCAAGCAAGCTTGCAAAGGAAATCTGCACTACAATGAAGTCTCACTTCCCCCCGGTCAAAAGGGCCATCTGAAAAAAGTGTAAAATCCAGAAAGGCAGGACAGGCCATGGAGAACTGGGAGCCTTGTTATGCTGATGGGCGGGATGTAAATTGCCAACAGCCACTCGGGAGAGGTGTATGGTGTTTCCTGAAACATCTAAAAAACAAAGCAACAGAGCCTAGGGCACTTCCACTTATGGTCCTATAGCTTAGGGAAATTAAAATCAAAAAGACACAGCCACCCCAAAGTTTGGGACGGCTCTGTTTACAAGAACCTCATTTACGGTACAAGTTCAATAGCGCAGAAAGTGAAAAATGGATAAAGAAGTTGTGGTACTTACGTACAATGCAATATCACTCAGCAATGAAATCTATGTCATCAGGCCCGTAGCAGCATAATGAGTGGATTCAGGTATGATGATTCTAACTGAAATAAGTCACACAGAAAAAGAAACATCATAAGATATCACTAATACACGGAATGTAAACTTGGCTACACAGGAACTGGATTACAAAACAGAACAGGGTCTCAAATTTAGAAAACCAACTTATGCTTGCTTAAGGGGAAAGGTGAGTTGGGGTGCTGCATAAAACCAGAGATTGAAATGAGCACAGATAAAGTTCCTTAAGCCAAATATGGAATAGACAAGAACTACTCCTTGCTCAACGAAATGGACTCAACAGCCCATATTAAACGCCTAAGAATGTACCTGACTAGTAAGTATCTTAAAACCTATGGATTGCTATGTCTCTGAAAGAAAATCAAGCGTGTGTACAGGGGCATAAACGCAGCAGTGATAGGATTGGAGAGGTTCGGTGAGCAAATGAAGACCCTTTGAAGTCATATTGCATGGTACCCATTCCACGGGTCTCAACTCTCCAGGTTTAAGGGATTCTTCCTTCAGCTAAAACATGCACGTGGAACCCAGAGTATGATCAACCGTGTGATCGGGAGACGTGTTCCAATATGTCTCAATTCTCGTCCCCTGGTACTCGGGTGTAACATTCCAGACGCTTTACTAACACTCTCCCGACTTGGAGAGTCAGTGCCTTTAACCTCCTGTTTGGCCCATTTGCAATTTCTGAGGAAGATGAACAGGAATAGGGAGAACCAATGAGAGACTAGCTGGAGGTGTCTGGACGGGCAAATTTAACTCTCATTTCCCACCAGGAAGAGGAATTAACCAAAGGCTCAGCGTGCCGTGCCGGAACCAGATTAGGGCCTGAAGCAATCCTGCGGTGTTGCGGCCAGCTCACAAGAAAGCGAGTTGAAGAAAGGAGCTCAGGGGCACTGTAATTCACAAACCTGCAGAGTTATAAATGACAGCTATCGTCCAAAAATATACTGAAGTAAGGCTGCCAAGAGGACTTGAAAGCGGGGCAGAATTGCAGGAAACCTATTTCAGGAGGTAGACTGGAATTGCATTTAAAGCATAGGAAAAGAGGCAGAACGTCCACAATGATGCACTTGGCCAAAAAGGGCGTATGCGTTTTTTCCTGAATATATTCAGGAAAAAACGCATACGCCCTTTTTGGCCAACCAAGCAAGCTTGCAAAGGAAATCTGCACTACAATGAAGTCTCACTTCCCCCCGGTCAAAAGGGCCATCTGAAAAATGTGTAAAATCCAGAAAGGCAGGACAGGCCATGGAGAACTGGGAGCCTTGTTATGCTGATGGGCGGGATGTAAATTGCCAACAGCCACTCGGGAGAGGTGTATGGTGTTTCCTGAAACATCTAAAAAACAAAGCAACAGAGCCTAGGGCACTTCCACTTATGGTCCTATAGCTTAGGGAAATTAAAATCAAAAAGACACAGCCACCCCAAAGTTTGGGACGGCTCTGTTTACAAGAACCTCGTTTACGGTACAAGTTCAATATCGCAGAAAGTGAAAAATGGATAAAGAAGTTGTGGTACTTACGTACAATGCAATATCACTCAGCAATGAAATCTATGTCATCAGGCCCGTAGCAGCATAATGAGTGGATTCAGGTATGATGATTCTAACTGAAATAAGTCACACAGAAAAAGAAACATCATAAGATATCACTAATACACGGGATGTAAACTTGGCTACACAGGAACTGGATTACAAAACAGAACAGGGTCTCAAATTTAGAAAACCAACTTATGCTTGCTTAAGGGGAAAGGTGAGTTGGGGTGCTGCATAAAACCAGAGATTGAAATGAGCACAGATAAAGTTTCTTAAGCCAAATATGGAATAGACAAGAACTACTCCTTGCTCAGCGAAATGGACTCAACACCCCATATTAAACGCCTAAGAATGTACCTGACTAGTAAGTATCTTAAAACCTATGGCTTGCTACGTCTCTGAAAGAAAATCAAGCGTGTGTACAGGGGCATAAACGCAGCAGTGATAGGATTGGAGAGGTTCGGTGAGCAAATGAAGACCCTTTGAAGTCATATTGCATGGTACCCATTCCACGGGTCTCAACTCTCCAGGTTTAAGGGATTCTTCCTTCAGCTAAAACATGCACGTGGAACCCAGAGTATGATCAACCGTGTGATCGGGAGACGTGTTCCAATATGTCTCAGTTCTCGTCCCCTGGTACTCGGGTGTAACATTCCAGACGCTTTACTAACACTCTCCCGACTTGGAGAGTCAGTGCCTTTAACCTCCTGTTTGGCCCATTTGCAATTTCTGCGGAAGATGAACAGGAATAGGGAGAACCAATGAGAGACTAGCTGGAGGTGTCTGGACGGGCAAATTTAACTCTCATTTCCCACGAGGAAGAGGAATTAACCAAAGGCTCAGCGTGCCGTGCCAGAACCAGATTAGGGCCTGAAGCAATCCTGCAGTGTTGCGGCCAGCTCACAAGAAAGCGAGTTGAAGAAAGGAGCTCATGGGCACTGTAATTCACAAACCTGCAGAGTTATAAATGACAGCTATCGTCCAAAAATATACTGAAGTAAGGCTGCCAAGAGGACTTGAAAGCGGGGCAGAATTGCAGGAAACCGATTTCAGGAGGTAGACTGGAATTGCATTTAAAGCATAGGAAAAGAGGCAGAACGTCCACAATGATGCACTTGGCCAAAAAGGGCGTATGCGTTTTTTCCTGAATATATTCAGGAAAAAACGCATACGCCCTTTTTGGCCAACCAAGCAAGCTTGCAAAGGAAATCTGCACTACAATGAAGTCTCACTTCCCCCCGCTCAAAAGGGCCATCTGAAAAAAGTGTAAAATCCAGAAAGGCAGGACAGGCCATGGAGAACTGGGAGCCTTGTTATGCTGATGGGCCGGATGTAAATTGCCAACAACCACTCGGGAGAGGTGTATGGTGTTTCCTGAAACATCTAAAAAACAAAGCAACAGAGCCTAGGGCACTTCCACTTATGGTCCTATAGCTTAGGGAAATTAAAATCAAAAAGACACAGCCGCCCCAAAGTTTGGGACGGCTCTGTTTACAAGAACCTCGTTTACGGTACAAGTTCAATATCACAGAAAGTGAAAAATGGATAAAGAAGTTGTGGTACTTACGTACAATGCAATATCACTCAGCAATGAAATCTATGTCATCAGGCCCGTAGCAGCATAATGAGTGGATTCAGGTATGATGATTCTAACTGAAATAAGTCACACAGAAAAAGAAACATCATAAGATATCATTAATACACGGAATGTAAAATTGGCTACACAGGAACTGGATTACAAAACAGAACAGGGTCTCAAATTTAGGAAACCAACTTATGCTTGCTTAAGGGGAAAGGTGAGTTGGGGTGCTGCATAAAACCAGAGATTGAAATGAGCACAGATAAAGTTCCTTTAGCCAAATATGGAATAGACAAGAACTACTCCTTGCTCAACGAAATGGACTCAACACCCCATATTAAACGCCTAAGAATGTACCTGACTAGTAAGTATCTTAAAACCTATGGATTGCTATGTCTCTGAAAGAAAATCAAGCGTGTGTACAGGGGCATAAACGCAGCAGTGATAGGATTGGAGAGGTTCGGTGAGCAAATGAAGACCCTTTGAAGTCATATTGCATGGTACCCATTCCACGGGTCTCAACTCTCCAGGTTTAAGGGATTCTTCCTTCAGCTAAAACATGCATGTGGAACCCAGAGTATGATCAACCATGTGATCGGGAGACGTGTTCCAATATGTCTCGGTTCTCGTCCCCTGGTACTCGGATGTAACATTCCAGACGCTTTACAAACACTCTCCCGACTTGGAGAGTCAGTGCCTTTAACCTCCTGTTTGGCCCATTTGCAATTTCTGAGGAAGATGAACAGGAATAGGGAGAACCAATGAGAGACTAGCTGGAGGTGTCTGGACGGGCAAATTTAACTCTCATTTCCCACCAGGAAGAGGAATTAACCAAAGGCTCAGCGTGCCGTGACGGAACCAGATTAGGGCCTGAAGCAATCCTGCGGTGTTGCGGCCAGCTCACAAGAAAGCGAGTTGAAGAAAGGAGCTCAGGGGCACTGTAATTCACAAACCTGCAGACTTATAAATGACAGCTATCGTCCAAAAATATACTGAAGTAAGGCTGCCAAGAGGACTTGAAAGCGGGGCAGAATTGCAGGAAACCGATTTCAGGAGGTAGACTGGAATTGCATTTAAAGCATAGGAAAAGAGGCAGAACGTCCACAATGATGCACTTGGCCAAAAAGGGCGTATGCGTTTTTTCCTGAATATATTCAGGAAAAAACGCATACGCCCTTTTTGGCCAACCAAGCAAGCTTGCAAAGGAAATCTGCACTACAATGAAGTCTCACTTCCCCCCGGTCAAAAGGGCCATCTGAAAAAAGTGTAAAATCCAGAAAGGCAGGACAGGCCATGGAGAACTGGGAGCCTTGTTATGCTGATGGGCGGGATGTAAATTGCCAACAGCCACTCGGGAGAGGTGTATGGTGTTTCCTGAAACATCTAAAAAACAAAGCAACAGAGCCTAGGGCACTTCCACTTATGGTCCTGTAGCTTGGGAAATTAAAATCAGAAAGACACAGCCACCCCAAAGTTTGGGACGGCTCTGTTTACAAGAACCTCGTTTACGGTACAAGTTCAATATCGCAGAAAGTGAAAAATGGATAAAGAAGTTGTGGTACTTACGTACAATGCAATATCACTCAGCAATGAAATCTATGTCATCAGGCTCATAGCAGCATAATGAGTGGATTCAGGTATGATGATTCTAACTGAAATAAGTCACACAGAAAAAGAAACATCATAAGATATTACTAATACACGGAATGTAAACTTGGCTACACAGGAACTGGATTACAAAACAGAACAGGGTCTCAAATTTAGAAAACCAACTTATGCTTGCTTAAGGGGAAAGGTGAGTTGGGGTGCTGCATAAAACCAGAGATTGAAATGAGCACAGATAAAGTTCCTTAAGCCAAATATGGAATAGACAAGAACTACTCCTTGCTCAACGAAATGGACTCAACAGCCCATATTAAACACCTAAGAATGTACCTGACTAGTAAGTATCTTAAAACCTATGGATTGCTATGTCTCTGAAAGAGAATCAAGCATGTGTACAGGGGCATAAACGCAGCAGTGATAGGATTGGAGAGGTTCGGTGAGCAAATGAAGACCCTTTGAAGTCATATTGTTTGGTACCCATTCCACGGGTCTCAACTCTCCAGGTTTAAGGGATTCTTCCTTCAGGTAAAACATGCACGTGGAACCCAGAGTATGATCAACAGTGTGATCGGGAGACATGTTCCAATATGTCTCAGTTCTCGTCCCCTGGTACTCAGGTGCAACATTCCAGATGCTTTACTAACACTCTCCCGACTTGGAGAGTCAGTGCCTTTAACCTCCTGTTTGGCCCATTTGCAATTTCTGAGGAAGATGAACAGGAATAGGGAGAACCAATGAGAGACTAGGTGGAGGTGTCTGGACGGGCAAATTTAACTCTCATTTCCCACGAGGAAGAGGAATTAACCAAAGGCTCAGCGTGCCGTGCCGGAACCAGATTAGGGCCTGAAGCAATCCTGCAGTGTTGCGGCCAGCTCACAAGAAAGCGAGTTGAAGAAAGGAGCTCATGGGCACTGTAATTCACAAACCTGCAGAGTTATAAATGACAGCTATCGTCCAAAAATATACTGAAGTAAGGCTGCCAAGAGGACTTGAAAGCGGGGCAGAATTGCGGGAAACCGATTTCAGGAGGTAGACTGGAATTGCATTTAAAGCATAGGAAAAGAGGCAGAACGTCCACAATGATGCACTTGGCCAAAAAGGGCGTATGCGTTTTTTCCTGAATATATTAAGGAAAAAACGCATACGCCCTTTTTGGCCAACCAAGCAAGCTTGCAAAGGAAATCTGCACTACAATGAAGTCTCACTTCCCCCCGCTCAAAAGGGCCATCTGAAAAAAGTGTAAAATCCAGAAAGGCAGGACAGGCCATGGAGAACTGGGAGCCTTGTTATGCTGATGGGCGGGATGTAAATTGCCAACAGCCACTCGGGAGAGGTGTATGGTGTTTCCTGAAACATCTAAAAAACAAAGCAACAGAGCCTAGGGCACTTCCACTTATGGTCCTATAGCTTAGGGAAATTAAAATCAAAAAGACACAGCCACCCCAAAGTTTGGGACGGCTCTGTTTACAAGAACCTCATTTACGGTACAAGTTCAATAGCGCAGAAAGTGAAAAATGGATAAAGAAGTTGTGGTACTTACGTACAATGCAATATCACTCAGCAATGAAATCTATGTCATCAGGCCCGTAGCAGCATAATGAGTGGATACAGGTATGATGATTCTAACTGAAATAAGTCACACAGAAAAAGAAACATCATAAGATATCACTAATACACGAATGTAAACTTGGCTACACAGGAACTGGATTACAAAACAGAACAGGGTCTCAAATTTAGAAAACCAACTTATGCTTGCTTAAGGGGAAAGGTGAGTTGGGGTGCTGCATAAAACCAGAGATTGAAATGAGCACAGATAAAGTTCCTTAAGCCAAATATGGAATAGACAAGAACTACTCCTTGCTCAACGAAATGGACTCAACACCCCATATTAAATGCCTAAGAATGTACCTGACTAGTAAGTATCTTAAAACCTATGGATTGCTATGTCTCTGAAAGAAAATCAAGCGTGTGTACAGGGGCATAAACGCAGCAGTGATAGGATTGGAGAGGTTCGGTGAGCAAATGAAGACCCTTTGAAGTCATATTGCATGGTACCCATTCCACGGGTCTCAACTCTCCAGGTTTAAGGGATTCTTCCTTCAGCTAAAACATGCACGTGGAACCCAGAGTATGATCAACCGTGTGATCGGGAGACGTGTTCCAATATGTCTCAATTCTCGTCCCCTGGTACTCGGGTGTAACATTCCAGACGCTTTACTAACACTCTCCCGACTTGGAGAGTCAGTGCCTTTAACCTCCTGTTTGGCCCATTTGCAATTTCTGAGGAAGATGAACAGGAATAGGGAGAACCAATGAGAGACTAGCTGGAGGTGTCTGGACGGGCAAATTTAACTCTCATTTCCCACCAGGAAGAGGAATTAACCAAAGGCTCAGCGTGCCGTGCCGGAACCAGATTAGGGCCTGAAGCAATCCTGCGGTGTTGCGGCCAGCTCACAAGAAAGCGAGTTGAAGAAAGGAGCTCAGGGGCACTGTAATTCACAAACCTGCAGAGTTATAAATGACAGCTATCGTCCAAAAATATACTGAAGTAAGGCTGCCAAGAGGACTTGAAAGCGGGGCAGAATTGCAGGAAACCGATTTCAGGAGGTAGACTGGAATTGCATTTAAAGCATAGGAAAAGAGGCAGAACGTCCACAATGATGCACTTGGCCAAAAAGGGCGTATGCGTTTTTTCCTGAATATATTCAGGAAAAAACGCATACGCCCTTTTTGGCCAACCAAGCAAGCTTGCAAAGGAAATCTGCACTACAATGAAGTCTCACTTCCCCCCGGTCAAAAGGGCCATCTGAAAAAAGTGTAAAATCCAGAAAGGCAGGACAGGCCATGGAGAACTGGGAGCCTTGTTATGCTGATGGGCGGGATGTAAATTGCCAACAGCCACTCGGGAGAGGTGTATGGTGTTTCCTGAAACATCTAAAAAACAAAGCAACAGAGCCTAGGGCACTTCCACTTATGGTCCTATAGCTTAGGGAAATTAAAATCAAAAAGACACAGCCACCCCAATGTTTGGGACGGCTCTGTTTACAAGAAACTCGTTTACGGTACAAGTTCAATATCGCAGAAAGTGAAAAATGGATAAAGAAGTTGTGGTACTTACGTACAATGCAATATCACTCAGCAATGAAATCTATGTCATCAGGCCCGTAGCAGCATAATGAGTGGATTCAGGTATGATGATTCTAACTGAAATAAGTCACACAGAAAAAGAAACATCATAAGATATCACTAATACACGGGATGTAAACTTGGCTACACAGGAACTGGATTACAAAACAGAACAGGGTCTCAAATTTAGAAAACCAACTTATGCTTGCTTAAGGGGAAAGGTGAGTTGGGGTGCTGCATAAAACCAGAGATTGAAATGAGCACAGATAAAGTTCCTTAAGCCAAATATAGAATAGAGAAGAACTACTCCTTGCTCAACGAAATGGACTCAACACCCCATATTAAACGCCTAAGAATGTACCTGACTAGTAAGAATTTTAAAACCTATGGATTGCTATGTCTCCGAAAGAAAGTCAAGCGTGTGTACAGGGGCATAAACGCAGCAGTGATAGGATTGGAGAGGTTCGGTGAGCAAATGAAGACCCTTTGAAGTCATATTGCATGGTACCCATTCCACGGGTCTCAACTCTCCAGGTTTAAGGGATTCTTCCTTCAGCTAAAACATGCACGTGGAACCCAGAGTATGATCAACCGTGTGATCGGGAGACGTGTTCCAATATGTCTCAGTTCTCGTCCCCTGGTACTCGGGTGTAACATTCCAGACGCTTTACTAACACTCTCCCGACTTGGAGAGTCAGTGCCTTTAACCTCCTGTTTGGCCCATTTGCAATTTCTGCGGAAGATGAACAGGAATAGGGAGAACCAATGAGAGACTAGCTGGAGGTGTCTGGACGGGCAAATTTAACTCTCATTTCCCACGAGGAAGAGGAATTAACCAAAGGCTCAGCGTGCCGTGCCAGAACCAGATTAGGGCCTGAAGCAATCCTGCAGTGTTGCGGCCAGCTCACAAGAAAGCGAGTTGAAGAAAGGAGCTCATGGGCACTGTAATTCACAAACCTGCAGAGTTATAAATGACAGCTATCGTCCAAAAATATACTGAAGTAAGG
Source organism: Leucopleurus acutus (assembly GCF_964270905.1). Lineage (NCBI taxonomy): Eukaryota > Metazoa > Chordata > Mammalia > Artiodactyla > Delphinidae > Leucopleurus > Leucopleurus acutus. The sequence goes on from NW_028139108.1 coordinate 205,235, forward strand.
CTGCCAAGAGGACTTGAAAGCGGGGCAGAATTGCAGGAAACCGATTTCAGGAGGTAGACTGGAATTGCATTTAAAGCATAGGAAAAGAGGCAGAACGTCCACAATGATGCACTTGGCCAAAAAGGGCGTATGCGTTTTTTCCTGAATATATTCAGGAAAAAACGCATACGCCCTTTTTGGCCAACCAAGCAAGCTTGCAAAGGAAATCTGCACTACAATGAAGTCTCACTTCCCCCCGCTCAAAAGGGCCATCTGAAAAAAGTGTAAAATCCAGAAAGGCAGGACAGGCCATGGAGAACTGGGAGCCTTGTTATGCTGATGGGCCGGATGTAAATTGCCAACAACCACTCGGGAGAGGTGTATGGTGTTTCCTGAAACATCTAAAAAACAAAGCAACAGAGCCTAGGGCACTTCCACTTATGGTCCTATAGCTTAGGGAAATTAAAATCAAAAAGACACAGCCACCCCAAAGTTTGGGACGGCTCTGTTTACAAGAACCTCGTTTACGGTACAAGTTCAATATCACAGAAAGTGAAAAATGGATAAAGAAGTTGTGGTACTTACGTACAATGCAATATCACTCAGCAATGAAATCTATGTCATCAGGCCCGTAGCAGCATAATGAGTGGATTCAGGTATGATGATTCTAACTGAAATAAGTCACACAGAAAAAGAAACATCATAAGATATCATTAATACACGGAATGTAAACTTGGCTACACAGGAACTGGATTACAAAACAGAACAGGGTCTCAAATTTAGGAAACCAACTTATGCTTGCTTAAGGGGAAAGGTGAGTTGGGGTGCTGCATAAAACCAGAGATTGAAATGAGCACAGATAAAGTTCCTTAAGCCAAATATGGAATAGACAAGAACTACTCCTTGCTCAACGAAATGGACTCAACACCCCATATTAAACGCCTAAGAATGTACCTGACTAGTAAGTATCTTAAAACCTATGGATTGCTATGTCTCTGAAAGAAAATCAAGCGTGTGTACAGGGGCATAAACGCAGCAGTGATAGGATTGGAGAGGTTCGGTGAGCAAATGAAGACCCTTTGAAGTCATATTGCATGGTACCCATTCCACGGGTCTCAACTCTCCAGGTTTAAGGGATTCTTCCTTCAGCTAAAACATGCATGTGGAACCCAGAGTATGATCAACCATGTGATCGGGAGACGTGTTCCAATATGTCTCGGTTCTCGTCCCCTGGTACTCGGATGTAACATTCCAGACGCTTTACAAACACTCTCCCGACTTGGAGAGTCAGTGCCTTTAACCTCCTGTTTGGCCCATTTGCAATTTCTGAGGAAGATGAACAGGAATAGGGAGAACCAATGAGAGACTAGCTGGAGGTGTCTGGACGGGCAAATTTAACTCTCATTTCCCACCAGGAAGAGGAATTAACCAAAGGCTCAGCGTGCCGTGACGGAACCAGATTAGGGCCTGAAGCAATCCTGCGGTGTTGCGGCCAGCTCACAAGAAAGCGAGTTGAAGAAAGGAGCTCAGGGGCACTGTAATTCACAAACCTGCAGACTTATAAATGACAGCTATCGTCCAAAAATATACTGAAGTAAGGCTGCCAAGAGGACTTGAAAGCGGGGCAGAATTGCAGGAAACCGATTTCAGGAGGTAGACTGGAATTGCATTTAAAGCATAGGAAAAGAGGCAGAACGTCCACAATGATGCACTTGGCCAAAAAGGGCGTATGCGTTTTTTCCTGAATATATTCAGGAAAAAACGCATACGCCCTTTTTGGCCAACCAAGCAAGCTTGCAAAGGAAATCTGCACTACAATGAAGTCTCACTTCCCCCCGGTCAAAAGGGCCATCTGAAAAAAGTGTAAAATCCAGAAAGGCAGGACAGGCCATGGAGAACTGGGAGCCTTGTTATGCTGATGGGCGGGATGTAAATTGCCAACAGCCACTCGGGAGAGGTGTATGGTGTTTCCTGAAACATCTAAAAAACAAAGCAACAGAGCCTAGGGCACTTCCACTTATGGTCCTGTAGCTTGGGAAATTAAAATCAGAAAGACACAGCCACCCCAAAGTTTGGGACGGCTCTGTTTACAAGAACCTCGTTTACGGTACAAGTTCAATATCGCAGAAAGTGAAAAATGGATAAAGAAGTTGTGGTACTTACGTACAATGCAATATCACTCAGCAATGAAATCTATGTCATCAGGCTCATAGCAGCATAATGAGTGGATTCAGGTATGATGATTCTAACTGAAATAAGTCACACAGAAAAAGAAACATCATAAGATATTACTAATACACGGAATGTAAACTTGGCTACACAGGAACTGGATTACAAAACAGAACAGGGTCTCAAATTTAGAAAACCAACTTATGCTTGCTTAAGGGGAAAGGTGAGTTGGGGTGCTGCATAAAACCAGAGATTGAAATGAGCACAGATAAAGTTCCTTAAGCCAAATATGGAATAGACAAGAACTACTCCTTGCTCAACGAAATGGACTCAACAGCCCATATTAAACACCTAAGAATGTACCTGACTAGTAAGTATCTTAAAACCTATGGATTGCTATGTCTCTGAAAGAGAATCAAGCATGTGTACAGGGGCATAAACGCAGCAGTGATAGGATTGGAGAGGTTCGGTGAGCAAATGAAGACCCTTTGAAGTCATATTGTTTGGTACCCATTCCACGGGTCTCAACTCTCCAGGTTTAAGGGATTCTTCCTTCAGGTAAAACATGCACGTGGAACCCAGAGTATGATCAACAGTGTGATCGGGAGACATGTTCCAATATGTCTCAGTTCTCGTCCCCTGGTACTCAGGTGCAACATTCCAGATGCTTTACTAACACTCTCCCGACTTGGAGAGTCAGTGCCTTTAACCTCCTGTTTGGCCCATTTGCAATTTCTGAGGAAGATGAACAGGAATAGGGAGAACCAATGAGAGACTAGGTGGAGGTGTCTGGACGGGCAAATTTAACTCTCATTTCCCACGAGGAAGAGGAATTAACCAAAGGCTCAGCGTGCCGTGCCGGAACCAGATTAGGGCCTGAAGCAATCCTGCAGTGTTGCGGCCAGCTCACAAGAAAGCGAGTTGAAGAAAGGAGCTCATGGGCACTGTAATTCACAAACCTGCAGAGTTATAAATGACAGCTATCGTCCAAAAATATACTGAAGTAAGGCTGCCAAGAGGACTTGAAAGCGGGGCAGAATTGCAGGAAACCGATTTCAGGAGGTAGACTGGAATTGCATTTAAAGCATAGGAAAAGAGGCAGAACGTCCACAATGATGCACTTGGCCAAAAAGGGCGTATGCGTTTTTTCCTGAATATATTAAGGAAAAAACGCATACGCCCTTTTTGGCCAACCAAGCAAGCTTGCAAAGGAAATCTGCACTACAATGAAGTCTCACTTCCCCCCGCTCAAAAGGGCCATCTGAAAAAAGTGTAAAATCCAGAAAGGCAGGACAGGCCATGGAGAACTGGGAGCCTTGTTATGCTGATGGGCGGGATGTAAATTGCCAACAGCCACTCGGGAGAGGTGTATGGTGTTTCCTGAAACATCTAAAAAACAAAGCAACAGAGCCTAGGGCACTTCCACTTATGGTCCTATAGCTTAGGGAAATTAAAATCAAAAAGACACAGCCACCCCAAAGTTTGGGACGGCTCTGTTTACAAGAACCTCATTTACGGTACAAGTTCAATAGCGCAGAAAGTGAAAAATGGATAAAGAAGTTGTGGTACTTACGTACAATGCAATATCACTCAGCAATGAAATCTATGTCATCAGGCCCGTAGCAGCATAATGAGTGGATTCAGGTATGATGATTCTAACTGAAATAAGTCACACAGAAAAAGAAACATCATAAGATATCACTAATACACGAATGTAAACTTGGCTACACAGGAACTGGATTACAAAACAGAACAGGGTCTCAAATTTAGAAAACCAACTTATGCTTGCTTAAGGGGAAAGGTGAGTTGGGGTGCTGCATAAAACCAGAGATTGAAATGAGCACAGATAAAGTTCCTTAAGCCAAATATGGAATAGACAAGAACTACTCCTTGCTCAACGAAATGGACTCAACACCCCATATTAAATGCCTAAGAATGTACCTGACTAGTAAGTATCTTAAAACCTATGGATTGCTATGTCTCTGAAAGAAAATCAAGCGTGTGTACAGGGGCATAAACGCAGCAGTGATAGGATTGGAGAGGTTCGGTGAGCAAATGAAGACCCTTTGAAGTCATATTGCATGGTACCCATTCCACGGGTCTCAACTCTCCAGGTTTAAGGGATTCTTCCTTCAGCTAAAACATGCACGTGGAACCCAGAGTATGATCAACCGTGTGATCGGGAGACGTGTTCCAATATGTCTCAGTTCTCGTCCCCTGGTACTCAGGTGCAACATTCCAGATGCTTTACTAACACTCTCCCGACTTGGAGAGTCAGTGTCTTTAACCTCCTGTTTGGCCCATTTGCAATTTCTGAGGAAGATGAACAGGAATAGGGAGAACCAATGAGAGACTAGGTGGAGGTGTCTGGACGGGCAAATTTAACTCTCATTTCCCACGAGGAAGAGGAATTAACCAAAGGCTCAGCGTGCCGTGCCGGAACCAGATTAGGGCCTGAAGCAATCCTGCAGTGTTGCGGCCAGCTCACAAGAAAGCGAGTTGAAGAAAGGAGCTCATGGGCACTGTAATTCACAAACCTGCAGAGTTATAAATGACAGCTATCGTCCAAAAATATACTGAAGTAAGGCTGCCAAGAGGACTTGAAAGCGGGGCAGAATTGCAGGAAACCGATTTCAGGAGGTAGACTGGAATTGCATTTAAAGCATAGGAAAAGAGGCAGAACGTCCACAATGATGCACTTGGCCAAAAAGGGCGTATGCGTTTTTTCCTGAATATATTCAGGAAAAAACGCATACGCCCTTTTTGGCCAACCAAGCAAGCTTGCAAAGGAAATCTGCACTACAATGAAGTCTCACTTCCCCCCGGTCAAAAGGGCCATCTGAAAAAAGTGTAAAATCCAGAAAGGCAGGACAGGCCATGGAGAACTGGGAGCCTTGTTATGCTGATGGGCGGGATGTAAATTGCCAACAGCCACTCGGGAGAGGTGTATGGTGTTTCCTGAAACATCTAAAAAACAAAGCAACAGAGCCTAGGGCACTTCCACTTATGGTCCTATAGCTTAGGGAAATTAAAATCAAAAAGACACAGCCACCCCAAAGTTTGGGACGGCTCTGTTTACAAGAACCTCATTTACGGTACAAGTTCAATAGCGCAGAAAGTGAAAAATGGATAAAGAAGTTGTGGTACTTACGTACAATGCAATATCACTCAGCAATGAAATCTATGTCATCAGGCCCGTAGCAGCATAATGAGTGGATTCAGGTATGATGATTCTAACTGAAATAAGTCACACAGAAGAAGAAACATCATAAGATATCACTAATACACCGAATGTAAACTTGGCTACACAGGAACTGGATTACAAAACAGAACAGGGTCTCAAATTTAGAAAACCAACTTATGCTTGCTTAAGGGGAAAGGTGAGTTGGGGTGCTGCATAAAACCAGAGATTGAAATGAGCACAGATAAAGTTCCTTAAGCCAAATATGGAATGGACAAGAACTACTCCTTGCTCAACGAAATGGACTCAACAGCCCATATTAAACGCCTAAGAATGTATCTGACTAGTAAGTATCTTAAAACCTATGGATTGCTATGTCTCTGAAAGAAAATCAAGCGTGTGTACAGGGGCATAAACACAGCAGTGATAGGATTGGAGAGGTTCGGTGAGCAAATGAAGACCCTTTGAAGTCATATTGCATGGTACCCATTCCACGGGTCTCAACTCTCCAGGTTTAAGGGATTCTTCCTTCAGCTAAAACATGCACGTGGAACCCAGAGTATGATCAACCGTGTGATCGGGAGACGTGTTCCAATATGTCTCAATTCTCGTCCCCTGGTACTCGGGTGTAACATTCCAGACGCTTTACTAACACTCTCCCGACTTGGAGAGTCAGTGCCTTTAACCTCCTGTTTGGCCCATTTGCAATTTCTGAGGAAGATGAACAGGAATAGGGAGAACCAATGAGAGACTAGCTGGAGGTGTCTGGACGGGCAAATTTAACTCTCATTTCCCACCAGGAAGAGGAATTAACCAAAGGCTCAGCGTGCCGTGCCGGAACCAGATTAGGGCCTGAAGCAATCCTGCGGTGTTGCGGCCAGCTCACAAGAAAGCGAGTTGAAGAAAGGAGCTCAGGGGCACTGTAATTCACAAACCTGCAGAGTTATAAATGACAGCTATCGTCCAAAAATATACTGAAGTAAGGCTGCCAAGAGGACTTGAAAGCGGGGCAGAATTGCAGGAAACCTATTTCAGGAGGTAGACTGGAATTGCATTTAAAGCATAGGAAAAGAGGCAGAACGTCCACAATGATGCACTTGGCCAAAAAGGGCGTATGCGTTTTTTCCTGAATATATTCAGGAAAAAACGCATACGCTCTTTTTGGCCAACCAAGCAAGCTTGCAAAGGAAATCTGCACTACAATGAAGTCTCACTTCCCCCCGGTCAAAAGGGCCATCTGAAAAAAGTGTAAAATCCAGAAAGGCAGGACAGGCCATGGAGAACTGGGAGCCTTGTTATGCTGATGGGCGGGATGTAAATTGCCAACAGCCACTCGGGAGAGGTGTATGGTGTTTCCTGAAACATCTAAAAAACAAAGCAACAGAGCCTAGGGCACTTCCACTTATGGTCCTATAGCTTAGGGAAATTAAAATCAAAAAGACACAGCCACCCCAAAGTTTGGGACGGCTCTGTTTACAAGAACCTCGTTTACGGTACAAGTTCAATATCGCAGAAAGTGAAAAATGGATAAAGAAGTTGTGGTACTTACGTACAATGCAATATCACTCAGCAATGAAATCTATGTCATCAGGCCCGTAGCAGCATAATGAGTGGATTCAGGTATGATGATTCTAACTGAAATAAGTCACACAGAAAAAGAAACATCATAAGATATCACTAATACACGGGATGTAAACTTGGCTACACAGGAACTGGATTACAAAACAGAACAGGGTCTCAAATTTAGAAAACCAACTTATGCTTGCTTAAGGGGAAAGGTGAGTTGGGGTGCTGCATAAAACCAGAGATTGAAATGAGCACAGATAAAGTTTCTTAAGCCAAATATGGAATAGACAAGAACTACTCCTTGCTCAGCGAAATGGACTCAACACCCCATATTAAACGCCTAAGAATGTACCTGACTAGTAAGTATCTTAAAACCTATGGCTTGCTACGTCTCTGAAAGAAAATCAAGCGTGTGTACAGGGGCATAAACGCAGCAGTGATAGGATTGGAGAGGTTCGGTGAGCAAATGAAGACCCTTTGAAGTCATATTGCATGGTACCCATTCCACGGGTCTCAACTCTCCAGGTTTAAGGGATTCTTCCTTCAGCTAAAACATGCACGTGGAACCCAGAGTATGATCAACCGTGTGATCGGGAGACGTGTTCCAATATGTCTCAGTTCTCGTCCCCTGGTACTCGGGTGTAACATTCCAGACGCTTTACTAACACTCTCCCGACTTGGAGAGTCAGTGCCTTTAACCTCCTGTTTGGCCCATTTGCAATTTCTGCGGAAGATGAACAGGAATAGGGAGAACCAATGAGAGACTAGCTGGAGGTGTCTGGACGGGCAAATTTAACTCTCATTTCCCACCAGGAAGAGGAATTAACCAAAGGCTAAGCGTGCCGTCCCGGAACCAGATTAGGGCCTGAAGCAATCCTGCGGTGTTGCGGCCAGCTCACAAGAAAGCGAGTTGAAGAAAGGAGCTCAGGGGCACTGTAATTCACAAACCTGCAGACTTATAAATGACAGCTATCGTCCAAAAATATACTGAAGTAAGGCTGCCAAGAGGACTTGAAAGCGGGGCAGAATTGCAGGAAACCGATTTCAGGAGGTAGACTGGAATTGCATTTAAAGCATAGGAAAAGAGGCAGAACGTCCACAATGATGCACTTGGCCAAAAAGGGCGTATGCGTTTTTTCCTGAATATATTCAGGAAAAAACGCATACGCCCTTTTTGGCCAACCAAGCAAGCTTGCAAAGGAAATCTGCACTACAATGAAGTCTCACTACCCCCCGGTCAAAAGTGCCATCTGAAAAAAGTGTAAAATCCAGAAAGGCAGGACAGGCCATGGAGAACTGGGAGCCTTGTTATGCTGATGGGCGGGATGTAAATTGCCAACAGCCACTCGGGAGAGGTGTATGGTGTTTCCTGAAACATCTAAAAAACAAAGCAACAGAGCCTAGGGCACTTCCACTTATGGTCCTATAGCTTAGGGAAATTAAAATCAAAAAGACACAGCCACCCCAAAGTTTGGGACGGCTCTGTTTACAAGAACCTCGTTTACGGTACAAGTTCAATATCGCAGAAAGTGAAAAATGGATAAAGAAGTTGTGGTACTTACGTACAATGCAATATCACTCAGCAATGAAATCTATGTCATCAGGCCCGTAGCAGCATAATGAGTGGATTCAGGTATGATGATTCTAACTGAAATAAGTCACACAGAAAAAGAAACATCATAAGATATCACTAATACACGGGATGTAAACTTGGCTACACAGGAACTGGATTACAAAACAGAACAGGGTCTCAAATTTAGAAAACCAACTTATGCTTGCTTAAGGGGAAAGGTGAGTTGGGGTGCTGCATAAAACCAGAGATTGAAATGAGCACAGATAAAGTTCCTTAAGCCAAATATAGAATAGACAAGAACTAATCCTTGCTCAACGAAATGGACTCAACACCCCATATTAAACGCCTAAGAATGTACCTGACTAGTAAGAATTTTAAAACCTATGGATTGCTATGTCTCCGAAAGAAAATCAAGCGTGTGTACAGGGGCATAAACGCAGCAGTGATAGGATTGGAGAGGTTCGGTGAGCAAATGAAGACCCTTTGAAGTCATATTGCATGGTACCCATTCCACGGGTCTCAACTCTCCAGGTTTAAGGGATTCTTCCTTCAGCTAAAACATGCACGTGGAACCCAGAGTATGACCAACCGTGTGATCGGGAGACGTGTTCCAATATGTCTCAATTCTCGTCCCCTGGTACTCGGGTGTAACATTCCAGACGCTTTACTAACACTCTCCCGACTTGGAGAGTCAGTGCCTTTAACCTCCTGTTTGGCCCATTTGCAATTTCTGCGGAAGATGAACAGGAATAGGGAGAACCAATGAGAGACTAGCTGGAGGTGTCTGGACGGGCAAATTTAACTCTCATTTCCCACCAGGAAGAGGAATTAACCAAAGGCTCAGCGTGCCGTGCCGGAACCAGATTAGGGCCTGAAGCAATCCTGCGGTGTTGCGGCCAGCTCACAAGAAAGCGAGTTGAAGAAAGGAGCTCAGGGGCACTGTAATTCACAAACCTGCAGACTTATAAATGACAGCTATCGTCCAAAAATATACTGAAGTAAGGCTGCCAAGAGGACTTGAAAGCGGGGCAGAATTGCAGGAAACCGATTTCAGGAGGTAGACTGGAATTGCATTTAAAGCATAGGAAAAGAGGCAGAACGTCCACAATGATGCACTTGGCCAAAAAGGGCGTATGCGTTTTTTCCTGAATATATTCAGGAAAAAACGCATACGCCCTTTTTGGCCAACCAAGCAAGCTTGCAAAGGAAATCTGCACTACAATGAAGTCTCACTTCCCCCCGGTCAAAAGGGCCATCTGAAAAAAGTGTAAAATCCAGAAAGGCAGGACAGGCCATGGAGAACTGGGAGCCTTGTTATGCTGATGGGCGGGATGTAAATTGCCAACAGCCACTCGGGAGAGGTGTATGGTGTTTCCTGAAACATCTAAAAAACAAAGCAACAGAGCCTAGGGCACTTCCACTTATGGTCCTGTAGCTTGGGAAATTAAAATCAGAAAGACACAGCCACCCCAAAGTTTGGGACGGCTCTGTTTACAAGAACCTCGTTTACGGTACAAGTTCAATATCGCAGAAAGTGAAAAATGGATAAAGAAGTTGTGATACTTACGTACAATGCAATATCACTCAGCAATGAAATCTATGTCATCAGGCCCATAGCAGCATAATGAGTGGATTCAGGTATGATGATTCTAACTGAAATAAGTCACACAGAAAAAGAAACATCATAAGATATCACTAATACACGGAATGTAAACTTGGCTACACAGGAACTGGATTACAAAACAGAACAGGGTCTCAAATTTAGAAAACCAACTTATGCTTGCTTAAGGGGAAAGGTGAGTTGGGGTGCTGCATAAAACCAGAGATTGAAATGAGCACAGATAAAGTTCCTTAAGCCAAATATGGAATAGACAAGAACTACTCCTTGCTCAACGAAATGGACTCAACAGCCCATATTAAACGCCTAAGAATGTACCTGACTAGTAAGTATCTTAAAACCTATGGATTGCTATGTCTCTGAAAGAGAATCAAGCATGTGTACAGGGGCATAAACGCAGCAGTGATAGGATTGGAGAGGTTCGGTGAGCAAATGAAGACCCTTTGAAGTCATATTGCTTGGTACCCATTCCACGGGTCTCAACTCTCCAGGTTTAAGGGATTCTTCCTTCAGCTAAAACATGCACGTGGAACCCAGAATATGATCAACCATGTGATCGGGAGACGTGTTCCAATATGTCTCAGTTCTCGTCCTCTGGTACTCGGGTGCAACATTCCAGACGCTTTACTAACACTCTCCCAACTTGGAGAGTCAGTGCCTTTAACCTCCTGTTTGGCCCATTTGCAATTTCTGCGGAAGATGAACAGGAATAGGGAGAACCAATGAGAGACTAGCTGGAGGTGTCTGGACGGGCAAATTTAACTCTCATTTCCCACCAGGAAGAGGAATTAACCAAAGGCTCAGCGTGCCGTGCCGGAACCAGATTAGGGCCTGAAGCAATCCTGCGGTGTTGCGGCCAGCTCACAAGAAAGCGAGTTGAAGAAAGGAGCTCAGGGGCACTGTAATTCACAAACCTGCAGAGTTATAAATGACAGCTATCGTCCAAAAATATACTGAAGTAAGGCTGCCAAGAGGACTTGAAAGCGGGGCAGAATTGCAGGAAACCGATTTCAGGAGGTAGACTGGAATTGCATTTAAAGCATAGGAAAAGAGGCAGAACGTCTACAATGATGCACTTGGCCAAAAAGGGCGTATGCGTTTTTTCCTGAATATATTCAGGAAAAAACGCATACGCCCTTTTTGGCCAACCAAGCAAGCTTGCAAAGGAAATCTGCACTACAATGAAGTCTCACTTCCCCCCGGTCAAAAGGGCCATCTGAAAAAAGTGTAAAATCCAGAAAGGCAGGACAGGCCATGGAGAACTGGGAGCCTTGTTATGCTGATGGGCGGGATGTAAATTGCCAACAGCCACTCGGGAGAGGTGTATGGTGTTTCCTGAAACATCTAAAAAACAAAGCAACAGAGCCTAGGGCACTTCCACTTATGGTCCTGTAGCTTGGGAAATTAAAATCAGAAAGACACAGCCACCCCAAAGTTTGGGACGGCTCTGTTTACAAGAACCTCGTTTACGGTACAAGTTCAATATCGCAGAAAGTGAAAAATGGATAAAGAAGTTGTGGTACTTACGTACAATGCAATATCACTCAGCAATGAAATCTATGTCATCAGGCCCATAGCAGCATAATGAGTGGATTCAGGTATGATGATTCTAACTGAAATAAGTCACACAGAAAAAGAAACATCATAAGATATCACTAATACACGGAATGTAAACTTGGCTACACAGGAACTGGATTACAAAACAGAACAGGGTCTCAAATTTAGAAAACCAACTTATGCTTGCTTAAGGGGAAAGGTGAGTTGGGGTGCTGCATAAAACCAGAGATTGAAATGAGCACAGATAAAGTTCCTTAAGCCAAATATGGAATAGACAAGAACTACTCCTTGCTCAACGAAATGGACTCAACACCCCATATTAAACGCCTAAGAATGTACCTGACTAGTAAGTATCTTAAAACCTATGGATTGCTATGTCTCCGAAAGAGAATCAAGCATGTGTACAGGGGCATAAACGCAGCAGTGATAGGATTGGAGAGGTTCGGTGAGCAAATGAAGACCCTTTGAAGTCATATTGCTTGGTACCCATTCCACGGGTCTCAACTCTCCAGGTTTAAGGGATTCTTCCTTCAGCTAAAACATGCACGTGGAACCCAGAGTATGATCAACCATGTGATCGGGAGACGTGTTCCAATATGTCTCAATTCTCGTCCCCTGGTACTCGGGTGTAACATTCCAGACGCTTTACTAACACTCTCCCAACTTGGAGAGTCAGTGCCTTTAACCTCCTGTTTGGCCCATTTGCAATTTCGGCGGAAGATGAACAGGAATAGGGAGAACCAATGAGAGACTAGCTGGAGGTGTCTGGACGGGCAAATTTAACTCTCATTTCCCACCAGGAAGAGGAATTAACCAAAGGCTCAGCGTGCCGTGCCGGAACCAGATTAGGGCCTGAAGCAATCCTGCGGTGTTGCGGCCAGCTCACAAGAAAGCGAGTTGAAGAAAGGAGCTCAGGGGCACTGTAATTCACAAACCTGCAGAGTTATAAATGACAGCTATCGTCCAAAAATATACTGAAGTAAGTCTGCCAAGAGGACTTGAATGCGGGGCAGAATTGCAGGAAACCGATTTCAGGAGGTAGACTGGAATTGCATTTAAAGCATAGGAAAAGAGGCAGAACGTCTACAATGATGCACTTGGCCAAAAAGGGCGTATGCGTTTTTTCCTGAATATATTCAGGAAAAAACGCATACGCCCTTTTTGGCCAACCAAGCAAGCTTGCAAAGGAAATCTGCACTACAATGAAGTCTCACTTCCCCCCGGTCAAAAGGGCCATCTGAAAAAAGTGTAAAATCCAGAAAGGCAGGACAGGCCATGGAGAACTGGGAGCCTTGTTATGCTGATGGGCGGGATGTAAATTGCCAACAGCCACTCGGGAGAGGTGTATGGTGTTTCCTGAAACATCTAAAAAACAAAGCAACAGAGCCTAGGGCACTTCCACTTATGGTCCTGTAGCTTGGGAAATTAAAATCAGAAAGACACAGCCACCCCAAAGTTTGGGACGGCTCTGTTTACAAGAACCTCGTTTACGGTACAAGTTCAATATCGCAGAAAGTGAAAAATGGATAAAGAAGTTGTGGTACTTACGTACAATGCAATATCACTCAGCAATGAAATCTATGTCATCAGGCCCATAGCAGCATAATGAGTGGATTCAGGTATGATGATTCTAACTGAAATAAGTCACACAGAAAAAGAAACATCATAAGATATCACTAATACACGGAATGTAAACTTGGCTACACAGGAACTGGATTACAAAACAGAACAGGGTCTCAAATTTAGAAAACCAACTTATGCTTGCTTAAGGGGAAAGGTGAGTTGGGGTGCTGCATAAAACCAGAGATTGAAATGAGCACAGATAAAGTTCCTTAAGCCAAATATGGAATAGACAAGAACTACTCCTTGCTCAACGAAATGGACTCAACACCCCATATTAAACGCCTAAGAATGTACCTGACTAGTAAGTATCTTAAAACCTATGGATTGCTATGTCTCCGAAAGAGAATCAAGCATGTGTACAGGGGCATAAACGCAGCAGTGATAGGATTGGAGAGGTTCGGTGAGCAAATGAAGACCCTTTGAAGTCATATTGCTTGGTACCCATTCCACGGGTCTCAACTCTCCAGGTTTAAGGGATTCTTCCTTCAGCTAAAACATGCACGTGGAACCCAGAGTATGATCAACCATGTGATCGGGAGACGTGTTCCAATATGTCTCAATTCTCGTCCCCTGGTACTCGGGTGTAACATTCCAGACGCTTTACTAACACTCTCCCAACTTGGAGAGTCAGTGCCTTTAACCTCCTGTTTGGCCCATTTGCAATTTCTGCGGAAGATGAACAGGAATAGGGAGAACCAATGAGAGACTAGCTGGAGGTGTCTGGACGGGCAAATTTAACTCTCATTTCCCACCAGGAAGAGGAATTAACCAAAGGCTCAGCGTGCCGTGCCGGAACCAGATTAGGGCCTGAAGCAATCCTGCGGTGTTGCGGCCAGCTCACAAGAAAGCGAGTTGAAGAAAGGAGCTCAGGGGCACTGTAATTCACAAACCTGCAGAGTTATAAATGACAGCTATCGTCCAAAAATATACTGAAGTAAGGCTGCCAAGAGGACTTGAAAGCGGGGCAGAATTGCAGGAAACCGATTTCAGGAGGTAGACTGGAATTGCATTTAAAGCATAGGAAAAGAGGCAGAACGTCCACAATGATGCACTTGGCCAAAAAGGGCGTATGCGTTTTTTCCTGAATATATTCAGGAAAAAACGCATACGCCCTTTTTGGCCAACCAAGCAAGCTTGCAAAGGAAATCTGCACTACAATGAAGTCTCACTTCCCCCCGGTCAAAAGGGCCATCTGAAAAAAGTGTAAAATCCAGAAAGGCAGGACAGGCCATGGAGAACTGGGAGCCTTGTTATGCTGATGGGCGGGATGTAAATTGCCAACAGCCACTCGGGAGAGGTGTATGGTGTTTCCTGAAACATCTAAAAAACAAAGCAACAGAGCCTAGGGCACTTCCACTTATGGTCCTGTAGCTTGGGAAATTAAAATCAGAAAGACACAGCCAACCCAAAGTTTGGGACGGCTCTGTTTACAAGAACCTCGTTTACGGTACAAGTTCAATATCGCAGAAAGTGAAAAATGGATAAAGAAGTTGTGGTACTTACGTACAATGCAATATCACTCAGCAATGAAATCTATGTCATCAGGCCCATAGCAGCATAATGAGTGGATTCAGGTATGATGATTCTAACTGAAATAAGTCACACAGAAAAAGAAACATCATAAGATATCACTAATACACGGAATGTAAACTTGGCTACACAGGAACTGGATTACAAAACAGAACAGGGTCTCAAATTTAGAAAACCAACTTATGCTTGCTTAAGGGGAAAGGTGAGTTGGGGTGCTGCATAAAACCAGAGATTGAAATGAGCACAGATAAAGTTCCTTAAGCCAAATATGGAATAGACAAGAACTACTCCTTGCTCAACGAAATGGACTCAACACCCCATATTAAACGCCTAAGAATGTACCTGACTAGTAAGTATCTTAAAACCTATGGATTGCTATGTCTCTGAAAGAGAATCAAGCATGTGTACAGGGGCATAAACGCAGCAGTGATAGGATTGGAGAGGTTCGGTGAGCAAATGAAGACCCTTTGAAGTCATATTGCTTGGTACCCATTCCACGGGTCTCAACTCTCCAGGTTTAAGGGATTCTTCCTTCAGCTAAAACATGCACGTGGAACCCAGAGTATGATCAACCATGTGATCGGGAGACGTGTTCCAATATGTCTCAATTCTCGTCCCCTGGTACTCGGGTGTAACATTCCAGACGCTTTACTAACACTCTCCCAACTTGGAGAGTCAGTGCCTTTAACCTCCTGTTTGGCCCATTTGCAATTTCGGCGGAAGATGAACAGGAATAGGGAGAACCAATGAGAGACTAGCTGGAGGTGTCTGGACGGGCAAATTTAACTCTCATTTCCCACCAGGAAGAGGAATTAACCAAAGGCTCAGCGTGCCATGCCGGAACCAGATTAGGGCCTGAAGCAATCCTGCGGTGTTGCGGCCAGCTCACAAGAAAGCGAGTTGAAGAAAGGAGCTCAGGGGCACTGTAATTCACAAACCTGCAGAGTTATAAATGACAGCTATCGTCCAAAAATATACTGAAGTAAGGCTGCCAAGAGGACTTGAAAGCGGGGCAGAATTGCAGGAAACCGATTTCAGGAGGTAGACTGGAATTGCATTTAAAGCATAGGAAAAGAGGCAGAACGTCCACAATGATGCACTTGGCCAAAAAGGGCGTATGCGTTTTTTCCTGAATATATTCAGGAAAAAACGCATACGCCCTTTTTGGCCAACCAAGCAAGCTTGCAAAGGAAATCTGCACTACAATGAAGTCTCACTTCCCCCCGCTCAAAAGGGCCATCTGAAAAAAGTGTAAAATCCAGAAAGGCAGGACAGGCCATGGAGAACTGGGAGCCTTGTTAGGCTGATGGGCGGGATGTAAATTGCCAACAGCCACTCTGGAGAGGTGTATAGTGTTTCCTGAAACATCTAAAAAACAAAGCAACAGAGCCTAGGGCACTTCCACTTATGGTCCTATAGCTTAGGGAAATTAAAATCAAAAAGACACAGGCACCCCAAAGTTTGGGACGGCTCTGTTTACAAGAACCTCGTTTACGGTACAAGTTCAATATCGCAGAAAGTGAAAAATGGATAAAGAAGTTGTGGTACTTACGTACAATGCAATATCACTCAGCAATGAAATCTATGTCATCAGGCCCGTAGCAGCATAATGAGTGGATTCAGGTATGATGATTCTAACTGAAATAAGTCACACAGAAAAAGAAACATCATAAGATATCACTAATACACGGAATGTAAACTTGGCTACACAGGAACTGGATTACAAAACAGAACAGGGTCTCAAATTTAGGAAACCAACTTATGCTTGCTTAAGGGGAAAGGTGAGTTGGGGTGCTGCATAAAACCAGAGATTGAAATGAGCACAGATAAAGTTCCTTAAGCCAAATATAGAATAGACAAGAACTACTCCTTGCTCAACGAAATGAACTCAACACCCCATATTAAACGCCTAAGAATGTACCTGACTAGTAAGAATTTTCAAACCTATGGATTGCTATGTCTCCGAAAGAAAATCAAGCGTGTGTACAGGGGCATAAACGCAGCAGTGATAGGATTGGAGAGGTTCGGTGAGCAAATGAAGACCCTTTGAAGTCATATTGCATGGTACCCATTCCATGGGGCTCAACTCTCCAGGTTTAAGGGATTCTTCCTTCAGCTAAAACATGCACGTGGAACCCAGAGTATGATCAACCGTGTGATCGGGAGACGTGTTCCAATATGTCTCAGTTCTCGTCCCCTGGTACTCGGGTGCAACATTCCAGACGCTTTACTAACACTCTCCGGACTTGGAGAGTCAGTGCCTTTAACCTCCTGTTTGGCCCATTTGCAATTTCTGAGGAAGATGAACAGGAATAGGGAGAACCAATGAGAGACTAGCTGGAGGTGTCTGGACGGGCAAATTTAACTCTCATTTCCCACCAGGAAGAGGAATTAACCAAAGGCTCAGCGTGCCGTGCCGGAACCAGATTAGGGCCTGAAGCAATCCTGCGGTGTTGCGGCCAGCTCCCAAGAAAGCGAGTTGAAGAAAGGAGCTCAGGGGCAGTGTAATTCACAAACCTGCAGAGTTATAAAGGACAGCTATCGTCCAAAAATATACTGAAGTAAGGCTGCCAAGAGGACTTGAAAGCGGGGCAGAATTGCAGGAAACCGATTTCAGGAGGTAGACTGGAATTGCATTTAAAGCATAGGAAAAGAGGCAGAACGTCCACAATGATGCACTTGGCCAAAAAGGGCGTATGCGTTTTTTCCTGAATATATTCAGGAAAAAACGCATACGCCCTTTTTGGCCAACCAAGCAAGCTTGCAAAGGAAATCTGCACTACAATGAAGTCTCACTTCCCCCCGGTCAAAAGGGCCATCTGAAAAAAGTGTAAAATCCAGAAAGGCAGGACAGGCCATGGAGAACTGGGAGCCTTGTTATGCTGATGGGCGGGATGTAAATTGCCAACAGCCACTCGGGAGAGGTGTATGGTGTTTCCTGAAACATCTAAAAAACAAAGCAACAGAGCCTAGGGCACTTCCACTTATGGTCCTGTAGCTTGGGAAATTAAAATCAGAAAGACACAGCCACCCCAAAGTTTGGGACGGCTCTGTTTACAAGAACCTCGTTTACGGTACAAGTTCAATATCGCAGAAAGTGAAAAATGGATAAAGAAGTTGTGGTACTTACGTATAATGCAATATCACTCAGCAATGAAATCTATGTCATCAGGCCCATAGCAGCATAATGAGTGGATTCAGGTATGATGATTCTAACTGAAATAAGTCACACAGAAAAAGAAACATCATAAGATATCACTAATACACGGAATGTAAACTTGGCTACACAGGAACTGGATTACAAAACAGAACAGGGTCTCAAATTTAGAAAACCAACTTATGCTTGCTTAAGGGGAAAGGTGAGTTGGGGTGCTGCATCAAACCAGAGATTGAAATGAGCACAGATAAAGTTCCTTAAGCCAAATATGGAATAGACAAGAACTACTCCTTGCTCAACGAAATGGACTCAACACCCCATATTAAACGCCTAAGAATGTACCTGACTAGTAAGTATCTTAAAACCTATGGATTGCTATGTCTCTGAAAGAAAATCAAGCGTGTGTACAGGGGCATAAACGCAGCAGTGATAGGATTGGAGAGGTTCGGTGAGCAAATGAAGACCCTTTGAAGTCATATTGCATGGTACCCATTCCACGGGTCTCAACTCTCCAGGTTTAAGGGATTCTTCCTTCAGCTAAAACATGCACGTGGAACCCAGAGTATGATCAACCGTGTGATCGGGAGACGTGTTCCAATATGTCTCAATTCTCGTCCCCTGGTACTCGGGTGTAACATTCCAGACGCTTTACTAACACTCTCCCGACTTGGAGAGTCAGTGCCTTTAACCTCCTGTTTGGCCCATTTGCAATTTCTGCGGAAGATGAACAGGAATAGGGAGAACCAATGAGAGACTAGCTGGAGGTGTCTGGACGGGCAAATTTAACTCTCATTTCCCACCAGGAAGAGGAATTAACCAAAGGCTCAGCGTGCCGTGCCGGAACCAGATTAGGGCCTGAAGCAATCCTGCGGTGTTGCGGCCAGCTCACAAGAAAGCGAGTTGAAGAAAGGAGCTCAGGGGCACTGTAATTCACAAACCTGCAGAGTTATAAATGACAGCTATCGTCCAAAAATATACTGAAGTAAGGCTGCCAAGAGGACTTGAAAGCGGGGCAGAATTGCAGGAAACCGATTTCAGGAGGTAGACTGGAATTGCATTTAAAGCATAGGAAAAGAGGCAGAACGTCCACAATGATGCACTTGGCCAAAAAGGGCGTATGCGTTTTTTCCTGAATATATTCAGGAAAAAACGCATACGCCCTTTTTGGCCAACCAAGCAAGCTTGCAAAGGAAATCTGCACTACAATGAAGTCTCACTTCCCCCCGGTCAAAAGGGCCATCTGAAAAAAGTGTAAAATCCAGAAAGGCAGGACAGGCCATGGAGAACTGGGAGCCTTGTTATGCTGATGGGCGGGATGTAAATTGCCAAGAGCCACTCGGGAGAGGTGTATGGTGTTTCCTGAAACATCTAAAAAACAAAGCAACAGAACCTAAGGCACTTCCACTTATGGTCCTATAGCTTAGGGAAAAAAAATCAAGAAGACACAGCCACCCCAAAGTTTGGGACGGCTCTGTTTACAAGAAGCTCGTTTACGGTACAAGTTCAATAGCGCAGAAAGTGAAATATGGATAAAGAAGTTGTGGTACTTACGTACAATGCAATATCACTCAGCAATGAAATCTATGTCATCAGGCCCGTAGCAGTATAATGAATGGATTCAGGTATGATGATTCTAACTGAAATAAGTCACACAGAAAAAGAAACATCATAAGATATCACTAATACACGGAATGTAAACTTGGCTACACAGGAACTGGATTACAAATCAGAACAGGGTCTCAAATTTAGAAAACCTACTTATGCTTGCTTAAGCGAAAAAGTGAGTTGGGGTGCTGCATCAAACCAGAGATTGAAATGAGCACAGATAAAGTTCCTTAAGCCAAATATGGAATAGACAAGAGCTACTCCTTGCTCAACGAAATGGACTCAACACCCCATATTAAACGCCTAAGAATGTACCTGACTAGTAAGTATCTTAAAACCTATGGATTGCTATGTCTCTGAAAGAAAATCAAGCATGTGTACAGGGGCATAAACGCAGCACTGATAGGATTGGAGAGGTTCGTGAGCAAATGAAGACCCTTTGAAGTCATATTGCATGGTACCCATTCCACGGGTCTCAACTCTCCTGGTTTAAGGGATTCTTCCTTCAGCTAAAACATGCACGTGGAACCCAGAGTATGATCAACCATGGGATCGGGAGACGTGTTCCAATATGCCTCAGTTCTCGTCCCCTGGTACTCGGGTGCAACATTCCAGACGCTTTACTAACACTCTCCCGACTTGGAGAGTCAGTGCCTTTAACCTCCTGTTTGGCCCATTTGCAATTTCTGCGGAAGATGAACAGGAATAGGGAGAACCAATGAGAGACTAGCTGGAGGTGTCTGGACGGGCAAATTTAACTCTCATTTCCCACCAGGAAGAGGAATTAACCAAAGGCTCAGCGTGCCGTCCCGGAACCAGATTAGGGCCTGAAGCAATCCTGCGGTGTTGCGGCCAGCTCACAAGAAAGCAAGTTGAAGAAAGGAGCTCAGGGGCACTGTAATTCACAAACCTGCAGACTTATAAATGACAGCTATCGTCCAAAAATATACTGAAGTAAGGCTGCCAAGAGGACTTGAAAGCGGGGCAGAATTGCAGGAAACCTATTTCAGGAGGTAGACTGGAATTGCATTTAAAGCATAGGAAAAGAGGCAGAACGTCCACAATGATGCACTTGGCCAAAAAGGGCGTATGCGTTTTTTCCTGAATATATTCAGGAAAAAACGCATACGCCCTTTTTGGCCAACCAAGCAAGCTTGCAAAGGAAATCTGCACTACAATGAAGTCTCACTTCCCCCCGGTCAAAAGGGCCATCTGAAAAAAGTGTAAAATCCAGAAAGGCAGGACAGGCCATGGAGAACTGGGAGCCTTGTTATGCTGATGGGCGGGATGTAAATTGCCAACAGCCACTCGGGAGAGGTGTATGGTGTTTCCTGAAACATCTAAAAAACAAAGCAACAGAGCCTAGGGCACTTCCACTTATGGTCCTATAGCTTAGGGAAATTAAAATCAAAAAGACACAGCCACCCCAATGTTTGGGACGGCTCTGTTTACAAGAACCTCGTTTACGGTACAAGTTCAATATCGCAGAAAGTGAAAAATGGATAAAGAAGTTGTGGTACTTACGTACAATGCAATATCACTCAGCAATGAAATCTATGTCATCAGGCCCGTAGCAGCATAATGAGTGGATTCAGGTATGATGATTCTAACTGAAATAAGTCACACAGAAAAAGAAACATCATAAGATATCACTAATACACGGGATGTAAACTTGGCTACACAGGAACTGGATTACAAAACTGAACAGGGTCTCAAATTTAGAAAACCAACTTATGCTTGCTTAAGGGGAAAGGTGAGTTGGGGTGCTGCATAAAACCAGAGATTGAAATGAGCACAGATAAAGTTCCTTAAGCCAAATATAGAATACACAAGAACTACTCCTTGCTCAACGAAATGGACTCAACACCCCATATTAAACGCCTAAGAATGTACCTGACTAGTAAGAATTTTAAAACCTATGGATTGCTATGTCTCCGAAAGAAAATCAAGTGTGTGTACAGGGGCATAAACGCAGCAGTGATAGGATTGGAGAGGTTCGGTGAGCAAATGAAGACCCTTTGAAGTCATATTGCATGGTACCCATTCCACGGGTCTCAACTCTCCAGGTTTAAGGGATTCTTCCTTCAGCTAAAACATGCACGTGGAACCCAGAGTATGATCAACCGTGTGATCGGGAGACGTGTTCCAATATGTCTCAATTCTCGTCCCCTGGTACTCGGGTGTAACATTCCAGACGCTTTACTAACACTCTCCCGACTTGAAGAGTCAGTGCCTTTAACCTCCTGTTTGGCCCATTTGCAATTTCTGAGGAAGATGAACAGGAATAGGGAGAACCAATGAGAGACTAGCTGGAGGTGTCTGGACGGGCAAATTTAACTCTCATTTCCCACCAGGAAGAGGAATTAACCAAAGGCTCAGCGTGCCGTGCCGGAACCAGATTAGGGCCTGAAGCAATCCTGCGGTGTTGCGGCCAGCTCACAAGAAAGCGAGTTGAAGAAAGGAGCTCAGGGGCAGTGTAATTCACAAACCTGCAGAGTTATAAATGACAGCTATCATCCAAAAATATACTGAAGTAAGGCTGCCAAGAGGACTTGAAAGCGGGGCAGAATTGCAGGAAACCGATTTCAGGAGGTAGACTGGAATTGCATTTAAAGCATAGGAAAAGAGGCAGAACGTCCACAATGATGCACTTGGCCAAAAAGGGCGTATGCGTTTTTTCCTGAATATATTCAGGAAAAAACGCATACGCCCTTTTTGGCCAACCAAGCAAGCTTGCAAAGGAAATCTGCACTACAATGAAGTCTCACTTCCCCCCGGTCAAAAGAGCCATCTGAAAAAAGTGTAAAATCCAGAAAGGCAGGACAGGCCATGGAGAACTGGGAGCCTTGTTATGCTGATGGGCGGGATGTAAATTGCCAACAGCCACTTGGGAGAAGTGTATGGTGTTTCCTGAAACATCTAAAAAACAAAGCAACAGAACCTAAGGCACTTCCACTTATGGTCCTATAGCTTAGGGAAAAAAAATCAAGAAGACACAGCCACCCCAAAGTTTGGGACGGCTCTGTTTACAAGAAGCTCGTTTACGGTACAAGTTCAATAGCGCAGAAAGTGAAATATGGATAAAGAAGTTGTGGTACTTACGTACAATGCAATATCACTCAGCAATGAAATCTATGTCATCAGGCCCGTAGCAGTATAATGAATGGATTCAGGTATGATGATTCTAACTGAAATAAGTCACACAGAAAAAGAAACATCATAAGATATCACTAATACACGGAATGTAAACTTGGCTACACAGGAACTGGATTACAAATCAGAACAGGGTCTCAAATTTAGAAAACCAACTTATGCTTGCTTAAGCGAAAAAGTGAGTTGGGGTGCTGCATCAAACCAGAGATTGAAATGAGCACAGATAAAGTTCCTTAAGCCAAATATGGAATAGACAAGAGCTACTCCTTGCTCAACGAAATGGACTCAACACCCCATATTAAACGCCTAAGAATGTACCTGACTAGTAAGTATCTTAAAACCTATGGATTGCTATGTCTCTGAAAGAAAATCAAGCATGTGTACAGGGGCATAAACGCAGCACTGATAGGATTGGAGAGGTTCGTGAGCAAATGAAGACCCTTTGAAGTCATATTGCATGGTACCCATTCCACGGGTCTCAACTCTCCTGGTTTAAGGGATTCTTCCTTCAGCTAAAACATGCACGTGGAACCCAGAGTATGATCAACCATGGGATCGGGAGACGTGTTCCAATATGCCTCAGTTCTCGTCCCCTGGTACTCGGGTGCAACATTCCAGACGCTTTACTAACACTCTCCCGACTTGGAGAGTCAGTGCCTTTAACCTCCTGTTTGGCCCATTTGCAATTTCTGCGGAAGATGAACAGGAATAGGGAGAACCAATGAGAGACTAGCTGGAGGTGTCTGGACGGGCAAATTTAACTCTCATTTCCCACCAGGAAGAGGAATTAACCAAAGGCTCAGCGTGCCGTCCCGGAACCAGATTAGGGCCTGAAGCAATCCTGCGGTGTTGCGGCCAGCTCACAAGAAAGCAAGTTGAAGAAAGGAGCTCAGGGGCACTGTAATTCACAAACCTGCAGACTTATAAATGACAGCTATCGTCCAAAAATATACTGAAGTAAGGCTGCCAAGAGGACTTGAAAGCGGGGCAGAATTGCAGGAAACCTATTTCAGGAGGTAGACTGGAATTGCATTTAAAGCATAGGAAAAGAGGCAGAACGTCCACAATGATGCACTTGGCCAAAAAGGGCGTATGCGTTTTTTCCTGAATATATTCAGGAAAAAACGCATACGCCCTTTTTGGCCAACCAAGCAAGCTTGCAAAGGAAATCTGCACTACAATGAAGTCTCACTTCCCCCCGGTCAAAAGGGCCATCTGAAAAAAGTGTAAAATCCAGAAAGGCAGGACAGGCCATGGAGAACTGGGAGCCTTGTTATGCTGATGGGCGGGATGTAAATTGCCAACAGCCACTCGGGAGAGGTGTATGGTGTTTCCTGAAACATCTAAAAAACAAAGCAACAGAGCCTAGGGCACTTCCACTTATGGTCCTATAGCTTAGGGAAATTAAAATCAAAAAGACACAGCCACCCCAATGTTTGGGACGGCTCTGTTTACAAGAACCTCGTTTACGGTACAAGTTCAATATCGCAGAAAGTGAAAAATGGATAAAGAAGTTGTGGTACTTACGTACAATGCAATATCACTCAGCAATGAAATCTATGTCATCAGGCCCGTAGCAGCATAATGAGTGGATTCAGGTATGATGATTCTAACTGAAATAAGTCACACAGAAAAAGAAACATCATAAGATATCACTAATACACGGGATGTAAACTTGGCTACACAGGAACTGGATTACAAAACTGAACAGGGTCTCAAATTTAGAAAACCAACTTATGCTTGCTTAAGGGGAAAGGTGAGTTGGGGTGCTGCATAAAACCAGAGATTGAAATGAGCACAGATAAAGTTCCTTAAGCCAAATATAGAATACACAAGAACTACTCCTTGCTCAACGAAATGGACTCAACACCCCATATTAAACGCCTAAGAATGTACCTGACTAGTAAGAATTTTAAAACCTATGGATTGCTATGTCTCCGAAAGAAAATCAAGTGTGTGTACAGGGGCATAAACGCAGCAGTGATAGGATTGGAGAGGTTCGGTGAGCAAATGAAGACCCTTTGAAGTCATATTGCATGGTACCCATTCCACGGGTCTCAACTCTCCAGGTTTAAGGGATTCTTCCTTCAGCTAAAACATGCACGTGGAACCCAGAGTATGACCAACCGTGTGATCGGGAGACGTGTTCCAATATGTCTCAATTCTCGTCCCCTGGTACTCGGGTGTAACATTCCAGACGCTTTACTAACACTCTCCCGACTTGGAGAGTCAGTGCCTTTAACCTCCTGTTTGGCCCATTTGCAATTTCTGAGGAAGATGAACAGGAATAGGGAGAACCAATGAGAGACTAGCTGGAGGTGTCTGGACGGGCAAATTTAACTCTCATTTCCCACCAGGAAGAGGAATTAACCAAAGGCTCAGCGTGCCATGCCGGAACCAGATTAGGGCCTGAAGCAATCCTGCGGTGTTGCGGCCAGCTCACAAGAAAGCGAGTTGAAGAAAGGAGCTCAGGGGCACTGTAATTCACAAACCTGCAGAGTTATAAATGACAGCTATCATCCAAAAATATACTGAAGTAAGGCTGCCAAGAGGACTTGAAAGCGGGGCAGAATTGCAGGAAACCGATTTCAGGAGGTAGACTGGAATTGTATTTAAAGCATAGGAAAAGAGGCAGAACGTCCACAATGATGCACTTGGCCAAAAAGGGCGTATGCGTTTTTTCCTGAATATATTCAGGAAAAAACGCATACGCCCTTTTTGGCCAACCAAGCAAGCTTGCAAAGGAAATCTGCACTACAATGAAGTCTCACTTCCCCCCGGTCAAAAGGGCCATCTGAAAAAAGTGTAAAATCCAGAAAGGCAGGACAGGCCATGGAGAACTGGGAGCCTTGTTATGCTGATGGGCGGGATGTAAATTGCCAACAGCCACTCGGGAGAGGTGTATGGTGTTTCCTGAAACATCTAAAAAACAAAGCAACAGAGCCTAGGGCACTTCCACTTATGGTCCTATAGCTTAGGGAAATTAAAATCAAAAAGACACAGCCACCCCAAAGTTTGGGACGGCTCTGTTTACAAGAACATCGTTTACGGTACAAGTTGAATATCACAGAAAGTGAAAAATGGATAAAGAAGTTGTGGTACTTACGTACAATGCAATATCACTCAGCAATGAAATCTATGTCATCAGGCCCGTAGCAGCATAATGAGTGGATTCAGGTATGATGATTCTAACTGAAATAAGTCACACAGAAAAAGAAACATCATAAGATATCACTAATACACGGGATGTAAACTTGGCTACACAGGAACTGGATTACAAAACTGAACAGGGTCTCAAATTTAGAAAACCAACTTATGCTTGCTTAAGGGGAAAGGTGAGTTGGGGTGCTGCATAAAACCAGAGATTGAAATGAGCACAGATAAAGTTCCTTAAGCCAAATATAGAATACACAAGAACTACTCCTTGCTCAACGAAATGGACTCAACACCCCATATTAAACGCCTAAGAATGTACCTGACTAGTAAGAATTTTAAAACCTATGGATTGCTATGTCTCCGAAAGAAAATCAAGTGTGTGTACAGGGGCATAAACGCAGCAGTGATAGGATTGGAGAGGTTCGGTGAGCAAATGAAGACCCTTTGAAGTCATATTGCATGGTACCCATTCCACGGGTCTCAACTCTCCAGGTTTAAGGGATTCTTCCTTCAGCTAAAACATGCACGTGGAACCCAGAGTATGATCAACCGTGTGATCGGGAGACGTGTTCCAATATGTCTCAATTCTCGTCCCCTGGTACTCGGGTGTAACATTCCAGACGCTTTACTAACACTCTCCCGACTTGAAGAGTCAGTGCCTTTAACCTCCTGTTTGGCCCATTTGCAATTTCTGAGGAAGATGAACAGGAATAGGGAGAACCAATGAGAGACTAGCTGGAGGTGTCTGGACGGGCAAATTTAACTCTCATTTCCCACCAGGAAGAGGAATTAACCAAAGGCTCAGCGTGCCGTGCCGGAAACAGATTAGGGCCTGAAGCAATCCTGCGGTGTTGCGGCCAGCTCACAAGAAAGCGAGTTGAAGAAAGGAGCTCAGGGGCAGTGTAATTCACAAACCTGCAGAGTTATAAATGACAGCTATCATCCAAAAATATACTGAAGTAAGGCTGCCAAGAGGACTTGAAAGCGGGGCAGAATTGCAGGAAACCGATTTCAGGAGGTAGACTGGAATTGCATTTAAAGCATAGGAAAAGAGGCAGAACGTCCACAATGATGCACTTGGCCAAAAAGGGCGTATGCGTTTTTTCCTGAATATATTCAGGAAAAAACGCATACGCCCTTTTTGGCCAACCAAGCAAGCTTGCAAAGGAAATCTGCACTACAATGAAGTCTCACTTCCCCCCGGTCAAAAGAGCCATCTGAAAAAAGTGTAAAATCCAGAAAGGCAGGACAGGCCATGGAGAACTGGGAGCCTTGTTATGCTGATGGGCGGGATGTAAATTGCCAACAGCCACTTGGGAGAAGTGTATGGTGTTTCCTGAAACATCTAAAAAACAAAGCAACAGAACCTAAGGCACTTCCACTTATGGTCCTATAGCTTAGGGAAAAAAAATCAAGAAGACACAGCCACCCCAAAGTTTGGGACGGCTCTGTTTACAAGAAGCTCGTTTACGGTACAAGTTCAATAGCGCAGAAAGTGAAATATGGATAAAGAAGTTGTGGTACTTACGTACAATGCAATATCACTCAGCAATGAAATCTATGTCATCAGGCCCGTAGCAGTATAATGAATGGATTCAGGTATGATGATTCTAACTGAAATAAGTCACACAGAAAAAGAAACATCATAAGATATCACTAATACACGGAATGTAAACTTGGCTACACAGGAACTGGATTACAAATCAGAACAGGGTCTCAAATTTAGAAAACCAACTTATGCTTGCTTAAGCGAAAAAGTGAGTTGGGGTGCTGCATCAAACCAGAGATTGAAATGAGCACAGATAAAGTTCCTTAAGCCAAATATGGAATAGACAAGAGCTACTCCTTGCTCAACGAAATGGACTCAACACCCCATATTAAACGCCTAAGAATGTACCTGACTAGTAAGTATCTTAAAACCTATGGATTGCTATGTCTCTGAAAGAAAATCAAGCATGTGTACAGGGGCATAAACGCAGCACTGATAGGATTGGAGAGGTTCGTGAGCAAATGAAGACCCTTTGAAGTCATATTGCATGGTACCCATTCCACGGGTCTCAACTCTCCTGGTTTAAGGGATTCTTCCTTCAGCTAAAACATGCACGTGGAACCCAGAGTATGATCAACCATGGGATCGGGAGACGTGTTCCAATATGCCTCAGTTCTCGTCCCCTGGTACTCGGGTGCAACATTCCAGACGCTTTACTAACACTCTCCCGACTTGGAGAGTCAGTGCCTTTAACCTCCTGTTTGGCCCATTTGCAATTTCTGCGGAAGATGAACAGGAATAGGGAGAACCAATGAGAGACTAGCTGGAGGTGTCTGGACGGGCAAATTTAACTCTCATTTCCCACCAGGAAGAGGAATTAACCAAAGGCTCAGCGTGCCGTCCCGGAACCAGATTAGGGCCTGAAGCAATCCTGCGGTGTTGCGGCCAGCTCACAAGAAAGCAAGTTGAAGAAAGGAGCTCAGGGGCACTGTAATTCACAAACCTGCAGACTTATAAATGACAGCTATCGTCCAAAAATATACTGAAGTAAGGCTGCCAAGAGGACTTGAAAGCGGGGCAGAATTGCAGGAAACCTATTTCAGGAGGTAGACTGGAATTGCATTTAAAGCATAGGAAAAGAGGCAGAACGTCCACAATGATGCACTTGGCCAAAAAGGGCGTATGCGTTTTTTCCTGAATATATTCAGGAAAAAACGCATACGCCCTTTTTGGCCAACCAAGCAAGCTTGCAAAGGAAATCTGCACTACAATGAAGTCTCACTTCCCCCCGGTCAAAAGGGCCATCTGAAAAAAGTGTAAAATCCAGAAAGGCAGGACAGGCCATGGAGAACTGGGAGCCTTGTTATGCTGATGGGCGGGATGTAAATTGCCAACAGCCACTCAGGAGAGGTGTATGGTGTTTCCTGAAACATCTAAAAAACAAAGCAACAGAGCCTAGGGCACTTCCACTTATGGTCCTATAGCTTAGGGAAATTAAAATCAAAAAGACACAGCCACCCCAATGTTTGGGACGGCTCTGTTTACAAGAACCTCGTTTACGGTACAAGTTCAATATCGCAGAAAGTGAAAAATGGATAAAGAAGTTGTGGTACTTACGTACAATGCAATATCACTCAGCAATGAAATCTATGTCATCAGGCCCGTAGCAGCATAATGAGTGGATTCAGGTATGATGATTCTAACTGAAATAAGTCACACAGAAAAAGAAACATCATAAGATATCACTAATACACGGGATGTAAACTTGGCTACACAGGAACTGGATTACAAAACTGAACAGGGTCTCAAATTTAGAAAACCAACTTATGCTTGCTTAAGGGGAAAGGTGAGTTGGGGTGCTGCATAAAACCAGAGATTGAAATGAGCACAGATAAAGTTCCTTAAGCCAAATATAGAATACACAAGAACTACTCCTTGCTCAACGAAATGGACTCAACACCCCATATTAAACGCCTAAGAATGTACCTGACTAGTAAGAATTTTAAAACCTATGGATTGCTATGTCTCCGAAAGAAAATCAAGTGTGTGTACAGGGGCATAAACGCAGCAGTGATAGGATTGGAGAGGTTCGGTGAGCAAATGAAGACCCTTTGAAGTCATATTGCATGGTACCCATTCCACGGGTCTCAACTCTCCAGGTTTAAGGGATTCTTCCTTCAGCTAAAACATGCACGTGGAACCCAGAGTATGACCAACCGTGTGATCGGGAGACGTGTTCCAATATGTCTCAATTCTCGTCCCCTGGTACTCGGGTGTAACATTCCAGACGCTTTACTAACACTCTCCCGACTTGGAGAGTCAGTGCCTTTAAACTCCTGTTTGGCCCATTTGCAATTTCTGAGGAAGATGAACAGGAATAGGGAGAACCAATGAGAGACTAGCTGGAGGTGTCTGGACGGGCAAATTTAACTCTCATTTCCCACCAGGAAGAGGAATTAACCAAAGGCTCAGCGTGCCATGCCGGAACCAGATTAGGGCCTGAAGCAATCCTGCGGTGTTGCGGCCAGCTCACAAGAAAGCGAGTTGAAGAAAGGAGCTCAGGGGCACTGTAATTCACAAACCTGCAGAGTTATAAATGACAGCTATCATCCAAAAATATACTGAAGTAAGGCTGCCAAGAGGACTTGAAAGCGGGGCAGAATTGCAGGAAACCGATTTCAGGAGGTAGACTGGAATTGTATTTAAAGCATAGGAAAAGAGGCAGAACGTCCACAATGATGCACTTGGCCAAAAAGGGCGTATGCGTTTTTTCCTGAATATATTCAGGAAAAAACGCATACGCCCTTTTTGGCCAACCAAGCAAGCTTGCAAAGGAAATCTGCACTACAATGAAGTCTCACTTCCCCCCGGTCAAAAGGGCCATCTGAAAAAAGTGTAAAATCCAGAAAGGCAGGACAGGCCATGGAGAACTGGGAGCCTTGTTATGCTGATGGGCGGGATGTAAATTGCCAACAGCCACTCGGGAGAGGTGTATGGTGTTTCCTGAAACATCTAAAAAACAAAGCAACAGAGCCTAGGGCACTTCCACTTATGGTCCTATAGCTTAGGGAAATTAAAATCAAAAAGACACAGCCACCCCAAAGTTTGGGACGGCTCTGTTTACAAGAACATCGTTTACGGTACAAGTTGAATATCACAGAAAGTGAAAAATGGATAAAGAAGTTGTGGTACTTACGTACAATGCAATATCACTCAGCAATGAAATCTATGTCATCAGGCCCGTAGCAGCATAATGAGTGGATTCAGGTATGATGATTCTAACTGAAATAAGTCACACAGAAAAAGAAACATCATAAGATATCACTAATACACGGGATGTAAACTTGGCTACACAGGAACTGGATTACAAAACTGAACAGGGTCTCAAATTTAGAAAACCAACTTATGCTTGCTTAAGGGGAAAGGTGAGTTGGGGTGCTGCATAAAACCAGAGATTGAAATGAGCACAGATAAAGTTCCTTAAGCCAAATATAGAATACACAAGAACTACTCCTTGCTCAACGAAATGGACTCAACACCCCATATTAAACGCCTAAGAATGTACCTGACTAGTAAGAATTTTAAAACCTATGGATTGCTATGTCTCCGAAAGAAAATCAAGTGTGTGTACAGGGGCATAAACGCAGCAGTGATAGGATTGGAGAGGTTCGGTGAGCAAATGAAGACCCTTTGAAGTCATATTGCATGGTACCCATTCCACGGGTCTCAACTCTCCAGGTTTAAGGGATTCTTCCTTCAGCTAAAACATGCACGTGGAACCCAGAGTATGATCAACCGTGTGATCGGGAGACGTGTTCCAATATGTCTCAATTCTCGTCCCCTGGTACTCGGGTGTAACATTCCAGACGCTTTACTAACACTCTCCCGACTTGAAGAGTCAGTGCCTTTAACCTCCTGTTTGGCCCATTTGCAATTTCTGAGGAAGATGAACAGGAATAGGGAGAACCAATGAGAGACTAGCTGGAGGTGTCTGGACGGGCAAATTTAACTCTCATTTCCCACCAGGAAGAGGAATTAACCAAAGGCTCAGCGTGCCGTGCCGGAAACAGATTAGGGCCTGAAGCAATCCTGCGGTGTTGCGGCCAGCTCACAAGAAAGCGAGTTGAAGAAAGGAGCTCAGGGGCAGTGTAATTCACAAACCTGCAGAGTTATAAATGACAGCTATCATCCAAAAATATACTGAAGTAAGGCTGCCAAGAGGACTTGAAAGCGGGGCAGAATTGCAGGAAACCGATTTCAGGAGGTAGACTGGAATTGCATTTAAAGCATAGGAAAAGAGGCAGAACGTCCACAATGATGCACTTGGCCAAAAAGGGCGTATGCGTTTTTTCCTGAATATATTCAGGAAAAAACGCATACGCCCTTTTTGGCCAACCAAGCAAGCTTGCAAAGGAAATCTGCACTACAATGAAGTCTCACTTCCCCCCGGTCAAAAGAGCCATCTGAAAAAAGTGTAAAATCCAGAAAGGCAGGACAGGCCATGGAGAACTGGGAGCCTTGTTATGCTGATGGGCGGGATGTAAATTGCCAACAGCCACTTGGGAGAAGTGTATGGTGTTTCCTGAAACATCTAAAAAACAAAGCAACAGAACCTAAGGCACTTCCACTTATGGTCCTATAGCTTAGGGAAAAAAAATCAAGAAGACACAGCCACCCCAAAGTTTGGGACGGCTCTGTTTACAAGAAGCTCGTTTACGGTACAAGTTCAATAGCGCAGAAAGTGAAATATGGATAAAGAAGTTGTGGTACTTACGTACAATGCAATATCACTCAGCAATGAAATCTATGTCATCAGGCCCGTAGCAGTATAATGAATGGATTCAGGTATGATGATTCTAACTGAAATAAGTCACACAGAAAAAGAAACATCATAAGATATCACTAATACACGGAATGTAAACTTGGCTACACAGGAACTGGATTACAAATCAGAAAAGGGTCTCAAATTTAGAAAACCAACTTATGCTTGCTTAAGCGAAAAAGTGAGTTGGGGTGCTGCATCAAACCAGAGATTGAAATGAGCACAGATAAAGTTCCTTAAGCCAAATATGGAATAGACAAGAGCTACTCCTTGCTCAACGAAATGGACTCAACACCCCATATTAAACGCCTAAGAATGTACCTGACTAGTAAGTATCTTAAAACCTATGGATTGCTATGTCTCTGAAAGAAAATCAAGCATGTGTACAGGGGCATAAACGCAGCACTGATAGGATTGGAGAGGTTCGTGAGCAAATGAAGACCCTTTGAAGTCATATTGCATGGTACCCATTCCACGGGTCTCAACTCTCCTGGTTTAAGGGATTCTTCCTTCAGCTAAAACATGCACGTGGAACCCAGAGTATGATCAACCATGGGATCGGGAGACGTGTTCCAATATGCCTCAGTTCTCGTCCCCTGGTACTCGGGTGCAACATTCCAGACGCTTTACTAACACTCTCCCGACTTGGAGAGTCAGTGCCTTTAACCTCCTGTTTGGCCCATTTGCAATTTCTGCGGAAGATGAACAGGAATAGGGAGAACCAATGAGAGACTAGCTGGAGGTGTCTGGACGGGCAAATTTAACTCTCATTTCCCACCAGGAAGAGGAATTAACCAAAGGCTCAGCGTGCCGTCCCGGAACCAGATTAGGGCCTGAAGCAATCCTGCGGTGTTGCGGCCAGCTCACAAGAAAGCAAGTTGAAGAAAGGAGCTCAGGGGCACTGTAATTCACAAACCTGCAGACTTATAAATGACAGCTATCGTCCAAAAATATACTGAAGTAAGGCTGCCAAGAGGACTTGAAAGCGGGGCAGAATTGCAGGAAACCTATTTCAGGAGGTAGACTGGAATTGCATTTAAAGCATAGGAAAAGAGGCAGAACGTCCACAATGATGCACTTGGCCAAAAAGGGCGTATGCGTTTTTTCCTGAATATATTCAGGAAAAAACGCATACGCCCTTTTTGGCCAACCAAGCAAGCTTGCAAAGGAAATCTGCACTACAATGAAGTCTCACTTCCCCCCGGTCAAAAGGGCCATCTGAAAAAAGTGTAAAATCCAGAAAGGCAGGACAGGCCATGGAGAACTGGGAGCCTTGTTATGCTGATGGGCGGGATGTAAATTGCCAACAGCCACTCGGGAGAGGTGTATGGTGTTTCCTGAAACATCTAAAAAACAAAGCAACAGAGCCTAGGGCACTTCCACTTATGGTCCTATAGCTTAGGGAAATTAAAATCAAAAAGACACAGCCACCCCAATGTTTGGGACGGCTCTGTTTACAAGAACCTCGTTTACGGTACAAGTTCAATATCGCAGAAAGTGAAAAATGGATAAAGAAGTTGTGGTACTTACGTACAATGCAATATCACTCAGCAATGAAATCTATGTCATCAGGCCCGTAGCAGCATAATGAGTGGATTCAGGTATGATGATTCTAACTGAAATAAGTCACACAGAAAAAGAAACATCATAAGATATCACTAATACACGGGATGTAAACTTGGCTACACAGGAACTGGATTACAAAACTGAACAGGGTCTCAAATTTAGAAAACCAACTTATGCTTGCTTAAGGGGAAAGGTGAGTTGGGGTGCTGCATAAAACCAGAGATTGAAATGAGCACAGATAAAGTTCCTTAAGCCAAATATAGAATACACAAGAACTACTCCTTGCTCAACGAAATGGACTCAACACCCCATATTAAACGCCTAAGAATGTACCTGACTAGTAAGAATTTTAAAACCTATGGATTGCTATGTCTCCGAAAGAAAATCAAGTGTGTGTACAGGGGCATAAACGCAGCAGTGATAGGATTGGAGAGGTTCGGTGAGCAAATGAAGACCCTTTGAAGTCATATTGCATGGTACCCATTCCACGGGTCTCAACTCTCCAGGTTTAAGGGATTCTTCCTTCAGCTAAAACATGCACGTGGAACCCAGAGTATGACCAACCGTGTGATCGGGAGACGTGTTCCAATATGTCTCAATTCTCGTCCCCTGGTACTCGGGTGTAACATTCCAGACGCTTTACTAACACTCTCCCGACTTGGAGAGTCAGTGCCTTTAAACTCCTGTTTGGCCCATTTGCAATTTCTGAGGAAGATGAACAGGAATAGGGAGAACCAATGAGAGACTAGCTGGAGGTGTCTGGACGGGCAAATTTAACTCTCATTTCCCACCAGGAAGAGGAATTAACCAAAGGCTCAGCGTGCCATGCCGGAACCAGATTAGGGCCTGAAGCAATCCTGCGGTGTTGCGGCCAGCTCACAAGAAAGCGAGTTGAAGAAAGGAGCTCAGGGGCACTGTAATTCACAAACCTGCAGAGTTATAAATGACAGCTATCATCCAAAAATATACTGAAGTAAGGCTGCCAAGAGGACTTGAAAGCGGGGCAGAATTGCAGGAAACCGATTTCAGGAGGTAGACTGGAATTGTATTTAAAGCATAGGAAAAGAGGCAGAACGTCCACAATGATGCACTTGGCCAAAAAGGGCGTATGCGTTTTTTCCTGAATATATTCAGGAAAAAACGCATACGCCCTTTTTGGCCAACCAAGCAAGCTTGCAAAGGAAATCTGCACTACAATGAAGTCTCACTTCCCCCCGGTCAAAAGGGCCATCTGAAAAAAGTGTAAAATCCAGAAAGGCAGGACAGGCCATGGAGAACTGGGAGCCTTGTTATGCTGATGGGCGGGATGTAAATTGCCAACAGCCACTCGGGAGAGGTGTATGGTGTTTCCTGAAACATCTAAAAAACAAAGCAACAGAGCCTAGGGCACTTCCACTTATGGTCCTATAGCTTAGGGAAATTAAAATCAAAAAGACACAGCCACCCCAAAGTTTGGGACGGCTCTGTTTACAAGAACATCGTTTACGGTACAAGTTGAATATCACAGAAAGTGAAAAATGGATAAAGAAGTTGTGGTACTTACGTACAATGCAATATCACTCAGCAATGAAATCTATGTCATCAGGCCCGTAGCAGCATAATGAGTGGATTCAGGTATGATGATTCTAACTGAAATAAGTCACACAGAAAAAGAAACATCATAAGATATCACTAATACACCGAATGTAAACTTGGCTACACAGGAACTGGATTACAAAACAGAACAGGGTCTCAAATTTAGAAAACCAACTTATGCTTGCTTAAGGGGAAAGGTGAGTTGGGGTGCTGCATAAAACCAGAGATTGAAATGAGCACAGATAAAGTTCCTTAAGCCAAATATGGAACAGACAAGAACTACTCCTTGCTCAACGAAATGGACTCAACACCCCATATTAAACGCCTAAGAATGTACCTGACTAGTAAGTATCTTAAAACCTATGGATTGCTATGTCTCTGAAAGAAAATCAAGCGTGTGTACAGGGGCATAAACGCAGCAGTGATAGGATTGGAGAGGTTCGGTGAGCAAATGAAGACCCTTTGAAGTCATATTGCATGGTACCCATTCCACGGGTCTCAACTCTCCAGGTTTAAGGGATTCTTCCTTCAGGTAAAACATGCACGTGGAACCCAGAGTATGATCAACCGTGTGATCGGGAGACGTGTTCCAATATGTCTCAATTCTCGTCCCCTGGTACTCGGGTGTAACATTCCAGACGCTTTACTAACACTCTCCCGACTTGGAGAGTCAGTGCCTTTAACCTACTGTTTGGCCCATTTGCAATTTCTGAGGAAGATAAACAGGAATAGGGAGAACCAATGAGAGACTAGCTGGAGGTGTCTGGACGGGCAAATTTAACTCTCATTTCCCACCAGGAAGAGGAATTAACCAAAGGCTCAGCGTGCCGTGCCGGAACCAGATTAGGGCCTGAAGCAATCCTGCGGTGTTGCGGCCAGCTCACAAGAAAGCGAGTTGAAGAAAGGAGCTCAGGGGCAGTGTAATTCACAAACCTGCAGAGTTATAAATGACAGCTATCATCCAAAAATATACTGAAGTAAGGCTGCCAAGAGGACTTGAAAGCGGGGCAGAATTGCAGGAAACCGATTTCAGGAGGTAGACTGGAATTGCATTTAAAGCATAGGAAAAGAGGCAGAACGTCCACAATGATGCACTTGGCCAAAAAGGGCGTATGCGTTTTTTCCTGAATATATTCAGGAAAAAACGCATACGCCCTTTTTGGCCAACCAAGCAAGCTTGCAAAGGAAATCTGCACTACAATGAAGTCTCACTTCCCCCCGGTCAAAAGAGCCATCTGAAAAAAGTGTAAAATCCAGAAAGGCAGGACAGGCCATGGAGAACTGGGAGCCTTGTTATGCTGATGGGCGGGATGTAAATTGCCAACAGCCACTTGGGAGAAGTGTATGGTGTTTCCTGAAACATCTAAAAAACAAAGCAACAGAACCTAAGGCACTTCCACTTATGGTCCTATAGCTTAGGGAAAAAAAATCAAGAAGACACAGCCACCCCAAAGTTTGGGACGGCTCTGTTTACAAGAAGCTCGTTTACGGTACAAGTTCAATAGCGCAGAAAGTGAAATATGGATAAAGAAGTTGTGGTACTTACGTACAATGCAATATCACTCAGCAATGAAATCTATGTCATCAGGCCCGTAGCAGTATAATGAATGGATTCAGGTATGATGATTCTAACTGAAATAAGTCACACAGAAAAAGAAACATCATAAGATATCACTAATACACGGAATGTAAACTTGGCTACACAGGAACTGGATTACAAATCAGAACAGGGTCTCAAATTTAGAAAACCAACTTATGCTTGCTTAAGCGAAAAAGTGAGTTGGGGTGCTGCATAAAACCAGAGATTGAAATGAGCACAGATAAAGTTCCTTAAGCCAAATATGGAATAGACAAGAGCTACTCCTTGCTCAACGAAATGGACTCAACACCCCATATTAAACGCCTAAGAATGTACCTGACTAGTAAGTATCTTAAAACCTATGGATTGCTATGTCTCTGAAAGAAAATCAAGCATGTGTACAGGGGCATAAACGCAGCACTGATAGGATTGGAGAGGTTCGTGAGCAAATGAAGACCCTTTGAAGTCATATTGCATGGTACCCATTCCACGGGTCTCAACTCTCCTGGTTTAAGGGATTCTTCCTTCAGCTAAAACATGCACGTGGAACCCAGAGTATGATCAACCATGGGATCGGGAGACGTGTTCCAATATGCCTCAGTTCTCGTCCCCTGGTACTCGGGTGCAACATTCCAGACGCTTTACTAACACTCTCCCGACTTGGAGAGTCAGTGCCTTTAACCTCCTGTTTGGCCCATTTGCAATTTCTGCGGAAGATGAACAGGAATAGGGAGAACCAATGAGAGACTAGCTGGAGGTGTCTGGACGGGCAAATTTAACTCTCATTTCCCACCAGGAAGAGGAATTAACCAAAGGCTCAGCGTGCCGTCCCGGAACCAGATTAGGGCCTGAAGCAATCCTGCGGTGTTGCGGCCAGCTCACAAGAAAGCAAGTTGAAGAAAGGAGCTCAGGGGCACTGTAATTCACAAACCTGCAGACTTATAAATGACAGCTATCGTCCAAAAATATACTGAAGTAAGGCTGCCAAGAGGACTTGAAAGCGGGGCAGAATTGCAGGAAACCTATTTCAGGAGGTAGACTGGAATTGCATTTAAAGCATAGGAAAAGAGGCAGAACGTCCACAATGATGCACTTGGCCAAAAAGGGCGTATGCGTTTCTTCCTGAATATATTCAGGAAAAAACGCATACGCCCTTTTTGGCCAACCAAGCAAGCTTGCAAAGGAAATTTGCACTACAATGAAGTCTCACTTCCCCCCGGTCAAAAGGGCCATCTGAAAAAAGTGTAAAATCCAGAAAGGCAGGACAGGCCATGGAGAACTGGGAGCCTTGTTATGCTGATGGGCGGGATGTAAATTGCCAACAGCCACTCGGGAGAGGTGTATGGTGTTTCCTGAAACATCTAAAAAACAAAGCAACAGAGCCTAGGGCACTTCCACTTATGGTCCTATAGCTTAGGGAAATTAAAATCAAAAAGACACAGCCACCCCAATGTTTGGGACGGCTCTGTTTACAAGAACCTCGTTTACGGTACAAGTTCAATATCGCAGAAAGTGAAAAATGGATAAAGAAGTTGTGGTACTTACGTACAATGCAATATCACTCAGCAATGAAATCTATGTCATCAGGCCCGTAGCAGCATAATGAGTGGATTCAGGTATGATGATTCTAACTGAAATAAGTCACACAGAAAAAGAAACATCATAAGATATCACTAATACACGGGATGTAAACTTGGCTACACAGGAACTGGATTACAAAACTGAACAGGGTCTCAAATTTAGAAAACCAACTTATGCTTGCTTAAGGGGAAAGGTGAGTTGGGGTGCTGCATAAAACCAGAGATTGAAATGAGCACAGATAAAGTTCCTTAAGCCAAATATAGAATACACAAGAACTACTCCTTGCTCAACGAAATGGACTCAACACCCCATATTAAACGCCTAAGAATGTACCTGACTAGTAAGAATTTTAAAACCTATGGATTGCTATGTCTCCGAAAGAAAATCAAGTGTGTGTACAGGGGCATAAACGCAGCAGTGATAGGATTGGAGAGGTTCGGTGAGCAAATGAAGACCCTTTGAAGTCATATTGCATGGTACCCATTCCACGGGTCTCAACTCTCCAGGTTTAAGGGATTCTTCCTTCAGCTAAAACATGCACGTGGAACCCAGAGTATGACCAACCGTGTGATCGGGAGACGTGTTCCAATATGTCTCAATTCTCGTCCCCTGGTACTCGGGTGTAACATTCCAGACGCTTTACTAACACTCTCCCGACTTGGAGAGTCAGTGCCTTTAACCTCCTGTTTGGCCCATTTGCAATTTCTGAGGAAGATGAACAGGAATAGGGAGAACCAATGAGAGACTAGCTGGAGGTGTCTGGACGGGCAAATTTAACTCTCATTTCCCACCAGGAAGAGGAATTAACCAAAGGCTCAGCGTGCCATGCCGGAACCAGATTAGGGCCTGAAGCAATCCTGCGGTGTTGCGGCCAGCTCACAAGAAAGCGAGTTGAAGAAAGGAGCTCAGGGGCACTGTAATTCACAAACCTGCAGAGTTATAAATGACAGCTATCATCCAAAAATATACTGAAGTAAGGCTGCCAAGAGGACTTGAAAGCGGGGCAGAATTGCAGGAAACCGATTTCAGGAGGTAGACTGGAATTGTATTTAAAGCATAGGAAAAGAGGCAGAACGTCCACAATGATGCACTTGGCCAAAAAGGGCGTATGCGTTTTTTCCTGAATATATTCAGGAAAAAACGCATACGCCCTTTTTGGCCAACCAAGCAAGCTTGCAAAGGAAATCTGCACTACAATGAAGTCTCACTTCCCCCCGGTCAAAAGGGCCATCTGAAAAAAGTGTAAAATCCAGAAAGGCAGGACAGGCCATGGAGAACTGGGAGCCTTGTTATGCTGATGGGCGGGATGTAAATTGCCAACAGCCACTCGGGAGAGGTGTATGGTGTTTCCTGAAACATCTAAAAAACAAAGCAACAGAGCCTAGGGCACTTCCACTTATGGTCCTATAGCTTAGGGAAATTAAAATCAAAAAGACACAGCCACCCCAAAGTTTGGGACGGCTCTGTTTACAAGAACATCGTTTACGGTACAAGTTGAATATCACAGAAAGTGAAAAATGGATAAAGAAGTTGTGGTACTTACGTACAATGCAATATCACTCAGCAATGAAATCTATGTCATCAGGCCCGTAGCAGCATAATGAGTGGATTCAGGTATGATGATTCTAACTGAAATAAGTCACACAGAAAAAGAAACATCATAAGATATCACTAATACACCGAATGTAAACTTGGCTACACAGGAACTGGATTACAAAACAGAACAGGGTCTCAAATTTAGAAAACCAACTTATGCTTGCTTAAGGGGAAAGGTGAGTTGGGGTGCTGCATAAAACCAGAGATTGAAATGAGCACAGATAAAGTTCCTTAAGCCAAATATGGAATAGACAAGAACTACTCCTTGCTCAACGAAATGGACTCAACACCCCATATTAAACGCCTAAGAATGTACCTGACTAGTAAGTATCTTAAAACCTATGGATTGCTATGTCTCTGAAAGAAAATCAAGCGTGTGTACAGGGGCATAAACGCAGCAGTGATAGGATTGGAGAGGTTCGGTGAGCAAATGAAGACCCTTTGAAGTCATATTGCATGGTACCCATTCCACGGGTCTCAACTCTCCAGGTTTAAGGGATTCTTCCTTCAGGTAAAACATGCACGTGGAACCCAGAGTATGATCAACCGTGTGATCGGGAGACGTGTTCCAATATGTCTCAATTCTCGTCCCCTGGTACTCGGGTGTAACATTCCAGACGCTTTACTAACACTCTCCCGACTTGGAGAGTCAGTGCCTTTAACCTACTGTTTGGCCCATTTGCAATTTCTGAGGAAGATAAACAGGAATTGGGAGAACCAATGAGAGACTAGCTGGAGGTGTCTGGACGGGCAAATTTAACTCTCATTTCCCACCAGGAAGAGGAATTAACCAAAGGCTCAGCGTGCCGTGCCGGAACCAGATTAGGGCCTGAAGCAATCCTGCGGTGTTGCGGCCAGCTCACAAGAAAGCGAGTTGAAGAAAGGAGCTCAGGGGCAGTGTAATTCACAAACCTGCAGAGTTATAAATGACAGCTATCATCCAAAAATATACTGAAGTAAGGCTGCCAAGAGGACTTGAAAGCGGGGCAGAATTGCAGGAAACCGATTTCAGGAGGTAGACTGGAATTGCATTTAAAGCATAGGAAAAGAGGCAGAACGTCCACAATGATGCACTTGGCCAAAAAGGGCGTATGCGTTTTTTCCTGAATATATTCAGGAAAAAACGCATACGCCCTTTTTGGCCAACCAAGCAAGCTTGCAAAGGAAATCTGCACTACAATGAAGTCTCACTTCCCCCCGGTCAAAAGAGCCATCTGAAAAAAGTGTAAAATCCAGAAAGGCAGGACAGGCCATGGAGAACTGGGAGCCTTGTTATGCTGATGGGCGGGATGTAAATTGCCAACAGCCACTTGGGAGAAGTGTATGGTGTTTCCTGAAACATCTAAAAAACAAAGCAACAGAACCTAAGGCACTTCCACTTATGGTCCTATAGCTTA
This sequence comes from Leucopleurus acutus, assembly GCF_964270905.1. Lineage (NCBI taxonomy): Eukaryota > Metazoa > Chordata > Mammalia > Artiodactyla > Delphinidae > Leucopleurus > Leucopleurus acutus. Next base: position 246,707 of record NW_028139108.1, read on the forward strand.
GGGAAAAAAAATCAAGAAGACACAGCCACCCCAAAGTTTGGGACGGCTCTGTTTACAAGAAGCTCGTTTACGGTACAAGTTCAATAGCGCAGAAAGTGAAATATGGATAAAGAAGTTGTGGTACTTACGTACAATGCAATATCACTCAGCAATGAAATCTATGTCATCAGGCCCGTAGCAGTATAATGAATGGATTCAGGTATGATGATTCTAACTGAAATAAGTCACACAGAAAAAGAAACATCATAAGATATCACTAATACACGGAATGTAAACTTGGCTACACAGGAACTGGATTACAAATCAGAACAGGGTCTCAAATTTAGAAAACCAACTTATGCTTGCTTAAGCGAAAAAGTGAGTTGGGGTGCTGCATAAAACCAGAGATTGAAATGAGCACAGATAAAGTTCCTTAAGCCAAATATGGAATAGACAAGAGCTACTCCTTGCTCAACGAAATGGACTCAACACCCCATATTAAACGCCTAAGAATGTACCTGACTAGTAAGTATCTTAAAACCTATGGATTGCTATGTCTCTGAAAGAAAATCAAGCATGTGTACAGGGGCATAAACGCAGCACTGATAGGATTGGAGAGGTTCGTGAGCAAATGAAGACCCTTTGAAGTCATATTGCATGGTACCCATTCCACGGGTCTCAACTCTCCTGGTTTAAGGGATTCTTCCTTCAGCTAAAACATGCACGTGGAACCCAGAGTATGATCAACCATGGGATCGGGAGACGTGTTCCAATATGCCTCAGTTCTCGTCCCCTGGTACTCGGGTGCAACATTCCAGACGCTTTACTAACACTCTCCCGACTTGGAGAGTCAGTGCCTTTAACCTCCTGTTTGGCCCATTTGCAATTTCTGCGGAAGATGAACAGGAATAGGGAGAACCAATGAGAGACTAGCTGGAGGTGTCTGGACGGGCAAATTTAACTCTCATTTCCCACCAGGAAGAGGAATTAACCAAAGGCTCAGCGTGCCGTCCCGGAACCAGATTAGGGCCTGAAGCAATCCTGCGGTGTTGCGGCCAGCTCACAAGAAAGCAAGTTGAAGAAAGGAGCTCAGGGGCACTGTAATTCACAAACCTGCAGAGTTATAAATGACAGCTATCGTCCAAAAATATACTGAAGTAAGGCTGCCAAGAGGACTTGAAAGCGGGTCAGAATTGCAGGAAACCTATTTCAGGAGGTAGACTGGAATTGCATTTAAAGCATAGGAAAAGAGGCAGAACGTCCACAATGATGCACTTGGCCAAAAAGGGCGTATGCGTTTTTTCCTGAATATATTCAGGAAAAAAACGCATACGCCCTTTTTGGCCAACCAAGCAAGCTTGCAAAGGAAATCTGCACTACAATGAAGTCTCACTTCCCCCCGGTCAAAAGGGCCATCTGAAAAAAGTGTAAAATCCAGAAAGGCAGGACAGGCCATGGAGAACTGGGAGCCTTGTTATGCTGATGGGCGGGATGTAAATTGCCAACAGCCACTCGGGAGAGGTGTATGGTGTTTCCTGAAACATCTAAAAAACAAAGCAACAGAGCCTAGGGCACTTCCACTTATGGTCCTATAGCTTAGGGAAATTAAAATCAAAAAGACACAGCCACCCAAATGTTTGGGACGGCTCTGTTTACAAGAACCTCGTTTACAGTACAAGTTCAATATCGCAGAAAGTGAAAAATGGATAAAGAAGTTGTGGTACTTACGTACAATGCAATATCACTCAGCAATGAAATCTATGTCATCAGGCCCGTAGCAGCATAATGAGTGGATTCAGGTATGATGATTCTAACTGAAATAAGTCACACAGAAAAAGAAACATCATAAGATATCACTAATACACGGGATGTAAACTTGGCTACACAGGAACTGGATTACAAAACTGAACAGGGTCTCAAATTTAGAAAACCAACTTATGCTTGCTTAAGGGGAAAGGTGAGTTGGGGTGCTGCATAAAACCAGAGATTGAAATGAGCACAGATAAAGTTCCTTAAGCCAAATATAGAATACACAAGAACTACTCCTTGCTCAACGAAATGGACTCAACACCCCATATTAAACGCCTAAGAATGTACCTGACTAGTAAGAATTTTAAAACCTATGGATTGCTATGTCTCCGAAAGAAAATCAAGCGTGTGTACAGGGGCATAAACGCAGCAGTGATAGGATTGGAGAGGTTCGGTGAGCAAATGAAGACCCTTTGAAGTCATATTGCATGGTACCCATTCCACGGGTCTCAACTCTCCAGGTTTAAGGGATTCTTCCTTCAGCTAAAACATGCACGTGGAACCCAGAGTATGACCAACCGTGTGATCGGAAGACGTGTTCCAATATGTCTCAATTCTCGTCCCCTGGTACTCGGGTGTAACATTCCAGACGCTTTACTAACACTCTCCCGACTTGGAGAGTCAGTGCCTTTAACCTCCTGTTTGGCCCATTTGCAATTTTTGAGGAAGATGAACAGGAATAGGGAGAACCAATGAGAGACTAGCTGGAGGTGTCTGGACGGGCAAATTTAACTCTCATTTCCCACCAGGAAGAGGAATTAACCAAAGGCTCAGCGTGCCATGCCGGAACCAGATTAGGGCCTGAAGCAATCCTGCGGTGTTGCGGCCAGCTCACAAGAAAGCGAGTTGAAGAAAGGAGCTCAGGGGCACTGTAATTCACAAACCTGCAGAGTTATAAATGACAGCTATCATCCAAAAATATACTGAAGTAAGGCTGCCAAGAGGACTTGAAAGCGGGGCAGAATTGCAGGAAACCGATTTCAGGAGGTAGACTGGAATTGTATTTAAAGCATAGGAAAAGAGGCAGAACGTCCACAATGATGCACTTGGCCAAAAAGGGCGTATGCGTTTTTTCCTGAATATATTCAGGAAAAAACGCATACGCCCTTTTTGGCCAACCAAGCAAGCTTGCAAAGGAAATCTGCACTACAATGAAGTCTCACTTCCCCCCGGTCAAAAGGGCCATCTGAAAAAAGTGTAAAATCCAGAAAGGCAGGACAGGCCATGGAGAACTGGGAGCCTTGTTATGCTGATGGGCGGGATGTAAATTGCCAACAGCCACTCGGGAGAGGTGTATGGTGTTTCCTGAAACATCTAAAAAACAAAGCAACAGAGCCTAGGGCACTTCCACTTATGGTCCTATAGCTTAGGGAAATTAAAATCAAAAAGACACAGCCACCCCAAAGTTTGGGACGGCTCTGTTTACAAGAACATCGTTTACGGTACAAGTTGAATATCACAGAAAGTGAAAAATGGATAAAGAAGTTGTGGTACTTACGTACAATGCAATATCACTCAGCAATGAAATCTATGTCATCAGGCCCGTAGCAGCATAATGAGTGGATTCAGGTATGATGATTCTAACTGAAATAAGTCACACAGAAAAAGAAACATCATAAGATATCACTAATACACGGGATGTAAACTTGGCTACACAGGAACTGGATTACAAAACTGAACAGGGTCTCAAATTTAGAAAACCAACTTATGCTTGCTTAAGGGGAAAGGTGAGTTGGGGTGCTGCATAAAACCAGAGATTGAAATGAGCACAGATAAAGTTCCTTAAGCCAAATATAGAATACACAAGAACTACTCCTTGCTCAACGAAATGGACTCAACACCCCATATTAAACGCCTAAGAATGTACCTGACTAGTAAGAATTTTAAAACCTATGGATTGCTATGTCTCCGAAAGAAAATCAAGCGTGTGTACAGGGGCATAAACGCAGCAGTGATAGGATTGGAGAGGTTCGGTGAGCAAATGAAGACCCTTTGAAGTCATATTGCATGGTACCCATTCCACGGGTCTCAACTCTCCAGGTTTAAGGGATTCTTCCTTCAGCTAAAACATGCACGTGGAACCCAGAGTATGACCAACCGTGTGATCGGAAGACGTGTTCCAATATGTCTCAATTCTCGTCCCCTGGTACTCGGGTGTAACATTCCAGACGCTTTACTAACACTCTCCCGACTTGGAGAGTCAGTGCCTTTAACCTCCTGTTTGGCCCATTTGCAATTTTTGAGGAAGATGAACAGGAATAGGGAGAACCAATGAGAGACTAGCTGGAGGTGTCTGGACGGGCAAATTTAACTCTCATTTCCCACCAGGAAGAGGAATTAACCAAAGGCTCAGCGTGCCATGCCGGAACCAGATTAGGGCCTGAAGCAATCCTGCGGTGTTGCGGCCAGCTCACAAGAAAGCGAGTTGAAGAAAGGAGCTCAGGGGCACTGTAATTCACAAACCTGCAGAGTTATAAATGACAGCTATCATCCAAAAATATACTGAAGTAAGGCTGCCAAGAGGACTTGAAAGCGGGGCAGAATTGCAGGAAACCGATTTCAGGAGGTAGACTGGAATTGTATTTAAAGCATAGGAAAAGAGGCAGAACGTCCACAATGATGCACTTGGCCAAAAAGGGCGTATGCGTTTTTTCCTGAATATATTCAGGAAAAAACGCATACGCCCTTTTTGGCCAACCAAGCAAGCTTGCAAAGGAAATCTGCACTACAATGAAGTCTCACTTCCCCCCGGTCAAAAGGGCCATCTGAAAAAAGTGTAAAATCCAGAAAGGCAGGACAGGCCATGGAGAACTGGGAGCCTTGTTATGCTGATGGGCGGGATGTAAATTGCCAACAGCCACTCGGGAGAGGTGTATGGTGTTTCCTGAAACATCTAAAAAACAAAGCAACAGAGCCTAGGGCACTTCCACTTATGGTCCTATAGCTTAGGGAAATTAAAATCAAAAAGACACAGCCACCCCAAAGTTTGGGACGGCTCTGTTTACAAGAACATCGTTTACGGTACAAGTTGAATATCACAGAAAGTGAAAAATGGATAAAGAAGTTGTGGTACTTACGTACAATGCAATATCACTCAGCAATGAAATCTATGTCATCAGGCCCGTAGCAGCATAATGAGTGGATTCAGGTATGATGATTCTAACTGAAATAAGTCACACAGAAAAAGAAACATCATAAGATATCACTAATACACCGAATGTAAACTTGGCTACACAGGAACTGGATTACAAAACAGAACAGGGTCTCAAATTTAGAAAACCAACTTATGCTTGCTTAAGGGGAAAGGTGAGTTGGGGTGCTGCATAAAACCAGAGATTGAAATGAGCACAGATAAAGTTCCTTAAGCCAAATATGGAATAGACAAGAACTACTCCTTGCTCAACGAAATGGACTCAACACCCCATATTAAACGCCTAAGAATGTACCTGACTAGTAAGTATCTTAAAACCTATGGATTGCTATGTCTCTGAAAGAAAATCAAGCGTGTGTACAGGGGCATAAACGCAGCAGTGATAGGATTGGAGAGGTTCGGTGAGCAAATGAAGACCCTTTGAAGTCATATTGCATGGTACCCATTCCACGGGTCTCAACTCTCCAGGTTTAAGGGATTCTTCCTTCAGCTAAAACATGCACGTGGAACCCAGAGTATGATCAACCGTGTGATCGGGAGACGTGTTCCAATATGTCTCAGTTCTCGTCCCCTGGTACTCGGGTGTAACATTCCAGACGCTTTACTAACACTCTCCCGACTTGGAGAGTCAGTGCCTTTAACCTACTGTTTGGCCCATTTGCAATTTCTGAGGAAGATAAACAGGAATAGGGAGAACCAATGAGAGACTAGCTGGAGGTGTCTGGACGGGCAAATTTAACTCTCATTTCCCACCAGGAAGAGGAATTAACCAAAGGCTCAGCGTGCCGTGCCGGAACCAGATTAGGGCCTGAAGCAATCCTGCGGTGTTGCGGCCAGCTCACAAGAAAGCGAGTTGAAGAAAGGAGCTCAGGGGCAGTGTAATTCACAAACCTGCAGAGTTATAAATGACAGCTATCATCCAAAAATATACTGAAGTAAGGCTGCCAAGAGGACTTGAAAGCGGGGCAGAATTGCAGGAAACCGATTTCAGGAGGTAGACTGGAATTGCATTTAAAGCATAGGAAAAGAGGCAGAACGTCCACAATGATGCACTTGGCCAAAAAGGGCGTATGCGTTTTTTCCTGAATATATTCAGGAAAAAACGCATACGCCCTTTTTGGCCAACCAAGCAAGCTTGCAAAGGAAATCTGCACTACAATGAAGTCTCACTTCCCCCCGGTCAAAAGAGCCATCTGAAAAAAGTGTAAAATCCAGAAAGGCAGGACAGGCCATGGAGAACTGGGAGCCTTGTTATGCTGATGGGCGGGATGTAAATTGCCAACAGCCACTTGGGAGAAGTGTATGGTGTTTCCTGAAACATCTAAAAAACAAAGCAACAGAACCTAAGGCACTTCCACTTATGGTCCTATAGCTTAGGGAAAAAAAATCAAGAAGACACAGCCACCCCAAAGTTTGGGACGGCTCTGTTTACAAGAAGCTCGTTTACGGTACAAGTTCAATAGCGCAGAAAGTGAAATATGGATAAAGAAGTTGTGGTACTTACGTACAATGCAATATCACTCAGCAATGAAATCTATGTCATCAGGCCCGTAGCAGTATAATGAATGGATTCAGGTATGATGATTCTAACTGAAATAAGTCACACAGAAAAAGAAACATCATAAGATATCACTAATACACGGAATGTAAACTTGGCTACACAGGAACTGGATTACAAATCAGAACAGGGTCTCAAATTTAGAAAACCAACTTATGCTTGCTTAAGCGAAAAAGTGAGTTGGGGTGCTGCATAAAACCAGAGATTGAAATGAGCACAGATAAAGTTCCTTAAGCCAAATATGGAATAGACAAGAGCTACTCCTTGCTCAACGAAATGGACTCAACACCCCATATTAAACGCCTAAGAATGTACCTGACTAGTAAGTATCTTAAAACCTATGGATTGCTATGTCTCTGAAAGAAAATCAAGCATATGTACAGGGGCATAAACGCAGCACTGATAGGATTGGAGAGGTTCGTGAGCAAATGAAGACCCTTTGAAGTCATATTGCACGGTACCCATTCCACGGGTCTCAACTCTCCTGGTTTAAGGGATTCTTCCTTCAGCTAAAACATGCACGTGGAACCCAGAGTATGATCAACCATGGGATCGGGAGACGTGTTCCAATATGCCTCAGTTCTCGTCCCCTGGTACTTGGGTGCAACATTCCAGACGCTTTACTAACACTCTCCCGACTTGGAGAGTCAGTGCCTTTAACCTCCTGTTTGGCCCATTTGCAATTTCTGCGGAAGATGAACAGGAATAGGGAGAACCAATGAGAGACTAGCTGGAGGTGTCTGGACGGGCAAATTTAACTCTCATTTCCCACCAGGAAGAGGAATTAACCAAAGGCTCAGCGTGCCGTCCCGGAACCAGATTAGGGCCTGAAGCAATCCTGCGGTGTTGCGGCCAGCTCACAAGAAAGCAAGTTGAAGAAAGGAGCTCAGGGGCACTGTAATTCACAAACCTGCAGAGTTATAAATGACAGCTATCGTCCAAAAATATACTGAAGTAAGGCTGCCAAGAGGACTTGAAAGCGGGGCAGAATTGCAGGAAACCTATTTCAGGAGGTAGACTGGAATTGCATTTAAAGCATAGGAAAAGAGGCAGAACGTCCACAATGATGCACTTGGCCAAAAAGGGCGTATGCGTTTTTTCCTGAATATATTCAGGAAAAAACGCATACGCTCTTTTTGGCCAACCAAGCAAGCTTGCAAAGGAAATCTGCACTACAATGAAGTCTCACTTCCCCCCGGTCAAAAGGGCCATCTGAAAAAAGTGTAAAATCCAGAAAGGCAGGACAGGCCATGGAGAACTGGGAGCCTTGTTATGCTGATGGGCGGGATGTAAATTGCCAAGAGCCACTCGGGAGAGGTGTATGGTGTTTCCTGAAACATCTAAAAAACAAAGCAACAGAGCCTAGGGCACTTCCACTTATGGTCCTATAGCTTAGGGAAATTAAAATCAAAAAGACACAGCCACCCCAAAGTTTGGGACGGCTCTGTTTACAAGAACATCGTTTACGGTACAAGTTCAATATCACAGAAAGTGAAAAATGGATAAAGAAGTTGTGGTACTTACGTACAATGCAATATCACTCAGCAATGAAATCTATGTCATCAGGCCCGTAGCAGCATAATGAGTGGATTCAGGTATGATGATTCTAACTGAAATAAGTCACACAGAAAAAGAAACATCATAAGATATCACTAATACACCGAATGTAAACTTGGCTACACAGGAACTGGATTACAAAACAGAACAGGGTCTCAAATTTAGAAAACCAACTTATGCTTGCTTAAGGGGAAAGGTGAGTTGGGGTGCTGCATAAAACCAGAGATTGAAATGAGCACAGATAAAGTTCCTTAAGCCAAATATGGAATAGACAAGAACTACTCCTTGCTCAACGAAATGGACTCAACACCCCATATTAAACGCCTAAGAATGTACCTGACTAGTAAGTATCTTAAAACCTATGGATTGCTATGTCTCTGAAAGAAAATCAAGCGTGTGTACAGGGGCATAAACGCAGCAGTGATAGGATTGGAGAGGTTCGGTGAGCAAATGAAGACCCTTTGAAGTCATATTGCATGGTACCCATTCCACGGGTCTCAACTCTCCAGGTTTAAGGGATTCTTCCTTCAGCTAAAACATGCACGTGGAACCCAGAGTATGATCAACCGTGTGATCGGGAGACGTGTTCCAATATGTCTCAATTCTCGTCCCCTGGTACTCGGGTGTAACATTCCAGACGCTTTACTAACACTCTCCCGACTTGGAGAGTCAGTGCCTTTAACCTCCTGTTTGGCCCATTTGCAATTTCTGAGGAAGATGAACAGGAATAGGGAGAACCAATGAGAGACTAGGTGGAGGTGTCTGGACGGGCAAATTTAACTCTCATTTCCCACCAGGAAGAGGAATTAACCAAAGGCTCAGCGTGCCGTGCCGGAACCAGATTAGGGCCTGAAGCAATCCTGCGGTGTTGCGGCCAGCTCACAAGAAAGCGAGTTGAAGAAAGGAGCTCAGGGGCACTGTAATTCACAAACCTGCAGAGTTATAAATGACAGCTATCGTCCAAAAATATACTGAAGTAAGGCTGCCAAGAGGACTTGAAAGCGGGGCAGAATTGCAGGAAACCGATTTCAGGAGGTAGACTGGAATTGCATTTAAAGCATAGGAAAAGAGGCAGAACGTCCACAATGATGCACTTGGCCAAAAAGGGCGTATGCGTTTTTTCCTGAATATATTCAGGAAAAAACGCATACGCACTTTTTGGCCAACAAAGCAAGCTTGCAAAGGAAATCTGCACTACAATGAAGTCTCACTTCCCCCCGGTCAAAAGGGCCACCTGAAAAAAGTGTAAAATCCAGAAAGGCAGGACAGGCCATGGAGAACTGGGAGCCTTGTTATGCTGATGGGCGGGATGTAAATTGCCAACAGCCACTCGGGAGAGGTGTATGGTGTTTCCTGAAACATCTAAAAAACAAAGCAACAGAGCCTAGGGCACTTCCACTTATGGTCCTGTAGCTTGGGAAATTAAAATCAAAAAGACACAGCCACCCCAAAGTTTGGGACGGCTCTGTTTACAAGAACCTCGTTTACGGTACAAGTTCAATATCGCAGAAAGTGAAAAATGCATAAAGAAGTTGTGGTACTTACGTACAATGCAATATCACTCAGCAATGAAATCTATGTCATCAGGCCCGTAGCAGCATAATGAGTGGATTCAGGTATGATGATTCTAACTGAAATAAGTCACACAGAAAAAGAAACATCATAAGATATCATTAATACACGGAATGTAAACTTGGCTACACAGGAACTAGATTACAAAACAGAACAGGGTCTCAAATTTAGGAAACCAACTTATGCTTGCTTAAGGGGAAAGGTGAGTTGGGGTGCTGCATAAAACCAGAGATTGAAATGAGCACAGATAAAGTTCCTTAAGCCAAATATAGAATAGACAAGAACTACTCCTTGCTCAACGAAATGGACTCAACACCCCATATTAAACGCCTAAGAATGTACCTGACAATAAGTATCTTAAAACCTATGGATTGCTATGTCTCTGAAAGAAAATCAAGCGTGTGTACAGGTGCATAAACGCAGCAGTGATAGGATTGGAGAGGTTCGGTGAGCAAATGAAGACCCTTTGAAGTCATATTGCATGGTACCCATTCCACGGGTCTCAACTCTCCAGGTTTAAGGGACTCTGCCTTCAGGTAAAACATGCACGTGGAACCCAGAGTATGATCAACCGTGTGATCGGGAGACGTGTTCCAATATGTCTCAGTTCTCGTCCCCTGGTACTCGGGTGCAACATTCCAGACGCTTTACTAACACTCTCCCGACTTGGAGAGTCAGTGCCTTTAACCTCCTGTTTGGGCCAGTTTGCAATTTCTGCGGAAGATGAACAGGAATAGGGAGAACCAAAGAGAGACTAGCTGGAGGTGTCTGGACGGGCAAATTTAACTCTCATTTCCCACCAGGAAGAGGAATTAACCAAAGGCTCAGCGTGCCGTGCCGGAACCAGATTAGGGCCTGAAGCAATCCTGCGGTGTTGCGGCCAGCTCACAAGAAAGCGAGTTGAAGAAAGGAGCTCAGGGGCACTGTAATTCACAAACCTGCAGAGTTATAAATGACAGCTATCGTCCAAAAATATACTGAAGTAAGGCTGCCAAGAGGACTTGAAAGCGGGGCAGAATTGCAGGAAACCGATTTCAGGAGGTAGACTGGAATTGCATTTAAAGCATAGGAAAAGAGGCAGAACGTCCACAATGATGCACTTGGCCAAAAAGGGCGTATGCGTTTTTTCCTGAATATATTCAGGAAAAAACGCATACGCCCTTTTTGGCCAACCAAGCAAGCTTGCAAAGGAAATCTGCACTACAATGAAGTCTCACTTCCCCCCGGTCAAAAGGGCCACCTGAAAAAAGTGTAAAATCCAGAAAGGCAGGACAGGCCATGGAGAACTGGGAGCCTTGTTATGCTGATGGGCGGGATGTAAATTGCCAACAGCCACTCGGGAGAGGTGTATGGTGTTTCCTGAAACATCTAAAAAACAAAGCAACAGAGCCTAGGGCACTTCCACTTATGGTCCTGTAGCTTGGGAAATTAAAATCAGAAAGACACAGCCACCCCAAAGTTTGGGACGGCTCTGTTTACAAGAACCTCGTTTACGGTACAAGTTCAATATCGCAGAAAGTGAAAAATGGATAAAGAAGTTGTGGTACTTACGTACAATGCAATATCACTCAGCAATGAAATCTATGTCATCAGGCCCATAGCAGCATAATGAGTGGATTCAGGTATGATGATTCTAACTGAAATAACTCACACAGAAAAAGAAACATCATAAGATATCACTAATACACGGAATGTAAACTTGGCTACACAGGAACTGGATTACAAAACAGAACAGGGTCTCAAATTTAGAAAACCAACTTATGCTTGCTTAAGGGGAAAGGTGAGTTGGGGTGCTGCATAAAACCAGAGATTGAAATGAGCACAGATAAAGTTCCTTAAGCCAAATATGGAATAGACAAGAGCTACTCCTTGCTCAACGAAATGGACTCAACACCCCATATTAAACGCCTAAGAATGTACCTGACTAGTAAGTATCTTAAAACCTATGGATTGCTATGTCTCTGAAAGAAAATCAAGCGTGTGTACAGGGGCATAAACGCAGCAATGATAGGATTGGAGAGGTTCGGTGAGCAAATGAAGACCCTTTGAAGTCATATTGCATGGTATCCATTGCACGGGTCTCAAGTCTCCAGGTTTAAGGGATTCTTCCTTCAGCTAAAACATGCACGTGGAACCCAGAGTATGATCAACCGTGTGATCGGGAGACGTGTTCCAATATGTCTCAGTTCTCGTCCCCTGGTACTCAGGTGCAACATTCCAGACGCTTTACTAACACTCTCCCGACTTGGAGAGTCAGTGCCTTTAACCTCCTGTTTGGCCCATTTGCAATTTCTGAGGAAGATGAACAGAAATAGGGAGAACCAATGAGAGACTAGCTGGAGGTGTCTGGACGGGCAAATTTAACTCTCATTTCCCACCAGGAAGAGGAATTAACCAAAGGCTCAGCGTGCCGTGCCGGAACCAGATTAGGGCCTGAAGCAATCCTGCGGTGTTGCGGCCAGCTCACAAGAAAGCGAGTTGAAGAAAGGAGCTCAGGGGCACTGTAATTCACAAACCTGCAGAGTTATAAATGACAGCTATCGTCCAAAAATATACTGAAGTAAGGCTGCCAAGAGGACTTGAAAGCGGGGCAGAATTGCAGGAAACCGATTTCAGGAGGTAGACTGGAATTGCATTTACAGCATAGGAAAAGAGGCAGAACGTCCACAATGATGCACTTGGCCAAAAAGGGCGTATGCGTTTTTTCCTGAATATATTCAGGAAAAAACGCATACGCCCTTTTTGGCCAACCAAGCAAGCTTGTAAAGGAAATCTGCACTACAATGAAGTCTCACTTCCCCCCGGTCAAAAGGGCCATCTGAAAAAAGTGTAAAATCCAGAAAGGCAGGACAGGCCATGGAGAACTGGGAGCCTTGTTATGCTGATGGGCGGGATGTAAATTGCCAACAGCCACTCGGGAGAGGTGTATGGTGTTTCCTGAAACATCTAAAAAACAAAGCAACAGAGCCTAGGGCACTTCCACTTATGGTCCTATAGCTTAGGGAAATTAAAATCAAAAAGACACAGCCACCCCAAAGTTTGGGACGGCTCTGTTTACAAGAACCTCGTTTACGGTACAAGTTCAATAGCGCAGAAAGTGAAAAATGGATAAAGAAGTTGTGGTACTTACGTACAATGCAATATCACTCAGCAATGAAATCTATGTCATCAGGCCCGTAGCAGCATAATGAGTGGATTCAGGTATGATGATTCTAACTGAAATAAGTCACACAGAAAAAGAAACATCATAAGATATCACTAATACACGGGATGTAAACTTGGCTACACAGGAACTGGATTACAAAACAGAACAGGGTCTCAAATTTAGAAAACCAACTTATGCTTGCTTAAGGGGAAAGGTGAGTTGGGGTGCTGCATCAAACCAGAGATTGAAATGAGCACAGATAAAGTTCCTTAAGCCAAATATAGAATAGACAAGAACTACTCCTTGCTCAACGAAATGGACTCAACACCCCATATTAAACGCCTAAGAATGTACCTGACAATAAGTATCTTAAAACCTATGGATTGCTATGTCTCTGAAAGAAAATCAAGCGTGTGTACAGGGGCATAAACGCAGCAGTGATAGGATTGGAGAGGTTCGGTGAGCAAATGAAGACCCTTTGAAGTCATATTGCATGGTACCCATTCCACGGGTCTCAACTCTCCAGGTTTAAGGGACTCTGCCTTCAGGTAAAACATGCACGTGGAACCCAGAGTATGATCAACCGTGTGATCGGGAGACGTGTTCCAATATGTCTCAGTTCTCGTCCCCTGGTACTCGGATGCAACATTCCAGACGCTTTACTAACACTCTCCCGACTTGGAGAGTCAGTGCCTTTAACCTCCTGTTTGGCCCAGTTTGCAATTTCTGCGGAAGATGAACAGGAATAGGGAGAACCAAAGAGAGACTAGCTGGAGGTGTCTGGACGGGCAAATTTAACTCTCATTTCCCACCAGGAAGAGGAATTAACCAAAGGCTCAGCGTGCCGTGCCGGAACCAGATTAGGGCCTGAAGCAATCCTGTGGTGTTGCGGCCAGCTCACAAGAAAGCGAGTTGAAGAAAGGAGCTCAGGGGCACTGTAATTCACAAACCTGCAGAGTTATAAATGACAGCTATCGTCCAAAAATATACTGAAGTAAGGCTGCCAAGAGGACTTGAAAGCGGGGCAGAATTGCAGGAAACCGATTTCAGGAGGTAGACTGGAATTGCATTTAAAGCATAGGAAAAGAGGCAGAACGTCCACAATGATGTACTTGGCCAAAAAGGGCGTATGCGTTTTTTCCTGAATATATTCAGGAAAAAACGCATACGCCCTTTTTGGCCAACCAAGCAAGCTTGCAAAGGAAATCTGCACTACAATGAAGTCTCACTTCCCCCCGGTCAAAAGGGCCATCTGAAAAAAGTGTAAAATCCAGAAAGGCAGGACAGGCCATGGAGAACTGGGAGCCTTGTTATGCTGATGGGCGGGATGTAAATTGCCAACAGCCAGTCGGGAGAGGTGTATGGTGTTTCCTGAAACATCTAAAAAACAAAGCAACAGAGCCTAGGGCACTTCCACTTATGGTCCTATAGCTTAGGGAAATTAAAATCAAAAAGACACAGCCACCCCAAAGTTTGGGACGGCTCTGTTTACAAGAACATCGTTTACGGTACAAGTTCAATATCACAGAAAGTGAAAAATGGATAAAGAAGTTGTGGTACTTACGTACAATGCAATATCACTCAGCAATGAAATCTATGTCATCAGGCCCGTAGCAGCATAATGAGTGGATTCAGGTATGATGATTCTAACTGAAATAAGTCACACAGAAAAAGAAACATCATAAGATATCACTAATACACCGAATGTAAACTTGGCTACACAGGAACTGGATTACAAAACAGAACAGGGTCTCAAATTTAGAAAACCAACTTATGCTTGCTTAAGGGGAAAGGTGAGTTGGGGTGCTGCATCAAACCAGAGATTGAAATGAGCACAGATAAAGTTCCTTAAGCCAAATATGGAATAGACAAGAACTACTCCTTGCTCAACGAAATGGACTCAACACCCCATATTAAACGCCTAAGAATGTACCTGACTAGTAAGTATCTTAAAACCTATGGATTGCTATGTCTCTGAAAGAAAATCAAGCGTGTGTACAGGGGCATAAACGCAGCAGTGATAGGATTGGAGAGGTTCGGTGAGCAAATGAAGACCCTTTGAAGTCATATTGCATGGTACCCATTCCACGGGTCTCAACTCTCCAGGTTTAAGGGATTCTTCCTTCAGCTAAAACATGCACGTGGAACCCAGAGTATGATCAACCGAGTGATCGGGAGACGTGTGCAAATATGTCTCAATTCTCGTCCCCTGGTACTCGAGTGTAACATTCCAGACGCTTTACAAACACTCTCCCGACTTGGAGAGTCAGTGCCTTTAACCTCCTGTTTGGCCCATTTGCAATTTCTGCGGAAGATGAACAGGAATAGGGAGAACCAAAGAGAGACTAGCTGGAGGTGTCTGGACGGGCAAATTTAACTCTCATTTCCCACCAGGAAGAGGAATTAACCAAAGGCTCAGCGTGCCGTGCCGGAACCAGATTAGGGCCTGAAGCAATCCTGCGGTGTTGCGGCCAGCTCACAAGAAAGCGAGTTGAAGAAAGGAGCTCAGGGGCACTGTAATTCACAAACCTGCAGAGTTATAAATGACAGCTATCGTCCAAAAATATACTGAAGTAAGGCTGCCAAGAGGACTTGAAAGCGGGGCAGAATTGCAGGAAACCGATTTCAGGAGGTAGACTGGAATTGCATTTAAAGCATAGGAAAAGAGGCAGAACGTCCACAATGATTCACTTGGCCAAAAAGGGCGTATGCGTTTTTTCCTGAATATATTCAGGAAAAAACGCATACGCCCTTTTTGGCCAACCAAGCAAGCTTGCAAAGGAAATCTGCACTACAATGAAGTCTCACTTCCCCCCGGTCAAAAGGGCCATCTGAAAAAAGTGTAAAATCCAGAAAGGCAGGACAGGCCATGGAGAACTGGGAGCCTTGTTATGCTGATTGGCGGGATGTAAATTGCCAACAGCCACTCGGGAGAGGTGTATAGTGTTTCCTGAAACATCTAAAAAACAAAGCAACACAGCCTAGGGCACTTCCACTTATGGTCCTATAGCTTAGGGAAATTAAAATCAAAAAGACACAGCCACCCCAAAGTTTGGGACGGCTCTGTTTACAAGAACCTCGTTTACGGTACAAGTTCAATATCGCAGAAAGTGAAAAATGGATAAAGAAGTTGTGGTACTTACGTACAATGCAATATCACTCAGCAATGAAATCTATGTCATCAGGCCCGTAGCAGCATAATGAGTGGATTCAGGTATGATGATTCTAACTGAAATAAGTCACACAGAAAAAGAAACATCATAAGATATCATTAATACACGGAATGTAAACTTGGCTACACAGGAACTGGATTACAAAACAGAACAGTGTCTCAAATTTAGGAAACCAACTTATGCTTGCTTAAGGGGAAAGGTGAGTTGGGGTGCTGCATAAAACCAGAGATTGAAATGAGCACAGATAAAGTTCCTTAAGCCAAATATGGAATAGACAAGAACTACTCCTTGCTCAACGAAATGGACTCAACACCCCATATTAAACGCCTAAGAATGTACCTGACTAGTAAGTATCTTAAAACCTATGGATTGCTATGTCTCTGAAAGAAAATCAAGCGTGTGTACAGGGGCATAAACGCAGCAGTGATAGGATTGGAGAGGTTCGGTGAGCAAATGAAGACCCTTTGAAGTCATATTGCATGGTACCCATTCCACGGGTCTCAACTCTCCAGGTTTAAGGGATATTTCCTTCAGCTAAAACATGCACGTGGAACCCAGAGTATGATCAACCGTGTGATCGGGAGACGTGTTCCAATATGTCTCAATTCTCGTCCCCTGGTACTCGGGTGTAACATTCCAGACGCTTAACTTACACTCTCCCGACTTGGAGAGTCAGTGCCTTTAACCTCCTGTTTGGCCCATTTGCAATTTCTGCGGAAGATGAACAGGAATAGGAAGAACCAATGAGAGACTAGGTGGAGGTGTCTGGACGGGCAAATTTAACTCTCATTTCCCACCAGGAAGAGGAATGAACCAAAGGCTCAGCGTGCTGTGCCGGAACCAGATTAGGGCCTGAAGCAATCCTGCGGTGTTGCGGCCAGCTCACAAGAAAGCGAGTTGAAGAAAGGAGCTCAGGGGCACTGTAATTTACAAACCTGCAGAGTTATAAATGACAGCTATCTTCCAAAAATATACTGAAGTAAGGCTGCCAAGAGGACTTGAAAGCGGGGCAGAATTGCAGGAAACCGATTTCAGGAGGTAGACTGGAATTGCATTTAAAGCATAGGAAAAGAGGCAGAACGTCCACAATGATGCACTTGGCCAAAAAGGGCGTATGCGTTTTTTCCTGAATATATTCAGGAAAAAACGCATACGCCCTTTTTGGCCAACCAAGCAAGCTTGTAAAGGAAATCTGCACTACAATGAAGTCTCACTTCCCCCCGGTCAAAAGGGCCATCTGAAAAAAGTGTAAAATCCAGAAAGGCAGGACAGGCCATGGAGAACTGGGAGCCTTGTTATGCTGATGGGCGGGATGTAAATTGCCAACAGCCACTCGGGAGAGGTGTATGGTGTTTCCTGAAACATCTAAAAAACAAAGCAACAGAGCCTAGGGCACTTCCACTTATGGTCCTATAGCTTAGGGAAATTAAAATCAAAAAGACACAGCCACCCCAAAGTTTGGGACGGCTCTGTTTACAAGAACCTCGTTTACGGTACAAGTTCAATAGCGCAGAAAGTGAAAAATGGATAAAGAAGTTGTGGTACTTACGTACAATGCAATATCACTCAGCAATGAAATCTATGTCATCAGGCCCGTAGCAGCATAATGAGTGGATTCAGGTATGATGATTCTAACTGAAATAAGTCACACAGAAAAAGAAACATCATAAGATATCACTAATACACCGAATGTAAACTTGGCTACACAGGAACTGGATTACAAAACAGAACAGGGTCTCAAATTTAGAAAACCAACTTATGCTTGCTTAAGGGGAAAGGTGAGTTGGGGTGCTGCATCAAACCAGAGATTGAAATGAGCACAGATAAAGTTCCTTAAGCCAAATATGGAATAGACAAGAACTACTCCTTGCTCAACGAAATGGACTCAACACCCCATATTAAACGCCTAAGAATGTACCTGACTAGTAAGTATCTTAAAACCTATGGATTGCTATGTCTCTGAAAGAAAATCAAGCGTGTGTACAGGGGCATAAACGCAGCAGTGATAGGATTGGAGAGGTTCGGTGAGCAAATGAAGACCCTTTGAAGTCATATTGCATGGTACCCATTCCACGGGTCTCAACTCTCCAGGTTTAAGGGATTCTTCCTTCAGCTAAAACATGCACGTGGAACCCAGAGTATGATCAACCGAGTGATCGGGAGACGTGTGCAAATATGTCTCAATTCTCGTCCCCTGGTACTCGAGTGTAACATTCCAGACGCTTTACAAACACTCTCCCGACTTGGAGAGTCAGTGCCTTTAACCTCCTGTTTGGCCCATTTGCAATTTCTGCGGAAGATGAACAGGAATAGGGAGAACCAAAGAGAGACTAGCTGGAGGTGTCTGGACGGGCAAATTTAACTCTCATTTCCCACCAGGAAGAGGAATTAACCAAAGGCTCAGCGTGCCGTGCCGGAACCAGATTAGGGCCTGAAGCAATCCTGCGGTGTTGCGGCCAGCTCACAAGAAAGCGAGTTGAAGAAAGGAGCTCAGGGGCACTGTAATTCACAAACCTGCAGAGTTATAAATGACAGCTATCGTCCAAAAATATACTGAAGTAAGGCTGCCAAGAGGACTTGAAAGCGGGGCAGAATTGCAGGAAACCGATTTCAGGAGGTAGACTGGAATTGCATTTAAAGCATAGGAAAAGAGGCAGAACGTCCACAATGATGCACTTGGCCAAAAAGGGCGTATGCGTTTTTTCCTGAATATATTCAGGAAAAAACGCATATGCCCTTTTTGGCCAACCAAGCAAGCTTGCAAAGGAAATCTGCACTACAATGAAGTCTCACTTCCCCCCGGTCAAAAGGGCCATCTGAAAAAAGTGTAAAATCCAGAAAGGCAGGACAGGCCATGGAGAACTGGGAGCCTTGTTATGCTGATTGGCGGGATGTAAATTGCCAACAGCCACTCGGGAGAGGTGTATAGTGTTTCCTGAAACATCTAAAAAACAAAGCAACACAGCCTAGGGCACTTCCACTTATGGTCCTATAGCTTAGGGAAATTAAAATCAAAAAGACACAGCCACCCCAAAGTTTGGGACGGCTCTGTTTACAAGAACCTCGTTTACGGTACAAGTTCAATATCGCAGAAAGTGAAAAATGGATAAAGAAGTTGTGGTACTTACGTACAATGCAATATCACTCAGCAATGAAATCTATGTCATCAGGCCCGTAGCAGCATAATGAGTGGATTCATGTATGATGATTCTAACTGAAATAAGTCACACAGAAAAAGAAACATCATAAGATATCATTAATACACGGAATGTAAACTTGGCTACACAGGAACTGGATTACAAAACAGAACAGTGTCTCAAATTTAGGAAACCAACTTATGCTTGCTTAAGGGGAAAGGTGAGTTGGGGTGCTGCATAAAACCAGAGATTGAAATGAGCACAGATAAAGTTCCTTAAGCCAAATATGGAATAGACAAGAACTACTCCTTGCTCAACGAAATGGACTCAACACCCCATATTAAACGCCTAAGAATGTACCTGACTAGTAAGTATCTTAAAACCTATGGATTGCTATGTCTCTGAAAGAAAATCAAGCGTGTGTACAGGGGCATAAACGCAGCAGTGATAGGATTGGAGAGGTTCGGTGAGCAAATGAAGACCCTTTGAAGTCATATTGCATGGTACCCATTCCACGGGTCTCAACTCTCCAGGTTTAAGGGATTTTTCCTTCAGCTAAAACATGCACGTGGAACCCAGAGTATGATCAACCGTGTGATCGGGAGACGTGTTCCAATATGTCTCAATTCTCGTCCCCTGGTACTCGGGTGTAACATTCCAGACGCTTTACAAACACTCTCCCGACTTGGAGAGTCAGTGCCTTTAACCTCCTGTTTGGCCCATTTGCAATTTCTGCGGAAGATGAACAGGAATAGGGAGAACCAATGAGAGACTAGCTGGAGGTGTCTGGACGGGCAAATTTAACTCTCATTTCCCACCAGGAAGAGGAATTAACCAAAGGCTCAGCGTGCCGTGCCGGAACCAGATTAGGGCCTGAAGCAATCCTGCGGTGTTGCGGCCAGCTCACAAGAAAGCGAGTTGAAGAAAGGAGCTCAGGGGCACTGTAATTCACAAACCTGCAGACTTATAAATGACAGTTATCGTCCAAAAATATACTGAAGTAAGGCTGCCAAGAGGACTTGAAAGCGGGGCAGAATTGCAGGAAACCTATTTCAGGAGGTAGACTGGAATTGCATTTAAAGCATAGGAAAAGAGGCAGAACGTCCACAATGATGCACTTGGCCAAAAAGGGCGTATGCGTTTTTTCCTGAATATATTCAGGAAAAAACGCATACGCCCTTTTTGGCCAACCAAGCAAGCTTGCAAAGGAAATCTGCACTACAATGAAGTCTCACTTCCCCCCGGTCAAAAGGGCCATCTGAAAAAAGTGTAAAATCCAGAAAGGCAGGACAGGCCATGGAGAACTGGGAGCCTTGTTATGCTGATGGGCGGGATGTAAATTGCCAACAGCCACTCGGGAGAGGTGTATGGTGTTTCCTGAAACATCTAAAAAACAAAGCAACAGAGCCTAGGGCACTTCCACTTATGGTCCTATAGCTTAGGGAAATTAAAATCAAAAAGACACAGCCACCCCAAAGTTTGGGACGGCTCTGTTTACAAGAACCTCGTTTACGGTACAAGTTCAATAGCGCAGAAAGTGAAAAATGGATAAAGAAGTTGTGGTACTTACGTACAATGCAATATCACTCAGCAATGAAATCTATGTCATCAGGCCCGTAGCAGCATAATGAGTGGATTCAGGTATGATGATTCTAACTGAAATAAGTCACACAGAAAAAGAAACATCATAAGATATCACTAATACACGGGATGTAAACTTGGCTACACAGGAACTGGATTACAAAACAGAACAGGGTCTCAAATTTAGAAAACCAACTTATGCTTGCTTAAGGGGAAAGGTGAGTTGGGGTGCTGCATCAAACCAGAGATTGAAATGAGCACAGATAAAGTTCCTTAAGCCAAATATAGAATAGACAAGAACTACTCCTTGCTCAACGAAATGGACTCAACACCCCATATTAAACGCCTAAGAATGTACCTGACTAGTAAGAATTTTCAAACCTATGGATTGCTATGTCTCCGAAAGAAAATCAAGCGTGTGTACAGGGGCATAAACGCAGCAGTGATAGGATTGGAGAGGTTCGGTGAGCAAATGAAGACCCTTTGAAGTCATATTGCATGGTACCCATTCCACGGGTCTCAACTCTCCAGGTTTAAGGGACTCTGCCTTCAGGTAAAACATGCACGTGGAACCCAGAGTATGATCAACCGTGTGATCGGGAGACGTGTTCCAATAAGTCTCAATTCTCGTCCCCTGGTACTCGGGTGTAACATTCCAGATGCTTAACTAACACTCTCCCGACTTGGAGAGTCACTGCCTTTAACCTCCTGTTTGGCCCATTTGCAATTTCTGAGGAAGATGAACAGGAATAGGAAGAACCAATGAGAGACTAGGTGGAGGTGTCTGGACGGGCAAATTTAACTCTCATTTCCCACCAGGAAGAGGAATTAACCAAAGGCTCAGCGTGCTGTGCCGGAACCAGATTAGGGCCTGAAGCAATCCTGCGGTGTTGCGGCCAGCTCACAAGAAAGCGAGTTGAAGAAAGGAGCTCAGGGGCACTGTAATTCACAAACCTGCAGACTTATAAATGACAGCTATCGTCCAAAAATATACTGAAGTAAGGCTGCCAAGAGGACTTGAAAGCGGGGCAGAATTGCAGGAAACCGATTTCAGGAGGTAGACTGGAATTGCATTTAAAGCATAGGAAAAGAGGCAGAACGTCCACAATGATGCACTTGGCCAAAAAGGGCGTATGCGTTTTTTCCTGAATATATTCAGGAAAAAACGCATACGCCCTTTTTGGCCAACCAAGCAAGCTTGCAAAGGAAATCTGCACTACAATGAAGTCTCACTTCCCCCCGGTCAAAAGGGCCATCTGAAAAAAGTGTAAAATCCAGAAAGGCAGGACAGGCCATGGAGAACTGGGAGCCTTGTTATGCTGATGGGCGGGATGTAAATTGCCAACAGCCACTCGGGAGAGGTGTATGGTGTTTCCTGAAACATCTAAAAAACAAAGCAACAGAGCCTAGGGCACTTCCACTTATGGTCCTGTAGCTTGGGAAATTAAAATCAGAAAGACACAGCCACCCCAAAGTTTGGGACGGCTCTGTTTACAAGAACCTCGTTTACGGTACAAGTTCAATATCGCAGAAAGTGAAAAATGGATAAAGAAGTTGTGGTACTTACGTACAATGCAATATCACTCAGCAATGAAATCTATGTCATCAGGCCCATAGCAGCATAATGAGTGGATTCAGGTATGATGATTCTAACTGAAATAAGTCACACAGAAAAAGAAACATCATAAGATATCACTAATACACGGAATGTAAACTTGGCTACACAGGAACTGGATTACAAAACAGAACAGGGTCTCAAATTTAGAAAACCAACTTATGCTTGCTTAAGGGGAAAGGTGAGTTGGGGTGCTGCATAAAACCAGAGATTGAAATGAGCACAGATAAAGTTCCTTAAGCCAAATATGGAATAGACAAGAACTACTCCTTGCTCAACGAAATGGACTCAACACCCCATATTAAACGCCTAAGAATGTACCTGACTAGTAAGTATCTTAAAACCTATGGATTGCTATGTCTCCGAAAGAGAATCAAGCATGTGTACAGGGGCATAAACGCAGCAGTGATAGGATTGGAGAGGTTCGGTGAGCAAATGAAGACCCTTTGAAGTCATATTGCTTGGTACCCATTCCACGGGTCTCAACTCTCCAGGTTTAAGGGATTCTTCCTTCAGCTAAAACATGCACGTGGAACCCAGAGTATGATCAACCATGTGATCGGGAGACGTGTTCCAATATGTCTCAATTCTCGTCCCCTGGTACTCGGGTGTAACATTCCAGACGCTTTACTAACACTCTCCCAACTTGGAGAGTCAGTGCCTTTAACCTCCTGTTTGGCCCATTTGCAATTTCTGCGGAAGATGAACAGGAATAGGGAGAACCAATGAGAGACTAGCTGGAGGTGTCTGGACGGGCAAATTTAACTCTCATTTCCCACCAGGAAGAGGAATTAACCAAAGGCTCAGCGTGCCGTGCCGGAACCAGATTAGGGCCTGAAGCAATCCTGCGGTGTTGCGGCCAGCTCACAAGAAAGCGAGTTGAAGAAAGGAGCTCAGGGGCACTGTAATTCACAAACCTGCAGAGTTATAAATGACAGCTATCGTCCAAAAATATACTGAAGTAAGGCTGCCAAGAGGACTTGAAAGCGGGGCAGAATTGCAGGAAACCGATTTCAGGAGGTAGACTGGAATTGCATTTAAAGCATAGGAAAAGAGGCAGAACGTCCACAATGATGCACTTGGCCAAAAAGGGCGTATGCGTTTTTTCCTGAATAGGAAAAAACGCATACGCCCTTTTTGGCCAACCAAGCAAGCTTGCAAAGGAAATCTGCACTACAATGAAGTCTCACTTCCCCCCGGTCAAAAGGGCCATCTGAAAAAAGTGTAAAATCCAGAAAGGCAGGACAGGCCATGGAGAACTGGGAGCCTTGTTATGCTGATGGGCGGGATGTAAATTGCCAACAGCCACTCGGGAGAGGTGTATGGTGTTTCCTGAAACATCTAAAAAACAAAGCAACAGAGCCTAGGGCACTTCCACTTATGGTCCTGTAGCTTGGGAAATTAAAATCAGAAAGACACAGCCACCCCAAAGTTTGGGACGGCTCTGTTTACAAGAACCTCGTTTACGGTACAAGTTCAATATCGCAGAAAGTGAAAAATGGATAAAGAAGTTGTGGTTCTTACGTACAATGCAATATCACTCAGCAATGAAATCTATGTCATCAGGCCCATAGCAGCATAATGAGTGGATTCAGGTATGATGATTCTAACTGAAATAAGTCACACAGAAAAAGAAACATCATAAGATATCACTAATACACGGAATGTAAACTTGGCTACACAGGAACTGGATTACAAAACAGAACAGGGTCTCAAATTTAGAAAACCAACTTATGCTTGCTTAAGGGGAAAGGTGAGTTGGGGTGCTGCATAAAACCAGAGATTGAAATGAGCACAGATAAAGTTCCTTAAGCCAAATATGGAATAGACAAGAACTACTCCTTGCTCAACGAAATGGACTCAACACCCCATATTAAACGCCTAAGAATGTACCTGACTAGTAAGTATCTTAAAACCTATGGATTGCTATGTCTCTGAAAGAGAATCAAGCATGTGTACAGGGGCATAAACGCAGCAGTGATAGGATTGGAGAGGTTCGGTGAGCAAATGAAGACCCTTTGAAGTCATATTGCTTGGTACCCATTCCACGGGTCTCAACTCTCCAGGTTTAAGGGATTCTTCCTTCAGCTAAAACATGCACGTGGAACCCAGAGTATGATCAACCATGTGATCGGGAGACGTGTTCCAATATGTCTCAATTCTCGTCCCCTGGTACTCGGGTGTAACATTCCAGACGCTTTACTAACACTCTCCCAACTTGGAGAGTCAGTGCCTTTAACCTCCTGTTTGGCCCATTTGCAATTTCTGCGGAAGATGAACAGGAATAGGGAGAACCAATGAGAGACTAGCTGGAGGTGTCTGGACGGGCAAATTTAACTCTCATTTCCCACCAGGAAGAGGAATTAACCAAAGGCTCAGCGTGCCGTGCCGGAACCAGATTAGGGCCTGAAGCAATCCTGCGGTGTTGCGGCCAGCTCACAAGAAAGCGAGTTGAAGAAAGGAGCTCAGGGGCACTGTAATTCACAAACCTGCAGAGTTATAAATGACAGCTATCGTCCAAAAATATACTGAAGTAAGGCTGCCAAGAGGACTTGAAAGCGGGGCAGAATTGCAGGAAACCGATTTCAGGAGGTAGACTGGAATTGCATTTAAAGCATAGGAAAAGAGGCAGAACGTCTACAATGATGCACTTGGCCAAAAAGGGCGTATGCGTTTTTTCCTGAATATATTCAGGAAAAAACGCATATGCCCTTTTTGGCCAACCAAGCAAGCTTGCAAAGGAAATCTGCACTACAATGAAGTCTCACTTCCCCCCGGTCAAAAGGGCCATCTGAAAAAAGTGTAAAATCCAGAAAGGCAGGACAGGCCATGGAGAACTGGGAGCCTTGTTATGCTGATGGGCGGGATGTAAATTGCCAACAGCCACTCAGGAGAGGTGTATGGTGTTTCCTGAAACATCTAAAAAACAAAGCAACAGAGCCTAGGGCACTTCCACTTATGGTCCTGTAGCTTGGGAAATTAAAATCAGAAAGACACAGCCACCCCAAAGTTTGGGACGGCTCTGTTTACAAGAACCTCGTTTACGGTACAAGTTCAATATCGCAGAAAGTGAAAAATGGATAAAGAAGTTGTGGTTCTTACGTACAATGCAATATCACTCAGCAATGAAATCTATGTCATCAGGCCCATAGCAGCATAATGAGTGGATTCAGGTATGATGATTCTAACTGAAATAAGTCACACAGAAAAAGAAACATCATAAGATATCACTAATACACGGAATGTAAACTTGGCTACACAGGAACTGGATTACAAAACAGAACAGGGTCTCAAATTTAGAAAACCAACTTATGCTTGCTTAAGGGGAAAGGTGAGTTGGGGTGCTGCATAAAACCAGAGATTGAAATGAGCACAGATAAAGTTCCTTAAGCCAAATATGGAATAGACAAGAACTACTCCTTGCTCAACGAAATGGACTCAACACCCCATATTAAACGCCTAAGAATGTACCTGACTAGTAAGTATCTTAAAACCTATGGATTGCTATGTCTCTGAAAGAGAATCAAGCATGTGTACAGGGGCATAAACGCAGCAGTGATAGGATTGGAGAGGTTCGGTGAGCAAATGAAGACCCTTTGAAGTCATATTGCTTGGTACCCATTCCACGGGTCTCAACTCTCCAGGTTTAAGGGATTCTTCCTTCAGCTAAAACATGCACGTGGAACCCAGAGTATGATCAACCATGGGATCGGGAGACGTGTTCCAATATGTCTCAATTCTCGTCCCCTGGTACTCGGGTGTAACATTCCAGACGCTTTACTAACACTCTCCCAACTTGGAGAGTCAGTGCCTTTAACCTCCTGTTTGGCCCATTTGCAATTTCTGCGGAAGATGAACAGGAATAGGGAGAACCAATGAGAGACTAGCTGGAGGTGTCTGGACGGGCAAATTTAACTCTCATTTCCCACCAGGAAGAGGAATTAACCAAAGGCTCAGCGTGCCGTGCCGGAACCAGATTAGGGCCTGAAGCAATCCTGCGGTGTTGCGGCCAGCTCACAAGAAAGCGAGTTGAAGAAAGGAGCTCAGGGGCACTGTAATTCACAAACCTGCAGAGTTATAAAGGACAGCTATCGTCCAAAAATATACTGAAGTAAGGCTGCCAAGAGGACTTGAAAGCGGGGCAGAATTGCAGGAAACCGATTTCAGGAGGTAGACTGGAATTGCATTTAAAGCATAGGAAAAGAGGCAGAACGTCTACAATGATGCACTTGGCCAAAAAGGGCGTATGCATTTTTTCCTGAATATATTCAGGAAAAAACGCATACGCCCTTTTTGGCCAACCAAGCAAGCTTGCAAAGGAAATCTGCACTACAATGAAGTCTCACTTCCCCCCGGTCAAAAGGGCCATCTGAAAAAAGTGTAAAATCCAGAAAGGCAGGACAGGCCATGGAGAACTGGGAGCCTTGTTATGCTGATGGGCGGGATGTAAATTGCCAACAGCCACTCGGGAGAGGTGTATGGTGTTTCCTGAAACATCTAAAAAACAAAGCAACAGAGCCTAGGGCACTTCCACTTATGGTCCTGTAGCTTGGGAAATTAAAATCAGAAAGACACAGCCACCCCAAAGTTTGGGACGGCTCTGTTTACAAGAACCTCGTTTACGGTACAAGTTCAATATCGCAGAAAGTGAAAAATGGATAAAGAAGTTGTGGTACTTACGTACAATGCAATATCACTCAGCAATGAAATCTATGTCATCAGGCCCATAGCAGCATAATGAGTGGATTCAGGTATGATGATTCTAACTGAAATAAGTCACACAGAAAAAGAAACATCATAAGATATCACTAATACACGGAATGTAAACTTGGCTACACAGGAACTGGATTACAAAACAGAACAGGGTCTCAAATTTAGAAAACCAACTTATGCTTGCTTAAGGGGAAAGGTGAGTTGGGGTGCTGCATAAAACCAGAGATTGAAATGAGCACAGATAAAGTTCCTTAAGCCAAATATGGAATAGACAAGAACTACTCCTTGCTCAACGAAATGGACTCAACACCCCATATTAAACGCCTAAGAATGTACCTGACTAGTAAGTATCTTAAAACCTATGGATTGCTATGTCTCTGAAAGAGAATCAAGCGTGTGTACAGGGGCATAAACGCAGCAGTGATAGGATTGGAGAGGTTCGGTGAGCAAATGAAGACCCTTTGAAGTCATATTGCTTGGTACCCATTCCACGGGTCTCAACTCTCCAGGTTTAAGGGATTCTGCCTTCAGGTAAAACATGCACGTGGAACCCAGAGTATGATCAACCGTGTGATCGGGAGACGTGTTCCAATATGTCTCAATTCTCGTCCCCTGGTACTCGGGTGTAACATTCCAGACGCTTTACTAACACTCTCCCAACTTGGAGAGTCAGTGCCTTTAACCTCCTGTTTGGCCCATTTGCAATTTCTGCGGAAGATGAACAGGAATAGGGAGAACCAATGAGAGACTAGGTGGAGGTGTCTGGACGGGCAAATTTAACTCTCATTTCCCACCAGGAAGAGGAATTAACCAAAGGCTCAGCGTGCCGTGCCGGAACCAGATTAGGGCCTGAAGCAATCCTGCGGTGTTGCGGCCAGCTCACAAGAAAGCGAGTTGAAGAAAGGAGCTCAGGGGCAGTGTAATTCACAAACCTGCAGAGTTATAAATGACAGCTATCGTCCAAAAATATACTGAAGTAAGGCTGCCAAGAGGACTTGAAAGCGGGGCAGAATTGCAGGAAACCGATTTCAGGAGGTAGACTGGAATTGCATTTAAAGCATAGGAAAAGAGGCAGAACGTCCACAATGATGCACTTGGCCAAAAAGGGCATATGCGTTTTTTCCTGAATATATTCAGGAAAAAACGCATACGCCCTTTTTGGCCAACCAAGCAAGCTTGCAAAGGAAATCTGCACTACAATGAAGTCTCACTTCCCCCCGCTCAAAAGGGCCATCTGAAAAAAGTGTAAAATCCAGAAAGGCAGGACAGGCCATGGAGAACTGGGAGCCTTGTTAGGCTGATGGGCGGGATGTAAATTGCCAACAGCCACTCTGGAGAGGTGTATAGTGTTTCCTGAAACATCTAAAAAACAAAGCAACAGAGCCTAGGGCACTTCCACTTATGGTCCTATAGCTTAGGGAAATTAAAATCAAAAAGACACAGGCACCCCAAAGTTTGGGACGGCTCTGTTTACAAGAACCTCGTTTACGGTACAAGTTCAATATCGCAGAAAGTGAAAAATGGATAAAGAAGTTGTGGTACTTACGTACAATGCAATATCACTCAGCAATGAAATCTATGTCATCAGGCCCGTAGCAGCATAATGAGTGGATTCAGGTATGATGATTCTAACTGAAATAAGTATCACAGAAAAAGAAACATCATAAGATATCACTAATACACGGAATGTAAACTTGGCTACACAGGAACTGGATTACAAAACAGAACAGGGTCTCAAATTTAGGAAACCAACTTATGCTTGCTTAAGGGGAAAGGTGAGTTGGGGTGCTGCATAAAACCAGAGATTGAAATGAGCACAGATAAAGTTCCTTAAGCCAAATATAGAATAGACAAGAACTACTCCTTGCTCAACGAAATGAACTCAACACCCCATATTAAACGCCTAAGAATGTACCTGACTAGTAAGAATTTTCAAACCTATGGATTGCTATGTCTCCGAAAGAAAATCAAGCGTGTGTACAGGGGCATAAACGCAGCAGTGATAGGATTGGAGAGGTTCGGTGAGCAAATGAAGACCCTTTGAAGTCATATTGCATGGTACCCATTCCATGGGGCTCAACTCTCCAGGTTTAAGGGATTCTTCCTTCAGCTAAAACATGCACGTGGAACCCAGAGTATGATCAACCGTGTGATCGGGAGACGTGTTCCAATATGTCTCAGTTCTCGTCCCCTGGTACTCGGGTGCAACATTCCAGACGCTTTACTAACACTCTCCGGACTTGGAGAGTCAGTGCCTTTAACCTCCTGTTTGGCCCATTTGCAATTTCTGAGGAAGATGAACAGGAATAGGGAGAACCAATGAGAGACTAGCTGGAGGTGTCTGGACGGGCAAATTTAACTCTCATTTCCCACCAGGAAGAGGAATTAACCAAAGGCTCAGCGTGCCGTGCCGGAACCAGATTAGGGCCTGAAGCAATCCTGCGGTGTTGCGGCCAGCTCCCAAGAAAGCGAGTTGAAGAAAGGAGCTCAGGGGCACTGTAATTCACAAACCTGCAGAGTTATAAATGACAGCTATCGTCCAAAAATATACTGAAGTAAGGCTGCCAAGAGGACTTGAAAGCGGGGCAGAATTGCAGGAAACCGATTTCAGGAGGTAGACTGGAATTGCATTTAAAGCATAGGAAAAGAGGCAGAACGTCCACAATGATGCACTTGGCCAAAAAGGGCGTATGCGTTTTTTCCTGAATATATTCAGGAAAAAACGCATACGCCCTTTTTGGCCAACCAAGCAAGCTTGCAAAGGAAATCTGCACTACAATGAAGTCTCACTTCCCCCCGGTCAAAAGGGCCATCTGAAAAAAGTGTAAAATCCAGAAAGGCAGGACAGGCCATGGAGAACTGGGAGCCTTGTTATGCTGATGGGCGGGATGTAAATTGCCAACAGCCACTCGGGAGAGGTGTATGGTGTTTCCTGAAACATCTAAAAAACAAAGCAACAGAGCTTAGGGCACTTCCACTTATGGTCCTGTAGCTTGGGAAATTAAAATCAGAAAGACACAGCCACCCCAAAGTTTGGGACGGCTCTGTTTACAAGAACCTCGTTTACGGTACAAGTTCAATATCGCAGAAAGTGAAAAATGGATAAAGAAGTTGTGGTACTTACGTACAATGCAATATCACTCAGCAATGAAATCTATGTCATCAGGCCCATAGCAGCATAATGAGTGGATTCAGGTATGATGATTCTAACTGAAATAACTCACACAGAAAAAGAAACATCATAAGATATCACTAATACACGGAATGTAAACTTGGCTACACAGGAACTGGATTACAAAACAGAACAGGGTCTCAAATTTAGAAAACCAACTTATGCTTGCTTAAGGGGAAAGGTGAGTTGGGGTGCTGCATAAAACCAGAGATTGAAATGAGCACAGATAAAGTTCCTTAAGCCAAATATGGAATAGACAAGAGCTACTCCTTGCTCAACGAAATGGACTCAACACCCCATATTAAACGCCTAAGAATGTACCTGACTAGTAAGTATCTTAAAACCTATGGATTGCTATGTCTCTGAAAGAAAATCAAGCGTGTGTACAGGGGCATAAACGCAGCAATGATAGGATTGGAGAGGTTCGGTGAGCAAATGAAGACCCTTTGAAGTCATATTGCATGGTATCCATTGCACGGGTCTCAAGTCTCCAGGTTTAAGGGATTCTTCCTTCAGCTAAAACATGCACGTGGAACCCAGAGTATGATCAACCGAGTGATCGGGAGACGTGTGCAAATATGTCTCAATTCTCGTCCCCTGGTACTCGAGTGTAACATTCCAGACGCTTTACAAACACTCTCCCGACTTGGAGAGTCAGTGCCTTTAACCTCCTGTTTGGCCCATTTGCAATTTCTGCGGAAGATGAACAGGAATAGGGAGAACCAAAGAGAGACTAGCTGGAGGTGTCTGGACGGGCAAATTTAACTCTCATTTCCCACCAGGCAGAGGAATTAACCAAAGGCTCAGCGTGCCGTGCCGGAACCAGATTAGGGCCTGAAGCAATCCTGCGGTGTTGCGGCCAGCTCACAAGAAAGCGAGTTGAAGAAAGGAGCTCAGGGGCACTGTAATTCACAAACCTGCAGAGTTATAAATGACAGCTATCGTCCAAAAATATACTGAAGTAAGGCTGCCAAGAGGACTTGAAAGCGGGGCAGAATTGCAGGAAACCGATTTCAGGAGGTAGACTGGAATTGCATTTAAAGCATAGGAAAAGAGGCAGAACGTCCACAATGATGCACTTGGCCAAAAAGGGCGTATGCGTTTTTTCCTGAATATATTCAGGAAAAAACGCATATGCCCTTTTTGGCCAACCAAGCAAGCTTGCAAAGGAAATCTGCACTACAATGAAGTCTCACTTCCCCCCGGTCAAAAGGGCCATCTGAAAAAAGTGTAAAATCCAGAAAGGCAGGACAGGCCATGGAGAACTGGGAGCCTTGTTATGCTGATTGGCGGGATGTAAATTGCCAACAGCCACTCGGGAGAGGTGTATAGTGTTTCCTGAAACATCTAAAAAACAAAGCAACAGAGCCTAGGGCACTTCCACTTATGGTCCTATAGCTTAGGGAAATTAAAATCAAAAAGACACAGCCACCCCAAAGTTTGGGACGGCTCTGTTTACAAGAACCTCGTTTACGGTACAAGTTCAATATCGCAGAAAGTGAAAAATGGATAAAGAAGTTGTGGTACTTACGTACAATGCAATATCACTCAGCAATGAAATCTATGTCATCAGGCCCGTAGCAGCATAATGAGTGGATTCAGGTATGATGATTCTAACTGAAATAAGTATCACAGAAAAAGAAACATCATAAGATATCATTAATACACGGAATGTAAACTTGGCTACACAGGAACTGGATTACAAAACAGAACAGTGTCTCAAATTTAGGAAACCAACTTATGCTTGCTTAAGGGGAAAGGTGAGTTGGGGTGCTGCATAAAACCAGAGATTGAAATGAGCACAGATAAAGTTCCTTAAGCCAAATATGGAATAGACAAGAACTACTCCTTGCTCAACGAAATGGACTCAACACCCCATATTAAACGCCTAAGAATGTACCTGACTAGTAAGTATCTTAAAACCTATGGATTGCTATGTCTCTGAAAGAAAATCAAGCGTGTGTACAGGGGCATAAACGCAGCAGTGATAGGATTGGAGAGGTTCGGTGAGCAAATGAAGACCCTTTGAAGTCATATTGCATGGTACCCATTCCACGGGTCTCAACTCTCCAGGTTTAAGGGATTTTTCCTTCAGCTAAAACATGCACGTGGAACCCAGAGTATGATCAACCGTGTGATCGGGAGACGTGTTCCAATATGTCTCAATTCTCGTCCCCTGGTACTCGGGTGTAACATTCCAGACGCTTAACTTACACTCTCCCGACTTGGAGAGTCAGTGCCTTTAACCTCCTGTTTGGCCCATTTGCAATTTCTGCGGAAGATGAACAGGAATAGGAAGAACCAATGAGAGACTAGGTGGAGGTGTCTGGACGGGCAAATTTAACTCTCATTTCCCACCAGGAAGAGGAATTAACCAAAGGCTCAGCGTGCTGTGCCGGAACCAGATTAGGGCCTGAAGCAATCCTGCGGTGTTGCGGCCAGCTCACAAGAAAGCGAGTTGAAGAAAGGAGCTCAGGGGCACTGTAATTTACAAACCTGCAGAGTTATAAATGACAGCTATCTTCCAAAAATATACTGAAGTAAGGCTGCCAAGAGGACTTGAAAGCGGGGCAGAATTGCAGGAAACCGATTTCAGGAGGTAGACTGGAATTGCATTTAAAGCATAGGAAAAGAGGCAGAACGTCCACAATGATGCACTTGGCCAAAAAGGGCGTATGCGTTTTTTCCTGAATATATTCAGGAAAAAACGCATACGCCCTTTTTGGCCAACCAAGCAAGCTTGTAAAGGAAATCTGCACTACAATGAAGTCTCACTTCCCCCCGGTCAAAAGGGCCATCTGAAAAAAGTGTAAAATCCAGAAAGGCAGGACAGGCCATGGAGAACTGGGAGCCTTGTTATGCTGATGGGCGGGATGTAAATTGCCAACAGCCACTCGGGAGAGGTGTATGGTGTTTCCTGAAACATCTAAAAAACAAAGCAACAGAGCCTAGGGCACTTCCACTTATGGTCCTATAGCTTAGGGAAATTAAAATCAAAAAGACACAGCCACCCCAAAGTTTGGGACGGCTCTGTTTACAAGAACCTCGTTTACGGTACAAGTTCAATAGCGCAGAAAGTGAAAAATGGATAAAGAAGTTGTGGTACTTACGTACAATGCAATATCACTCAGCAATGAAATCTATGTCATCAGGCCCGTAGCAGCATAATGAGTGGATTCAGGTATGATGATTCTAACTGAAATAAGTCACACAGAAAAAGAAACATCATAAGATATCACTAATACACGGGATGTAAACTTGGCTACACAGGAACTGGATTACAAAACAGAACAGGGTCTCAAATTTAGAAAACCAACTTATGCTTGCTTAAGGGGAAAGGTGAATTGGGGTGCTGCATCAAACCAGAGATTGAAATGAGCACAGATAAAGTTCCTTAAGCCAAATATAGAATAGACAAGAACTACTCCTTGCTCAACGAAATGGACTCAACACCCCATATTAAACGCCTAAGAATGTACCTGACAATAAGTATCTTAAAACCTATGGATTGCTATGTCTCTGAAAGAAAATCAAGCGTGTGTACAGGGGCATAAACGCAGCAGTGATAGGATTGGAGAGGTTCGGTGAGCAAATGAAGACCCTTTGAAGTCATATTGCATGGTACCCATTCCACGGGTCTCAACTCTCCAGGTTTAAGGGACTCTGCCTTCAGGTAAAACATGCACGTGGAACCCAGAGTATGATCAACCGTGTGATCGGGAGACGTGTTCCAATATGTCTCAATTCTCGTCCCCTGGTACTCGGGTGCAACATTCCAGACGCTTTACTAACACTCTCCCGACTTGGAGAGTCAGTGCCTTTAACCTCCTGTTTGGCCCAGTTTGCAATTTCTGCGGAAGATGAACAGGAATAGGGAGAACCAAAGAGAGACTAGCTGGAGGTGTCTGGACGGGCAAATTTAACTCTCATTTCCCACCAGGAAGAGGAATTAACCAAAGGCTCAGCGTGCCGTGCCGGAACCAGATTAGGGCCTGAAGCAATCCTGTGGTGTTGCGGCCAGCTCCCAAGAAAGCGAGTTGAAGAAAGGAGCTCAGGGGCACTGTAATTCACAAACCTGCAGAGTTATAAATGACAGCTATCGTCCAAAAATATACTGAAGTAAGGCTGCCAAGAGGACTTGAAAGCGGGGCAGAATTGCAGGAAACCGATTTCAGGAGGTAGACTGGAATTGCATTTAAAGCATAGGAAAAGAGGCAGAACGTCCACAATGATGTACTTGGCCAAAAAGGGCGTATGCGTTTTTTCCTGAATATATTCAGGAAAAAACGCATACGCCCTTTTTGGCCAACCAAGCAAGCTTGCAAAGGAAATCTGCACTACAATGAAGTCTCACTTCCCCCCGGTCAAAAGGGCCATCTGAAAAAAGTGTAAAATCCAGAAAGGCAGGACAGGCCATGGAGAACTGGGAGCCTTGTTATGCTGATGGGCGGGATGTAAATTGCCAACAGCCAGTCGGGAGAGGTGTATGGTGTTTCCTGAAACATCTAAAAAACAAAGCAACAGAGCCTAGGGCACTTCCACTTATGGTCCTATAGCTTAGGGAAATTAAAATCAAAAAGACACAGCCACCCCAAAGTTTGGGACGGCTCTGTTTACAAGAACATCGTTTACGGTACAAGTTCAATATCACAGAAAGTGAAAAATGGATAAAGAAGTTGTGGTACTTACGTACAATGCAATATCACTCAGCAATGAAATCTATGTCATCAGGCCCGTAGCAGCATAATGAGTGGATTCAGGTATGATGATTCTAACTGAAATAAGTCACACAGAAAAAGAAACATCATAAGATATCACTAATACACCGAATGTAAACTTGGCTACACAGGAACTGGATTACAAAACAGAACAGGGTCTCAAATTTAGAAAACCAACTTATGCTTGCTTAAGGGGAAAGGTGAGTTGGGGTGCTGCATCAAACCAGAGATTGAAATGAGCACAGATAAAGTTCCTTAAGCCAAATATGGAATAGACAAGAACTACTCCTTGCTCAACGAAATGGACTCAACACCCCATATTAAACGCCTAAGAATGTACCTGACTAGTAAGTATCTTAAAACCTATGGATTGCTATGTCTCTGAAAGAGAATCAAGCGTGTGTACAGGGGCATAAACGCAGCAGTGATAGGATTGGAGAGGTTCGGTGAGCAAATGAAGACCCTTTGAAGTCATATTGCTTGGTACCCATTCCACGGGTCTCAACTCTCCAGGTTTAAGGGATTCTTCCTTCAGGTAAAACATGCACGTGGAACCCAGAGTATGATCAACCGTGTGATCGGGAGACGTGTTCCAATATGTCTCAATTCTCATCCCCTGGTACTCGGGTGTAACATTCCAGACGCTTTACAAACACTCTCCCGACTTGGAGAGTCAGTGCCTTTAACCTCCTGTTTGGCCCATTTGCAATTTCTGCGGAAGATGAACAGGAATAGGGAGAACCAATGAGAGACTAGCTGGAGGTGTCTGGACGGGCAAATTTAACTCTCATTTCCCACCAGGAAGAGGAATTAACCAAAGGCTCAGCGTGCCGTGCCGGAACCAGATTAGGGCCTGAAGCAATCCTGCGGTGTTGCGGCCAGCTCACAAGAAAGCGAGTTGAAGAAAGGAGCTCAGGGGCACTGTAATTCACAAACCTGCAGAGTTATAAATGACAGCTATCGTCCAAAAATATACTGAAGTAAGGCTGCCAAGAGGACTTGAAAGCGGGGCAGAATTGCAGGAAACCGATTTCAGGAGGTAGACTGGAATTGCATTTAAAGCATAGGAAAAGAGGCAGAACGTCCACAATGATGCACTTGGCCAAAAAGGGCGTATGCGTTTTTTCCTGAATATATTCAGGAAAAAACGCATACGCCCTTTTTGGCCAACCAAGCAAGCTTGCAAAGGAAATCTGCACTACAATGAAGTCTCACTTCCCCCCGGTCAAAAGGGCCATCTGAAAAAAGTGTAAAATCCAGAAAGGCAGGACAGGCCATGGAGAACTGGGAGCCTTGTTATGCTGATGGGCGGGATGTAAATTGCCAACAGCCACTCGGGAGAGGTGTATAGTGTTTCCTGAAACATCTAAAAAACAAAGCAACACAGCCTAGGGCACTTCCACTTATGGTCCTATAGCTTAGGGAAATTAAAATCAAAAAGACACAGCCACCCCAAAGTTTGGGACGGCTCTGTTTACAAGAACCTCGTTTACGGTACAAGTTCAATATCGCAGAAAGTGAAAAATGGATAAAGAAGTTGTGGTACTTACGTACAATGCAATATCACTCAGCAATGAAATCTATGTCATCAGGCCCGTAGCAGCATAATGAGTGGATTCAGGTATGATGATTCTAACTGAAATAAGTCACACAGAAAAAGAAACATCATAAGATATCATTAATACACGGAATGTAAACTTGGCTACACAGGAACTGGATTACAAAACAGAACAGGGTCTCAAATTTAGGAAACCAACTTATGCTTGCTTAAGGGGAAAGGTGAGTTGGGGTGCTGCATAAAACCAGAGATTGAAATGAGCACAGATAAAGTTCCTTAAGCCAAATATGGAATAGACAAGAACTACTCCTTGCTCAACGAAATGGACTCAACACCCCATATTAAACGCCTAAGAATGTACCTGACTAGTAAGTATCTTAAAACCTATGGATTGCTATGTCTCTGAAAGAAAATCAAGCGTGTGTACAGGGGCATAAACGCAGCAGTGATAGGATTGGAGAGGTTCGGTGAGCAAATGAAGACCCTTTGAAGTCATATTGCTTGGTACCCATTCCACGGGTCTCAACTCTCCAGGTTTAAGGGATTCTTCCTTCAGCTAAAACATGCACGTGGAACCCAGAGTATGATCAACCGTGTGATCGGGAGACGTGTTCCAATATGTCTCAATTCTCGTCCCCTGGTACTCGGGTGTAACATTCCAGACGCTTTACAAACACTCTCCCGACTTGGAGAGTCAGTGCCTTTAACCTCCTGTTTGGCCCATTTGCAATTTCTGCGGAAGATGAACAGGAATAGGGAGAACCAATGAGAGACTAGCTGGAGGTGTCTGGACGGGCAAATTTAACTCTCATTTCCCACCAGGAAGAGGAATTAACCAAAGGCTCAGCGTGCCGTGCCGGAACCAGATTAGGGCCTGAAGCAATCCTGCGGTGTTGCGGCCAGCTCCCAAGAAAGCGAGTTGAAGAAAGGAGCTCAGGGGCACTGTAATTCACAAACCTGCAGAGTTATAAATGACAGCTATCGTCCAAAAATATACTGAAGTAAGGCTGCCAAGAGGACTTGAAAGCGGGGCAGAATTGCAGGAAACCGATTTCAGGAGGTAGACTGGAATTGCATTTAAAGCATAGGAAAAGAGGCAGAACGTCCACAATGATGCACTTGGCCAAAAAGGGCGTATGCGTTTTTTCCTGAATATATTCAGGAAAAAACGCATACGCCCTTTTTGGCCAACCAAGCAAGCTTGCAAAGGAAATCTGCACTACAATGAAGTCTCACTTCCCCCCGGTCAAAAGGGCCATCTGAAAAAAGTGTAAAATCCAGAAAGGCAGGACAGGCCATGGAGAACTGGGAGCCTTGTTATGCTGATGGGCGGGATGTAAATTGCCAACAGCCACTCGGGAGAGGTGTATGGTGTTTCCTGAAACATCTAAAAAACAAAGCAACAGAGCCTAGGGCACTTCCACTTATGGTCCTATAGCTTAGGGAAATTAAAATCAAAAAGACACAGCCACCCCAAAGTTTGGGACGGCTCTGTTTACAAGAACCTCATTTACGGTACAAGTTCAATATCGCAGAAAGTGAAAAATGGATAAAGAAGTTGTGGTACTTACGTACAATGCAATATCACTCAGCAATGAAATCTATGTCATCAGGCCCGTAGCAGCATAATGAGTGGATTCAGGTATGATGATTCTAACTGAAATAAGTCACACAGAAAAAGAAACATCATAAGATATCACTAATACACGGGATGTAAACTTGGCTACACAGGAACTGGATTACAAAACAGAACAGGGTCTCAAATTTAGAAAACCAACTTATGCTTGCTTAAGGGGAAAGGTGAGTTGGGGTGCTGCATCAAACCAGAGATTG
This sequence comes from Leucopleurus acutus, assembly GCF_964270905.1. Lineage (NCBI taxonomy): Eukaryota > Metazoa > Chordata > Mammalia > Artiodactyla > Delphinidae > Leucopleurus > Leucopleurus acutus. Next base: position 284,978 of record NW_028139108.1, read on the forward strand.
AAATGAGCACAGATAAAGTTCCTTAAGCCAAATATAGAATAGACAAGAACTACTCCTTGCTCAACGAAATGGACTCAACACCCCATATTAAACGCCTAAGAATGTACCTGACAATAAGTATCTTAAAACCTATGGATTGCTATGTCTCTGAAAGAAAATCAAGCGTGTGTACAGGGGCATAAACGCAGCAGTGATAGGATTGGAGAGGTTCGGTGAGCAAATGAAGACCCTTTGAAGTCATATTGCATGGTACCCATTCCACGGGTCTCAACTCTCCAGGTTTAAGGGATTCTTCCTTCAGCTAAAACATGCACGTGGAACCCAGAGTATGATCAACAGTGTGATCGGGAGACGTGTTCCAATATGTCTCAGTTCTCGTCCCCTGGTACTCGGGTGCAACATTCCAGACGCTTTACTAACACTCTCCCGACTTGGAGAGTCAGTGCCTTTAACCTCCTGTTTGGCCCATTTGCAATTTCTGCGGAAGATGAACAGGAATAGGGAGAACCAAAGAGAGACTAGCTGGAGGTGTCTGGACGGGCAAATTTAATTCTCATTTCCCACCAGGAAGAGGAATTAACCAAAGGCTCAGCGTGCCGTGCCGGAACCAGATTAGGGCCTGAAGCAATCCTTTGGTGTTGCGGCCAGCTCACAAGAAAGCGAGTTGAAGAAAGGAGCTCAGGGGCACTGTAATTCACAAACCTGCAGAGTTATAAATGACAGCTATCATCCAAAAATATACTGAAGTAAGGCTGCCAAGAGGACTTGAAAGCGGGGCATAATTGCAGGAAACCGATTTCAGGAGGTAGACTGGAATTGCATTTAAAGCATAGGAAAAGAGGCAGAACGTCCACAATGATGCACTTGGCCAAAAAGGGCGTATGCGTTTTTTCCTGAATATATTCAGGAAAAAACGCATACGCCCTTTTTGGCCAACCAAGCAAGCTTGCAAAGGAAATCTGCACTACAATGAAGTCTCACTTCCCCCCAGTCAAAAGGGCCATCTGAAAAAAGTGTAAAATCCAGAAAGGCAGGACAGGCCATGGAGAACTGGGAGCCTTGTTATGCTGATGGGCGGGATGTAAATTGCCAACAGCCACTCGGGAGAGGTGTATGGTGTTTCCTGAAACATCTAAAAAACAAAGCAACAGAGCCTAGGGCACTTCCACTTATGGTCCTGTAGCTTGGGAAATTAAAATCAGAAAGACACAGCCACCCCAAAGTTTGGGACGGCTCTGTTTACAAGAACCTCGTTTACGGTACAAGTTCAATATCGCAGAAATTGAAAAATGGATAAAGAAGTTGTGGTACTTACGTACAATGCAATATCACTCAGCAATGAAATCTATGTCATCAGGCCCATAGCAGCATAATGAGTGGATTCAGGTATGATGATTCTAACTGAAATAAGTCACACAGAAAAAGAAACATCATAAGATATCACTAATACACGGAATGTAAACTTGGCTACACAGGAACTGGATTACAAAACAGAACAGGGTCTCAAATTTAGAAAACCAACTTATGCTTGCTTAAGGGGAAAGGTGAGTTGGGGTGCTGCATAAAACCAGAGATTGAAATGAGCACAGATAAAGTTCCTTAAGCCAAATATGGAATAGACAAGAACTACTCCTTGCTCAACGAAATGGACTCAACAGCCCATATTAAACGCCTAAGAATGTACCTGACTAGTAAGTATCTTAAAACCTATGGATTGCTATGTCTCTGAAAGAGAATCAAGCGTGTGTACAGGGGCATAAACGCAGCAGTGATAGGATTGGAGAGGTTCGGTGAGCAAATGAAGACCCTTTGAAGTCATATTGCATGGTACCCATTCCACGGGTCTCAACTCTCCAGGTTTAAGGGATTCTTCCTTCAGCTAAAACATGCACGTGGAACCCAGAGTATGATCAACCGTGTGATCGGGAGGCGTGTTCCAATATGTCTCAGTTCTCGTCCCCTGGTACTCGGGTGCAACATTCCAGACGCTTTACTAACACTCTCCCGACTTGGAGAGTCAGTGCCTTTAACCTCCTGTTTGGCCCATTTGCAATTTCTGAGGAAGATGAACAGGAATAGGGAGAACCAATGAGAGACTAGCTGGAGGTGTCTGGACGGGCAAATTTAACTCTCATTTCCCACCAGGAAGAGGAATTAACCAAAGGCTCAGCGTGCTGTGCCGGAACCAGATTAGGGCCTGAAGCAATCCTGCGGTGTTGCGGCCAGCTCACAAGAAAGCGAGTTGAAGAAAGGAGCTCAGGGGCACTGTAATTCACAAACCTGCAGAGTTATAAATGACAGCTATCATCCAAAAATATACTGAAGTAAGGCTGTCAAGAGGACTTGAAAGCGGGGCAGAATTGCAGGAAACCGATTTCAGGAGGTAGACTGGAATTGCATTTAAAGCATAGGAAAAGAGGCAGAACGTCCACAATGATGCACTTGGCCAAAAAGGGCGTATGCGTTTTTTCCTGAATATATTCAGGAAAAAACGCATACGCCCTTTTTGGCCAACCAAGCAAGCTTGCAAAGGAAATCTGCACTACAATGAAGTCTCACTTCCCCCCGGTCAAAAGGGCCATCTGAAAAAAGTGTAAAATCCAGAAAGGCAGGACAGGCCATGGAGAACTGGGAGCCTTGTTATGCTGATGGGCGGGATGAAAATTGCCAACAGCCACTCGGGAGAGGTGTATGGTGTTTCCTGAAACATCTAAAAAACAAAGCAACAGAGCCTAGGGCACTTCCACTTATGGTCCTATAGCTTAGGGAAATTAAAATCAAAAAGACACAGCCACCCCAAAGTTTGGGACGGCTCTGTTTACAAGAACCTCGTTTACGGTACAAGTTCAATAGCGCAGAAAGTGAAAAATGGATAAAGAAGTTGTGGTACTTACGTACAATGCAATATCACTCAGCAATGAAATCTATGTCATCAGGCCCGTAGCAGCATAATGAGTGGATTCAGGTATGATGATTCTAACTGAAATAAGTCACACAGAAAAAGAAACATCATAAGATATCACTAATACACGGGATGTAAACTTGGCTACACAGGAACTGGATTACAAAACAGAACAGGGTCTCAAATTTAGAAAACCAACTTATGCTTGCTTAAGGGGAAAGGTGAGTTGGGGTGCTGCATCAAACCAGAGATTGAAATGAGCACAGATAAAGTTCCTTAAGCCAAATATAGAATAGACAAGAACTACTCCTTGCTCAACGAAATGGACTCAACACCCCATATTAAACGCCTAAGAATGTACCTGACAATAAGTATCTTAAAACCTATGGATTGCTATGTCTCTGAAAGAAAATCAAGCGTGTGTACAGGGGCATAAACGCAGCAGTGATAGGATTGGAGAGGTTCGGTGAGCAAATGAAGACCCTTTGAAGTCATATTGCATGGTACCCATTCCACGGGTCTCAACTCTCCAGGTTTAAGGGATTCTTCCTTCAGCTAAAACATGCACGTGGAACCCAGAGTATGATCAACAGTGTGATCGGGAGACGTGTTCCAATATGTCTCAGTTCTCGTCCCCTGGTACTCGGGTGCAACATTCCAGACGCTTTACTAACACTCTCCCGACTTGGAGAGTCAGTGCCTTTAACCTCCTGTTTGGCCCATTTGCAATTTCTGCGGAAGATGAACAGGAATAGGGAGAACCAAAGAGAGACTAGCTGGAGGTGTCTGGACGGGCAAATTTAATTCTCATTTCCCACCAGGAAGAGGAATTAACCAAAGGCTCAGCGTGCCGTGCCGGAACCAGATTAGGGCCTGAAGCAATCCTTTGGTGTTGCGGCCAGCTCACAAGAAAGCGAGTTGAAGAAAGGAGCTCAGGGGCACTGTAATTCACAAACCTGCAGAGTTATAAATGACAGCTATCATCCAAAAATATACTGAAGTAAGGCTGCCAAGAGGACTTGAAAGCGGGGCATAATTGCAGGAAACCGATTTCAGGAGGTAGACTGGAATTGCATTTAAAGCATAGGAAAAGAGGCAGAACGTCCACAATGATGCACTTGGCCAAAAAGGGCGTATGCGTTTTTTCCTGAATATATTCAGGAAAAAACGCATACGCCCTTTTTGGCCAACCAAGCAAGCTTGCAAAGGAAATCTGCACTACAATGAAGTCTCACTTCCCCCCAGTCAAAAGGGCCATCTGAAAAAAGTGTAAAATCCAGAAAGGCAGGACAGGCCATGGAGAACTGGGAGCCTTGTTATGCTGATGGGCGGGATGTAAATTGCCAACAGCCACTCGGGAGAGGTGTATGGTGTTTCCTGAAACATCTAAAAAACAAAGCAACAGAGCCTAGGGCACTTCCACTTATGGTCCTGTAGCTTGGGAAATTAAAATCAGAAAGACACAGCCACCCCAAAGTTTGGGACGGCTCTGTTTACAAGAACCTCGTTTACGGTACAAGTTCAATATCGCAGAAATTGAAAAATGGATAAAGAAGTTGTGGTACTTACGTACAATGCAATATCACTCAGCAATGAAATCTATGTCATCAGGCCCATAGCAGCATAATGAGTGGATTCAGGTATGATGATTCTAACTGAAATAAGTCACACAGAAAAAGAAACATCATAAGATATCACTAATACACGGAATGTAAACTTGGCTACACAGGAACTGGATTACAAAACAGAACAGGGTCTCAAATTTAGAAAACCAACTTATGCTTGCTTAAGGGGAAAGGTGAGTTGGGGTGCTGCATAAAACCAGAGATTGAAATGAGCACAGATAAAGTTCCTTAAGCCAAATATGGAATAGACAAGAACTACTCCTTGCTCAACGAAATGGACTCAACAGCCCATATTAAACGCCTAAGAATGTACCTGACTAGTAAGTATCTTAAAACCTATGGATTGCTATGTCTCTGAAAGAGAATCAAGCGTGTGTACAGGGGCATAAACGCAGCAGTGATAGGATTGGAGAGGTTCGGTGAGCAAATGAAGACCCTTTGAAGTCATATTGCATGGTACCCATTCCACGGGTCTCAACTCTCCAGGTTTAAGGGATTCTTCCTTCAGCTAAAACATGCACGTGGAACCCAGAGTATGATCAACCGTGTGATCGGGAGGCGTGTTCCAATATGTCTCAGTTCTCGTCCCCTGGTACTCGGGTGCAACATTCCAGACGCTTTACTAACACTCTCCCGACTTGGAGAGTCAGTGCCTTTAACCTCCTGTTTGGCCCATTTGCAATTTCTGAGGAAGATGAACAGGAATAGGGAGAACCAATGAGAGACTAGCTGGAGGTGTCTGGACGGGCAAATTTAACTCTCATTTCCCACCAGGAAGAGGAATTAACCAAAGGCTCAGCGTGCTGTGCCGGAACCAGATTAGGGCCTGAAGCAATCCTGCGGTGTTGCGGCCAGCTCACAAGAAAGCGAGTTGAAGAAAGGAGCTCAGGGGCACTGTAATTCACAAACCTGCAGAGTTATAAATGACAGCTATCATCCAAAAATATACTGAAGTAAGGCTGTCAAGAGGACTTGAAAGCGGGGCAGAATTGCAGGAAACCGATTTCAGGAGGTAGACTGGAATTGCATTTAAAGCATAGGAAAAGAGGCAGAACGTCCACAATGATGCACTTGGCCAAAAAGGGCGTATGCGTTTTTTCCTGAATATATTCAGGAAAAAACGCATACGCCCTTTTTGGCCAACCAAGCAAGCTTGCAAAGGAAATCTGCACTACAATGAAGTCTCACTTCCCCCCGGTCAAAAGGGCCATCTGAAAAAAGTGTAAAATCCAGAAAGGCAGGACAGGCCATGGAGAACTGGGAGCCTTGTTATGCTGATGGGCGGGATGAAAATTGCCAACAGCCACTCGGGAGAGGTGTATGGTGTTTCCTGAAACATCTAAAAAACAAAGCAACAGAGCCTAGGGCACTTCCACTTATGGTCCTATAGCTTAGGGAAATTAAAATCAAAAAGACACAGCCACCCCAAAGTTTGGGACGGCTCTGTTTACAAGAACCTCGTTTACGGTACAAGTTCAATAGCGCAGAAAGTGAAAAATGGATAAAGAAGTTGTGGTACTTACGTACAATGCAATATCACTCAGCAATGAAATCTATGTCATCAGGCCCGTAGCAGCATAATGAGTGGATTCAGGTATGATGATTCTAAGTGAAATAAGTCACACAGAAAAAGAAACATCATAAGATATCACTAATACACGGGATGTAAACTTGGCTACACAGGAACTGGATTACAAAACAGAACAGGGTCTCAAATTTAGAAAACCAACTTATGCTTGCTTAAGGGGAAAGGTGAGTTGGGGTGCTGCATCAAACCAGAGATTGAAATGAGCACAGATAAAGTTCCTTAAGCCAAATATGGAATAGACAAGAACTACTCCTTGCTCAATGAAATGGACTCAACACCCCATATTAAACGCCTAAGAATGTACCTGACAATAAGTATCTTAAAACCTATGGATTGCTATGTCTCTGAAAGAAAATCAAGCGTGTGTACAGGGGCATAAACGCAGCAGTGATAGGATTGGAGAGGTTCGGTGAGCAAATGAAGACCCTTTGAAGTCATATTGCATGGTACCCATTCCACGGGTCTCAACTCTCCAGGTTTAAGGGACTCTGCCTTCAGGTAAAACATGCACGTGGAACCCAGAGTATGATCAACCGTGTGATCGGGAGACGTGTTCCAATATGTCTCAGTTCTCGTCCCCTGTAACTCGGGTGCAACATTCCAGATGCTTTACTAACACTCTCCCGACTTGGAGAGTCAGTGCCTTTAACCTCCTGTTTGGCCCAGTTTGCAATTTCTGTGGAAGATGAACAGGAATAGGGAGAACCAAAGAGAGACTAGCTGGAGGTGTCTGGACGGGCAAATTTAACTCTCATTTCCCACCAGGAAGAGGAATTAACCAAAGGCTCAGCGTGCCGTGCCGGAACCAGATTAGGGCCTGAAGCAATCCTGTGGTGTTGCGGCCAGCTCACAAGAAAGCGAGTTGAAGAAAGGAGCTCAGGGGCACTGTAATTCACAAACCTGCAGAGTTATAAATGACAGCTATCATCCAAAAATATACTGAAGTAAGGCTGCCAAGAGGACTTGAAAGCGGGGCAGAATTGCAGGAAACCGATTTCAGGAGGTAGACTGGAATTGCATTTAAAGCATAGGAAAAGAGGCAGAACGTCCACAATGATGCACTTGGCCAAAAAGGGCGTATGCGTTTTTTCCTGAATATATTCAGGAAAAAACGCATACGCCCTTTTTGGCCAACCAAGCAAGCTTGCAAAGGAAATCTGCACTACAATGAAGTCTCACTTCCCCTCGGTCAAAAGGGCCATCTGAAAAAAGTGTAAAATCCAGAAAGGCAGGACAGGCCATGGAGAACTGGGAGCCTTGTTATGCTGATGGGCGGGATGTAAATTGCCAACAGCCACTCGGGAGAGGTGTATGGTGTTTCCTGAAACATCTAAAAAACAAAGCAACAGAGCCTAGGGCACTTCCACTTATGGTCCTATAGCTTAGGGAAATTAAAAACAGAAAGACACAGCCACCCCAAAGTTTGGGACGGCTCTGTTTACAAGAACATCGTTTACGGTACAAGTTCAATATCACAGAAAGTGAAAAATGGATAAAGAAGTTGTGGTACTTACGTACAATGCAATATCACTCAGCAATGAAATCTATGTCATCAGGCCCGTAGCAGCATAATGAGTGGATTCAGGTATGATGATTCTAACTGAAATAAGTCACACAGAAAAAGAAACATCATAAGATATCACTAATACACCGAATGTAAACTTGGCTACACAGGAACTGGATTACAAAACAGAACAGGGTCTCAAATTTAGAAAACCAACTTATGCTTGCTTAAGGGGAAAGGTGAGTTGGGGTGCTGCATAAAACCAGAGATTGAAATGAGCACAGATAAAGTTCCTTAAGCCAAATATGGAATAGACAAGAACTACTCCTTGCTCAACGAAATGGACTCAACAGCCCATATTAAACGCCTAAGAATGTACCTGACTAGTAAGTATCTTAAAACCTATGGATTGCTATGTCTCTGAAAGAGAATCAAGCGTGTGTACAGGGGCATAAACGCAGCAGTGATAGGATTGGAGAGGTTCGGTGAGCAAATGAAGACCCTTTGAAGTCATATTGCATGGTACCCATTCCACGGGTCTCAACTCTCCAGGTTTAAGGGATTCTTCCTTCAGCTAAAACATGCACGTGGAACCCAGAGTATGATCAACCGTGTGATCGGGAGGCGTGTTCCAATATGTCTCAGTTCTCGTCCCCTGGTACTCGGGTGCAACATTCCAGACGCTTTACTAACACTCTCCCGACTTGGAGAGTCAGTGCCTTTAACCTCCTGTTTGGCCCATTTGCAATTTCTGAGGAAGATGAACAGGAATAGGGAGAACCAATGAGAGACTAGCTGGAGGTGTCTGGACGGGCAAATTTAACTCTCATTTCCCACCAGGAAGAGGAATTAACCAAAGGCTCAGCGTGCTGTGCCGGAACCAGATTAGGGCCTGAAGCAATCCTGCGGTGTTGCGGCCAGCTCACAAGAAAGCGAGTTGAAGAAAGGAGCTCAGGGGCACTGTAATTCACAAACCTGCAGAGTTATAAATGACAGCTATCATCCAAAAATATACTGAAGTAAGGCTGTCAAGAGGACTTGAAAGCGGGGCAGAATTGCAGGAAACCGATTTCAGGAGGTAGACTGGAATTGCATTTAAAGCATAGGAAAAGAGGCAGAACGTCCACAATGATGCACCTGGCCAAAAAGGGCGTATGCGTTTTTTCTTGAATATATTCAGGAAAAAACGCATACGCCCTTTTTGGCCAACCAAGCAAGCTTGCAAAGGAAATCTGCACTACAATGAAGTCTCACTTCCCCCCGGTCAAAAGGGCCATCTGAAAAAAGTGTAAAATCCAGAAAGGCAGGACAGGCCATGGAGAACTGGGAGCCTTGTTATGCTGATGGGCGGGATGAAAATTGCCAACAGCCACTCGGGAGAGGTGTATGGTGTTTCCTGAAACATCTAAAAAACAAAGCAACAGAGCCTAGGGCACTTCCACTTATGGTCCTATAGCTTAGGGAAATTAAAATCAAAAAGACACAGCCACCCCAAAGTTTGGGACGGCTCTGTTTACAAGAACCTCGTTTACGGTACAAGTTCAATAGCGCAGAAAGTGAAAAATGGATAAAGAAGTTGTGGTACTTACGTACAATGCAATATCACTCAGCAATGAAATCTATGTCATCAGGCCCGTAGCAGCATAATGAGTGGATTCAGGTATGATGATTCTAAGTGAAATAAGTCACACAGAAAAAGAAACATCATAAGATATCACTAATACACGGGATGTAAACTTGGCTACACAGGAACTGGATTACAAAACAGAACAGGGTCTCAAATTTAGAAAACCAACTTATGCTTGCTTAAGGGGAAAGGTGAGTTGGGGTGCTGCATCAAACCAGAGATTGAAATGAGCACAGATAAAGTTCCTTAAGCCAAATATGGAATAGACAAGAACTACTCCTTGCTCAATGAAATGGACTCAACACCCCATATTAAACGCCTAAGAATGTACCTGACAATAAGTATCTTAAAACCTATGGATTGCTATGTCTCTGAAAGAAAATCAAGCGTGTGTACAGGGGCATAAACGCAGCAGTGATAGGATTGGAGAGGTTCGGTGAGCAAATGAAGACCCTTTGAAGTCATATTGCATGGTACCCATTCCACGGGTCTCAACTCTCCAGGTTTAAGGGACTCTGCCTTCAGGTAAAACATGCACGTGGAACCCAGAGTATGATCAACCGTGTGATCGGGAGACGTGTTCCAATATGTCTCAGTTCTCGTCCCCTGTAACTCGGGTGCAACATTCCAGACGCTTTACTAACACTCTCCCGACTTGGAGAGTCAGTGCCTTTAACCTCCTGTTTGGCCCAGTTTGCAATTTCTGCGGAAGATGAACAGGAATAGGGAGAACCAAAGAGAGACTAGCTGGAGGTGTCTGGACGGGCAAATTTAACTCTCATTTCCCACCAGGAAGAGGAATTAACCAAAGGCTCAGCGTGCCGTGCCGGAACCAGATTAGGGCCTGAAGCAATCCTGTGGTGTTGCGGCCAGCTCACAAGAAAGCGAGTTGAAGAAAGGAGCTCAGGGGCACTGTAATTCACAAACCTGCAGAGTTATAAATGACAGCTATCATCCAAAAATATACTGAAGTAAGGCTGCCAAGAGGACTTGAAAGCGGGGCAGAATTGCAGGAAACCGATTTCAGGAGGTAGACTGGAATTGCATTTAAAGCATAGGAAAAGAGGCAGAACGTCCACAATGATGCACTTGGCCAAAAAGGGCGTATGCGTTTTTTCCTGAATATATTCAGGAAAAAACGCATACGCCCTTTTTGGCCAACCAAGCAAGCTTGCAAAGGAAATCTGCACTACAATGAAGTCTCACTTCCCCTCGGTCAAAAGGGCCATCTGAAAAAAGTGTAAAATCCAGAAAGGCAGGACAGGCCATGGAGAACTGGGAGCCTTGTTATGCTGATGGGCGGGATGTAAATTGCCAACAGCCACTCGGGAGAGGTGTATGGTGTTTCCTGAAACATCTAAAAAACAAAGCAACAGAGCCTAGGGCACTTCCACTTATGGTCCTATAGCTTAGGGAAATTAAAATCAGAAAGACACAGCCACCCCAAAGTTTGGGACGGCTCTGTTTACAAGAACATCGTTTACGGTACAAGTTCAATATCACAGAAAGTGAAAAATGGATAAAGAAGTTGTGGTACTTACGTACAATGCAATATCACTCAGCAATGAAATCTATGTCATCAGGCCCGTAGCAGCATAATGAGTGGATTCAGGTATGATGATTCTAACTGAAATAAGTCACACAGAAAAAGAAACATCATAAGATATCACTAATACACCGAATGTAAACTTGGCTACACAGGAACTGGATTACAAAACAGAACAGGGTCTCAAATTTAGAAAACCAACTTATGCTTGCTTAAGGGGAAAGGTGAGTTGGGGTGCTGCATAAAACCAGAGATTGAAATGAGCACAGATAAAGTTCCTTAAGCCAAATATGGAATAGACAAGAACTACTCCTTGCTCAACGAAATGGACTCAACACCCCATATTAAACGCCTAAGAATGTACCTGACTAGTAAGTATCTTAAAACCTATGGATTGCTATGTCTCTGAAAGAAAATCAAGCGTGTGTACAGGGGCATAAACGCAGCAGTGATAGGATTGGAGAGGTTCGGTGAGCAAATGAAAACCCTTTGAAGTCATATTGCATGGTACCCATTCCACGGGTCTCAACTCTCCAGGTTTAAGGGATTCTTCCTTCAGCTAAAACATGCACGTGGAACCCAGAGTATGATCAACCATGTGATCGGGAGACGTGTTCCAATATGTCTCAATTCTCGTCCCCTGGTACTCGGGTGTAACATTCCAGACGCTTTACAAACACTCTCCCGACTTGGAGAGTCAGTGCCTTTAACCTCCTGTTTGGCCCATTTGCAATTTCTGCGGAAGATGAACAGGAATAGCGAGAACCAATGAGAGACTAGCTGGAGGTGTCTGGACGGGCAAATTTAACTCTCATTTCCCACCAGGAAGAGGAATTAACCAAAGGCTCAGCGTGCCGTGCCGGAACCAGATTAGGGCCTGAAGCAATCCTGTGGTGTTGCGGCCAGCTCACAAGAAAGCGAGTTGAAGAAAGGAGCTCAGGGGCACTGTAATTCACAAACCTGCAGAGTTATAAAGGACAGCTATCGTCCAAAAATATACTGAAGTAAGGCTGCCAAGAGGACTTGAAAGCGGGGCAGAATTGCAGGAAACCGATTTCAGGAGGTAGACTGGAATTGCATTTAAAGCATAGGAAAAGAGGCAGAACGTCCACAATGATGCACTTGGCCAAAAAGGGCGTATGCGTTTTTTCCTGAATATATTCAGGAAAAAACGCATACGCCCTTTTTGGCCAACCAAGGAAGCTTGCAAAGGAAATCTGCACTACAATGAAGTCTCACTTCCCCCCGGTCAAAAGGGCCATCTGAAAAAAGTGTAAAAGCCAGAAAGGCAGGACAGGCCATGGAGAACTGGGAGCCTTGTTATGCTGATGGGCGGGATGTAAATTGCCAACAGCCACTCGGGAGAGGTGTATGGTGTTTCCTGAAACATCTAAAAAACAAAGCAACAGAGCCTAGGGCACTTCCACTTATGGTCCTGTAGCTTGGGAAATTAAAATCAGAAAGACACAGCCACACCAAAGTTTGGGACGGCTCTGTTTACAAGAACCTCGTTTACGGTACAAGTTCAATATCGCAGAAAGTGAAAAATGGATAAAGAAGTTGTGGTACTTACGTACAATGCAATATCACTCAGCAATGAAATCTATGTCATCAGGCCCGTAGCAGCATAATGAGTGGATTCAGGTATGATGATTCTAACTGAAATAAGTCACACAGAAAAAGAAACATCATAAGATATCACTAATACACGGGATGTAAACTTGGCTACACAGGAACTGGATTACAAAACAGAACAGGGTCTCAAATTTAGAAAACCAACTTATGCTTGCTTAAGGGGAAAGGTGAGTTGGGGTGCTGCATCAAACCAGAGATTGAAATGAGCACAGATAAAGTTCCTTAAGCCAAATATGGAATAGACAAGAACTACTCCTTGCTCAACGAAATGGACTCAACACCCCATATTAAACGCCTAAGAATGTACCTGACAATAAGTATCTTAAAACCTATGGATTGCTATGTCTCTGAAAGAAAATCAAGCGTGTGTACAGGGGCATAAACGCAGCAGTGATAGGATTGGAGAGGTTCGGTGAGCAAATGAAGACCCTTTGAAGTCATATTGCATGGTACCCATTCCACGGGTCTCAACTCTCCAGGTTTAAGGGACTCTGCCTTCAGGTAAAACATGCACGTGGAACCCAGAGTATGATCAACCGTGTGATCGGGAGACGTGTTCCAATATGTCTCAGTTCTCGTCCCCTGTAACTCGGGTGCAACATTCCAGACGCTTTACTAACACTCTCCCGACTTGGAGAGTCAGTGCCTTTAACCTCCTGTTTGGCCCAGTTTGCAATTTCTGCGGAAGATGAACAGGAATAGGGAGAACCAAAGAGAGACTAGCTGGAGGTGTCTGGACGGGCAAATTTAACTCTCATTTCCCACCAGGAAGAGGAATTAACCAAAGGCTCAGCGTGCCGTGCCGGAACCAGATTAGGGCCTGAAGCAATCCTGTGGTGTTGCGGCCAGCTCACAAGAAAGCGAGTTGAAGAAAGGAGCTCAGGGGCACTGTAATTCACAAACCTGCAGAGTTATAAATGACAGCTATCATCCAAAAATATACTGAAGTAAGGCTGCCAAGAGGACTTGAAAGCGGGGCAGAATTGCAGGAAACCGATTTCAGGAGGTAGACTGGAATTGCATTTAAAGCATAGGAAAAGAGGCAGAACGTCCACAATGATGCACTTGGCCAAAAAGGGCGTATGCGTTTTTTCCTGAATATATTCAGGAAAAAACGCATACGCCCTTTTTGGCCAACCAAGCAAGCTTGCAAAGGAAATCTGCACTACAATGAAGTCTCACTTCCCCTCGGTCAAAAGGGCCATCTGAAAAAAGTGTAAAATCCAGAAAGGCAGGACAGGCCATGGAGAACTGGGAGCCTTGTTATGCTGATGGGCGGGATGTAAATTGCCAACAGCCACTCGGGAGAGGTGTATGGTGTTTCCTGAAACATCTAAAAAACAAAGCAACAGAGCCTAGGGCACTTCCACTTATGGTCCTATAGCTTAGGGAAATTAAAATCAGAAAGACACAGCCACCCAAAAGTTTGGGACGGCTCTGTTTACAAGAACATCGTTTACGGTACAAGTTCAATATCACAGAAAGTGAAAAATGGATAAAGAAGTTGTGGTACTTACGTACAATGCAATATCACTCAGCAATGAAATCTATGTCATCAGGCCCGTAGCAGCATAATGAGTGGATTCAGGTATGATGATTCTAACTGAAATAAGTCACACAGAAAAAGAAACATCATAAGATATCACTAATACACCGAATGTAAACTTGGCTACACAGGAACTGGATTACAAAACAGAACAGGGTCTCAAATTTAGAAAACCAACTTATGCTTGCTTAAGGGGAAAGGTGAGTTGGGGTGCTGCATAAAACCAGAGATTGAAATGAGCACAGATAAAGTTCCTTAAGCCAAATATGGAATAGACAAGAACTACTCCTTGCTCAACGAAATGGACTCAACAGCCCATATTAAACGCCTAAGAATGTACCTGACTAGTAAGTATCTTAAAACCTATGGATTGCTATGTCTCTGAAAGAAAATCAAGCGTGTGTACAGGGGCATAAACGCAGCAGTGATAGGATTGGAGAGGTTCGGTGAGCAAATGAAAACCCTTTGAAGTCATATTGCATGGTACCCATTCCACGGGTCTCAACTCTCCAGGTTTAAGGGATTCTTCCTTCAGCTAAAACATGCACGTGGAACCCAGAGTATGATCAACCATGTGATCGGGAGACGTGTTCCAATATGTCTCAATTCTCGTCCCCTGGTACTCGGGTGTAACATTCCAGACGCTTTACAAACACTCTCCCGACTTGGAGAGTCAGTGCCTTTAACCTCCTGTTTGGCCCATTTGCAATTTCTGCGGAAGATGAACAGGAATAGGGAGAACCAATGAGAGACTAGCTGGAGGTGTCTGGACGGGCAAATTTAACTCTCATTTCCCACCAGGAAGAGGAATTAACCAAAGGCTCAGCGTGCCGTGCCGGAACCAGATTAGGGCCTGAAGCAATCCTGTGGTGTTGCGGCCAGCTCAAAAGAAAGCGAGTTGAAGAAAGGAGCTCAGGGGCACTGTAATTCACAAACCTGCAGAGTTATAAAGGACAGCTATCGTCCAAAAATATACTGAAGTAAGGCTGCCAAGAGGACTTGAAAGCGGGGCAGAATTGCAGGAAACCGATTTCAGGAGGTAGACTGGAATTGCATTTAAAGCATAGGAAAAGAGGCAGAACGTCCACAATGATGCACTTGGCCAAAAAGGGCGTATGCGTTTTTTCCTGAATATATTCAGGAAAAAACGCATACGCCCTTTTTGGCCAACCAAGCAAGCTTGCAAAGGAAATCTGCACTACAATGAAGTCTCACTTCCCCCCGGTCAAAAGGGCCATCTGAAAAAAGTGTAAAATCCAGAAAGGCAGGACAGGCCATGGAGAACTGGGAGCCTTGTTATGCTGATGGGCGGGATGTAAATTGCCAACAGCCACTCGGGAGAGGTGTATGGTGTTTCCTGAAACATCTAAAAAACAAAGCAACAGAGCCTAGGGCACTTCCACTTATGGTCCTGTAGCTTGGGAAATTAAAATCAGAAAGACACAGCCACACCAAAGTTTGGGACGGCTCTGTTTACAAGAACCTCGTTTACGGTACAAGTTCAATATCGCAGAAAGTGAAAAATGGATAAAGAAGTTGTGGTACTTACGTACAATGCAATATCACTCAGCAATGAAATCTATGTCATCAGGCCCGTAGCAGCATAATGAGTGGATTCAGGTATGATGATTCTAACTGAAATAAGTCACACAGAAAAAGAAACATCATAAGATATCACTAATACACGGAATGTAAACTTGGCTACACAGGAACTGGATTACAAAACAGAACAGGGTCTCAAATTTAGAAAACCAACTTATGCTTGCTTAAGGGGAAAGGTGAGTTGGGGTGCTGCATAAAACCAGAGATTGAAATGAGCACAGATAAAGTTCCTTGAGCCAAATATGGAATAGACAAGAACTACTCCTTGCTCAATGAAATGGACTCAACACCCCATATTAAACGCCTAAGAATGTACCTGACTAGTAAGTATCTTAAAACCTATGGATTGCTAAGTCTCTGAAAGAAAATCAAGCGTGTGTACAGGGGCATAAACGCAGCAGTGATAGGATTGGAGAGGTTCGGTGAGCAAATGAAGACCCTTTGAAGTCATATTGCATGGTACCCATTCCACGGGTCTCAACTCTCCAGGTTTAAGGGATTCTTCCTTCAGCTAAAACATGCACGTGGACCCCAGAGTATGATCAACCATGTGATCGGGAGACGTGTTCCAATATGTCTCAATTCTCGTCCCCTGGTACTCGGGTGTAACATTCCAGACGCTTAACTAACACTCTCCTGACTTGGAGAGTCAGTGCCTTTAACCTCCTGTTTGGCCCATTTGCAATTTCTGAGGAAGATGAACAGGAATAGGAAGAACCAATGAGAGACTAGGTGGAGGTGTCTGGACGGGCAAATTTAACTCTCATTTCCCACCAGGAAGAGGAATTAACCAAAGGCTCAGCGTGCTGTGCCGGAACCAGATTAGGGCCTGAAGCAATCCTGCGGTGTTGCGGCCAGCTCACAAGAAAGCGAGTTGAAGAAAGGAGCTCAGGGGCACTGTAATTCACAAACCTGCAGAGTTATAAATGACAGCTATCCTCCAAAAATATACTGAAGTAAGGCTGCCAAGAGGACTTGAAAGCGGGGCAGAATTGCAGGAAACCGATTTCAGGAGGTAGACTGGAATTGCATTTAAAGCATAGGAAAAGAGGCAGAACGTCCACAATGATGCACTTGGCCAAAAAGGGCGTATGCGTTTTTTCCTGAATATATTCAGGAAAAAACGCATACGCCCTTTTTGGCCAACCAAGCAAGCTTGCAAAGGAAATCTGCACTACAATGAAGTCTCACTTCCGCCTGGTCAAAAGGGCCATCTGAAAAAAGTGTAAAATCCAGAAAGGCAGGACAGGCCATGGAGAACTGGGAGCCTTGTTATGCTGATGGGCGGGATGAAAATTGCCAACAGCCACTCGGGAGAGGTGTATGGTGTTTCCTGAAACATCTAAAAAACAAAGCAACAGAGCCTAGGGCACTTCCACTTATGGTCCTATAGCTTAGGGAAATTAAAATCAAAAAGACACAGCCACCCCAAAGTTTGGGACGGCTCTGTTTACAAGAACCTCGTTTACGGTACAAGTTCAATAGCGCAGAAAGTGAAAAATGGATAAAGAAGTTGTGGTACTTACGTACAATGCAATATCACTCAGCAATGAAATCTATGTCATCAGGCCCGTAGCAGCATAATGAGTGGATTCAGGTATGATGATTCTAACTGAAAT
Organism: Leucopleurus acutus; assembly: GCF_964270905.1. NCBI lineage: Eukaryota > Metazoa > Chordata > Mammalia > Artiodactyla > Delphinidae > Leucopleurus > Leucopleurus acutus. Next base: position 302,172 of record NW_028139108.1, read on the forward strand.
AAGTCACACAGAAAAAGAAACATCATAAGATATCACTAATACACGGGATGTAAACTTGGCTACACAGGAACTGGATTACAAAACAGAACAGGGTCTCAAATTTAGAAAACCAACTTATGCTTGCTTAAGGGGAAAGGTGAGTTGGGGTGCTGCATCAAACCAGAGATTGAAATGAGCACAGATAAAGTTCCTTAAGCCAAATATAGAATAGACAAGAACTACTCCTTGCTCAACGAAATGGACTCAACACCCCATATTAAACGCCTAAGAATGTACCTGACAATAAGTATCTTAAAACCTATGGATTGCTATGTCTCTGAAAGAAAATCAAGCGTGTGTACAGGGGCATAAACGCAGCAGTGATAGGATTGGAGAGGTTCGGTGAGCAAATGAAGACCCTTTGAAGTCATATTGCATGGTACCCATTCCACGGGTCTCAACTCTCCAGGTTTAAGGGACTCTGCCTTCAGGTAAAACATGCACGTGGAACCCAGAGTATGATCAACCGTGTGATCGGGAGACGTGTTCCAATATGTCTCAGTTCTCGTCCCCTGGTACTCGGGTGCAACATTCCAGACGCTTTACTAACACTCTCCCGACTTGGAGAGTCAGTGCCTTTAACCTCCTGTTTGGCCCAGTTTGCAATTTCTGCGGCAGATGAACAGGAATAGGGAGAACCAAAGAGAGACTAGCTGGAGGTGTCTGGACGGGCAAATTTAACTCTCATTTCCCACCAGGAAGAGGAATTAACCAAAGGCTCAGCGTGCCGTGCCGGAACCAGATTAGGGCCTGAAGCAATCCTGTGGTGTTGCGGCCAGCTCACAAGAAAGCGAGTTGAAGAAAGGAGCTCAGGGGCACTGTAATCCACAAACCTGCAGAGTTATAAATGACAGCTATCATCCAAAAATATACTGAAGTAAGGCTGCCAAGAGGACTTGAAAGCGGGGCAGAATTGCAGGAAACCGATTTCAGGAGGTAGACTGGAATTGCATTTAAAGCATAGGAAAAGAGGCAGAACGTCCACAATGATGCACTTGGCCAAAAAGGGCGTATGCGTTTTTTCCTGAATATATTCAGGAAAAAACGCATACGCCCTTTTTGGCCAACCAAGCAAGCTTGCAAAGGAAATCTGCACTACAATGAAGTCTCACTTCCCCCCGGTCAAAAGGGCCATCTGAAAAAAGTGTAAAATCCAGAAAGGCAGGACAGGCCATGGAGAACTGGGAGCCTTGTTATGCTGATGGGCGGGATGTAAATTGCCAAGAGCCACTCGGGAGAGGTGTATGGTGTTTCCTGAAACATCTAAAAAACAAAGCAACAGAGCCTAGGGCACTTCCACTTATGGTCCTGTAGCTTGGGAAATTAAAATCAGAAAGACACAGCCACCCCAAAGTTTGGGACGGCTCTGTTTACAAGAACCTCGTTTACGGTACAAGTTCAATAGCGCAGAAAGTGAAAAATGGATAAAGAAGTTGTGGTACTTACGTACAATGCAATATCACTCAGCAATGAAATCTATGTCATCAGGCCCGTAGCAGCATAATGAGTGGATTCAGGTATGATGATTCTAACTGAAATAAGTCACACAGAAAAAGAAACATCATAAGATATCACTAATACACGGGATGTAAACTTGGCTACACAGGAACTGGATTACAAAACAGAACAGGGTCTCAAATTTAGAAAACCAACTTATGCTTGCTTAAGGGGAAAGGTGAGTTGGGGTGCTGCATCAAACCAGAGATTGAAATGAGCACAGATAAAGTTCCTTAAGCCAAATATAGAATAGACAAGAACTACTCCTTGCTCAACGAAATGGACTCAACACCCCATATTAAACGCCTAAGAATGTACCTGACAATAAGTATCTTAAAACCTATGGATTGCTATGTCTCTGAAAGAAAATCAAGCGTGTGTACAGGGGCATAAACGCAGCAGTGATAGGATTGGAGAGGTTCGGTGAGCAAATGAAGACCCTTTGAAGTCATATTGCATGGTACCCATTCCACGGGTCTCAACTCTCCAGGTTTAAGGGACTCTGCCTTCAGGTAAAACATGCACGTGGAACCCAGAGTATGATCAACCGTGTGATCGGGAGACGTGTTCCAATATGTCTCAGTTCTCGTCCCCTGGTACTCGGGTGCAACATTCCAGACGCTTTACTAACACTCTCCCGACTTGGAGAGTCAGTGCCTTTAACCTCCTGTTTGGCCCAGTTTGCAATTTCTGCGGCAGATGAACAGGAATAGGGAGAACCAAAGAGAGACTAGCTGGAGGTGTCTGGACGGGCAAATTTAACTCTCATTTCCCACCAGGAAGAGGAATTAACCAAAGGCTCAGCGTGCCGTGCCGGAACCAGATTAGGGCCTGAAGCAATCCTGTGGTGTTGCGGCCAGCTCACAAGAAAGCGAGTTGAAGAAAGGAGCTCAGGGGCACTGTAATCCACAAACCTGCAGAGTTATAAATGACAGCTATCATCCAAAAATATACTGAAGTAAGGCTGCCAAGAGGACTTGAAAGCGGGGCAGAATTGCAGGAAACCGATTTCAGGAGGTAGACTGGAATTGCATTTAAAGCATAGGAAAAGAGGCAGAACGTCCACAATGATGCACTTGGCCAAAAAGGGCGTATGCGTTTTTTCCTGAATATATTCAGGAAAAAACGCATACGCCCTTTTTGGCCAACCAAGCAAGCTTGCAAAGGAAATCTGCACTACAATGAAGTCTCACTTCCCCCCGGTCAAAAGGGCCATCTGAAAAAAGTGTAAAATCCAGAAAGGCAGGACAGGCCATGGAGAACTGGGAGCCTTGTTATGCTGATGGGCGGGATGTAAATTGCCAAGAGCCACTCGGGAGAGGTGTATGGTGTTTCCTGAAACATCTAAAAAACAAAGCAACAGAGCCTAGGGCACTTCCACTTATGGTCCTGTAGCTTGGGAAATTAAAATCAGAAAGACACAGCCACCCCAAAGTTTGGGACGGCTCTGTTTACAAGAACCTCGTTTACGGTACAAGTTCAATAGCGCAGAAAGTGAAAAATGGATAAAGAAGTTGTGGTACTTACGTACAATGCAATATCACTCAGCAATGAAATCTATGTCATCAGGCCCATAGCAGCATAATGAGTGGATTCAGGTATGATGATTCTAACTGAAATAAGTCACACAGAAAAAGAAACATCATAAGATATCACTAATACACGGGATGTAAACTTGGCTACACAGGAACTGGATTACAAAACAGAACAGGGTCTCAAATTTAGAAAACCAACTTATGCTTGCTTAAAGGGAAAGGTGAGTTGGGGTGCTGCATCAAACCAGAGATTGAAATGAGCACAGATAAAGTTCCTTAAGCCAAATATAGAATAGACAAGAACTACTCCTTGCTCAACGAAATGGACTCAACACCCCATATTAAACGCCTAAGAATGTACCTGACAATAAGTATCTTAAAACCTATGGATTGCTATGTCTCTGAAAGAAAATCAAGCGTGTGTACAGGGGCATAAACGCAGCAGTGATAGGATTGGAGAGGTTCGGTGAGCAAATGAAGACCCTTTGAAGTCATATTGCATGGTACCCATTCCACGGGTCTCAACTCTCCAGGTTTAAGGGACTCTGCCTTCAGGTAAAACATGCACGTGGAACCCAGAGTATGATCAACCGTGTGATCGGGAGACGTGTTCCAATATGTCTCAGTTCTCGTCCCCTGGTACTCGGGAGCAACATTCCAGACGCTTTACTAACACTCTCCCGACTTGGAGAGTCAGTGCCTTTAACCTCCTGTTTGGCCCAGTTTGCAATTTCTGCGGAAGATGAACAGGAATAGGGAGAACCAAAGAGAGACTAGCTGGAGGTGTCTGGACGGGCAAATTTAACTCTCATTTCCCACCAGGAAGAGGAATTAACCAAAGGCTCAGCGTGCCGTGCCGGAACCAGATTAGGGCCTGAAGCAATCCTGTGGTGTTGCGGCCAGCTCACAAGAAAGCGAGTTGAAGAAAGGAGCTCAGGGGCACTGTAATCCACAAACCTGCAGAGTTATAAATGACAGCTATCATCCAAAAATATACTGAAGTAAGGCTGCCAAGAGGACTTGAAAGCGGGGCAGAATTGCAGGAAACCGATTTCAGGAGGTAGACTGGAATTGCATTTAAAGCATAGGAAAAGAGGCAGAACGTCCACAATGATGCACTTGGCCAAAAAGGGCGTATGCGTTTTTTCCTGAATATATTCAGGAAAAAACGCATACGCCCTTTTTGGCCAACCAAGCAAGCTTGCAAAGGAAATCTGCACTACAATGAAGTCTCACTTCCCCCCGGTAAAAAGGGCCATCTGAAAAAAGTGTAAAATCCAGAAAGGCAGGACAGGCCATGGAGAACTGGGAGCCTTGTTATGCTGATGGGCGGGATGTAAATTGCCAACAGCCAGTCGGGAGAGGTGTATGGTGTTTCCTGAAACATCTAAAAAACAAAGCAACAGAGCCTAGGGCACTTCCACTTATGGTCCTATAGCTTAGGGAAATTAAAATCAAAAAGACACAGCCACCCCAAAGTTTGGGACGGCTCTGTTTACAAGAACATCGCTTACGGTACAAGTTCAATATCACAGAAAGTGAAAAATGGATAAAGAAGTTGTGGTACTTATGTACAATGCAATATCACTCAGCAATGAAATCTATGTCATCAGGCCCATAGCAGCATAATGAGTGGATTCAGGTATGATGATTCTAACTGAAATAAGTCACACAGAAAAAGAAACATCATAAGATATCACTAATACACGGAATGTAAACTTGGCTACACAGGAACTGGATTACAAAACAGAACAGGGTCTCAAATTTAGAAAACCAACTTATGCTTGCTTAAGGGGAAAGGTGAGTTGGGGTGCTGCATAAAACCAGAGATTGAAATGAGCACAGATAAAGTTCCTTAAGCCAAATATGGAATAGACAAGAACTACTCCTTGCTCAACGAAATGGACTCAACACCCCATATTAAACGCCTAAGAATGTACCTGACTAGTAAGTATCTTAAAACCTATGGATTGCTATGTCTCTGAAAGAAAATCAAGCGTGTGTACAGGGGCATAAACGCAGCAGTGATAGGATTGGAGAGGTTCGGTGAGCAAATGAAGACCCTTTGAAGTCATATTGCTTGGTACCCATTCCACGGGTCTCAACTCTCCAGGTTTAAGGGATTCTTCCTTCAGGTAAAACATGCACGTGGAACCCAGAGTATGATCAACCGTGTGATCGGGAGACGTGTTCCAATATGTCTCAATTCTCGTCCCCTGGTACTCGGGTGTAACATTCCAGACGCTTTACTAACACTCTCCCGACTTGGAGAGTCAGTGCCTTTAACCTCCTGTTTGGCCCATTTGCAATTTCTGCGGAAGATGAACAGGAATAGGGAGAACCAATGAGAGACTAGCTGGAGGTGTCTGGACGGGCAAATTTAACTCTCATTTCCCACCAGGAAGAGGAATTAACCAAAGGCTCAGCGTGCCGTGCCGGAACCAGATTAGGGCCTGAAGCAATCCTGCGGTGTTGCGGCCAGCTCACAAGAAAGCGAGTTGAAGAAAGGAGCTCAGGGGCACTGTAATTCACAAACCTGCAGAGTTATAAAGGACAGCTATCGTCCAAAAATATACTGAAGTAAGGCTGCCAAGAGGACTTGAAAGCGGGGCAGAATTGCAGGAAACCGATTTCAGGAGGTAGACTGGAATTGCATTTAAAGCATAGGAAAAGAGGCAGAACGTCCACAATGATGCACTTGGCCATAAAGGGCGTATGCGTTTTTTCCTGAATATATTCAGGAAAAAACGCATACGCCCTTTTTGGCCAACCAAGCAAGCTTGCAAAGGAAATCTGCACTACAATGAAGTCTCACTTCCCCCCGGTCATAAGGGCCATCTGAAAAAAGTGTAAAATCCAGAAAGGCAGGACAGGCCATGGAGAACTGGGAGCCTTGTTATGCTGATGGGCGGGATGTAAATTGCCAACAGCCACTCGGGAGAGGTGTATGGTGTTTCCTGAAACATCTAAAAAACAAAGCAACAGAGCCTAGGGCACTTCCACTTATGGTCCTGTAGCTTGGGAAATTAAAATCAGAAAGACACAGCCACCCCAAAGTTTGGGACGGCTCTGTTTACAAGAACCTCGTTTACGGTACAAGTTCAATATCGCAGAAAGTGAAAAATGGATAAAGAAGTTGTGGTACTTACGTACAATGCAATATCACTCAGCAATGAAATCTATGTCATCAGGCCCATAGCAGCATAATGAGTGGATTCAGGTATGATGATTCTAACTGAAATAAGTCACACAGAAAAAGAAACATCATAAGATATCACTAATACACGGAATGTAAACTTGGCTACACAGGAACTGGATTACAAAACAGAACAGGGTCTCAAATTTAGAAAACCAACTTATGCTTGCTTAAGGGGAAAGGTGAGTTGGGGTGCTGCATAAAACCAGAGATTGAAATGAGCACAGATAAAGTTCCTTAAGCCAAATATGGAATAGACAAGAACTACTCCTTGCTCAACGAAATGGACTCAACAGCCCATATTAAACGCCTAAGAATGTACCTGACTAGTAAGTATCTTAAAACCTATGGATTGCTATGTCTCTGAAAGAGAATCAAGCGTGTGTACAGGGGCATAAACGCAGCAGTGATAGGATTGGAGAGGTTCGGTGAGCAAATGAAGACCCTTTGAAGTCATATTGCTTGGTACCCATTCCACGGGTCTCAACTCTCCAGGTTTAAGGGATTCTTCCTTCAGGTAAAACATGCACGTGGAACCCAGAGTATGATCAACCGTGTGATCGGGAGACGTGTTCCAATATGTCTCAGTTCTCGTCCCCTGGTACTCGGGTGCAACATTCCAGACGCTTTACTAACACTCTCCCGACTTGGAGAGTCAGTGCCTTTAACCTCCTGTTTGGCCCAGTTTGCAATTTCTGCGGCAGATGAACAGGAATAGGGAGAACCAAAGAGAGACCAGCTGGAGGTGTCTGGACGGGCAAATTTAACTCTCATTTCCCACCAGGAAGAGGAATTAACCAAAGGCTCAGCGTGCCGTGCCGGAACCAGATTAGGGCCTGAAGCAATCCTGTGGTGTTGCGGCCAGCTCACAAGAAAGCGAGTTGAAGAAAGGAGCTCAGGGGCACTGTAATCCACAAACCTGCAGAGTTATAAATGACAGCTATCATCCAAAAATATACTGAAGTAAGGCTGCCAAGAGGACTTGAAAGCGGGGCAGAATTGCAGGAAACCGATTTCAGGAGGTAGACTGGAATTGCATTTAAAGCATAGGAAAAGAGGCAGAACGTCCACAATGATGCACTTGGCCAAAAAGGGCGTATGCGTTTTTTCCTGAATATATTCAGGAAAAAACGCATACGCCCTTTTTGGCCAACCAAGCAAGCTTGCAAAGGAAATCTGCACTACAATGAAGTCTCACTTCCCCCCGGTCAAAAGGGCCATCTGAAAAAAGTGTAAAATCCAGAAAGGCAGGACAGGCCATGGAGAACTGGGAGCCTTGTTATGCTGATGGGCGGGATGTAAATTGCCAACAGCCAGTCGGGAGAGGTGTATGGTGTTTCCTGAAACATCTAAAAAACAAAGCAACAGAGCCTAGGGCACTTCCACTTATGGTCCTATAGCTTAGGGAAATTAAAATCAAAAAGACACAGCCACCCCAAAGTTTGGGACGGCTCTGTTTACAAGAACATCACTTACGGTACAAGTTCAATATCACAGAAAGTGAAAAATGGATAAAGAAGTTGTGGTACTTATGTACAATGCAATATCACTCAGCAATGAAATCTATGTCATCAGGCCCATAGCAGCATAATGAGTGGATTCAGGTATGATGATTCTAACTGAAATAAGTCACACAGAAAAAGAAACATCATAAGATATCACTAATACACGGAATGTAAACTTGGCTACACAGGAACTGGATTACAAAACAGAACAGGGTCTCAAATTTAGAAAACCAACTTATGCTTGCTTAAGGGGAAAGGTGAGTTGGGGTGCTGCATAAAACCAGAGATTGAAATGAGCACAGATAAAGTTCCTTAAGCCAAATATGGAATAGACAAGAACTACTCCTTGCTCAACGAAATGGACTCAACACCCCATATTAAACGCCTAAGAATGTACCTGACTAGTAAGTATCTTAAAACCTATGGATTGCTATGTCTCTGAAAGAAAATCAAGCGTGTGTACAGGGGCATAAACGCAGCAGTGATAGGATTGGAGAGGTTCGGTGAGCAAATGAAGACCCTTTGAAGTCATATTGCATGGTACCCATTCCACGGGTCTCAACTCTCCAGGTTTAAGGGATTCTTCCTTCAGCTAAAACATGCACGTGGAACCCAGAGTATGATCAACCATGTGATCGGGAGACGTGTTCCAATATGTCTCAATTCTCGTCCCCTGGTACTCGGGTGTAACATTCCAGACGCTTTACAAACACTCTCCCGACTTGGAGAGTCAGTGCCTTTAACCTCCTGTTTGGCCCATTTGCAATTTCTGCGGAAGATGAACAGGAATAGGGAGAACCAATGAGAGACTAGCTGGAGGTGTCTGGACGGGCAAATTTAACTCTCATTTCCCACCAGGAAGAGGAATTAACCAAAGGCTCAGCGTGCCGTGCCGGAACCAGATTAGGGCCTGAAGCAATCCTGCGGTGTTGCGGCCAGCTCACAAGAAAGCGAGTTGAAGAAAGGAGCTCAGGGGCACTGTAATTCACAAACCTGCAGAGTTATAAAGGACAGCTATCGTCCAAAAATATACTGAAGTAAGGCTGCCAAGAGGACTTGAAAGCGGGGCAGAATTGCAGGAAACCGATTTCAGGAGGTAGACTGGAATTGCATTTAAAGCATAGGAAAAGAGGCAGAACGTCCACAATGATGCACTTGGCCAAAAAGGGCGTATGCGTTTTTTCCTGAATATATTCAGGAAAAAACGCATACGCCCTTTTTGGCCAACCAAGCAAGCTTGCAAAGGAAATCTGCACTACAATGAAGTCTCACTTCCCCCCAGTCAAAAGGGCCATCTGAAAAAAGTGTAAAATCCAGAAAGGCAGGACAGGCCATGGAGAACTGGGAGCCTTGTTATGCTGATGGGCGGGATGTAAATTGCCAACAGCCACTCGGGAGAGGTGTATGGTGTTTCCTGAAACATCTAAAAAACAAAGCAACAGAGCCTAGGGCACTTCCACTTATGGTCCTGTAGCTTGGGAAATTAAAATCAGAAAGACACAGCCACCCCAAAGTTTGGGACGGCTCTGTTTACAAGAACCTCGTTTACGGTACAAGTTCAATATCGCAGAAAGTGAAAAATGGATAAAGAAGTTGTGGTACTTACGTACAATGCAATATCACTCAGCAATGAAATCTATGTCATCAGGCCCATAGCAGCATAATGAGTGGATTCAGGTATGATGATTCTAACTGAAATAAGTCACACAGAAAAAGAAACATCATAAGATATCACTAATACACGGAATGTAAACTTGGCTACACAGGAACTGGATTACAAAACAGAACAGGGTCTCAAATTTAGAAAACCAACTTATGCTTGCTTAAGGGGAAAGGTGAGTTGGGGTGCTGCATAAAACCAGAGATTGAAATGAGCACAGATAAAGTTCCTTAAGCCAAATATGGAATAGACAAGAACTACTCCTTGCTCAACGAAATGGACTCAACAGCCCATATTAAACGCCTAAGAATGTACCTGACTAGTAAGTATCTTAAAACCTATGGATTGCTATGTCTCTGAAAGAGAATCAAGCGTGTGTACAGGGGCATAAACGCAGCAGTGATAGGATTGGAGAGGTTCGGTGAGCAAATGAAGACCCTTTGAAGTCATATTGCATGGTACCCATTCCACGGGTCTCAACTCTCCAGGTTTAAGGGATTCTTCCTTCAGGTAAAACATGCACGTGGAACCCAGAGTATGATCAACCGTGTGATCGGGAGACGTGTTCCAATATGTCTCAATTCTCGTCCCCTGGTACTCGGGTGTAACATTCCAGACGCTTTACTAACACTCTCCCGACTTGGAGAGTCAGTGCCTTTAAACACCTGTTTGGCCCATTTGCAATTTCTGCGGAAGATGAACAGGAATAGGGAGAACCAATGAGAGACTAGCTGGAGGTGTCTGGACGGGCAAATTTAACTCTCATTTCCCACCAGGAAGAGGAATTAACCAAAGGCTCAGCGTGCTGTGCCGGAACCAGATTAGGGCCTGAAGCAATCATGCGGTGTTGCGGCCAGCTCACAAGAAAGCGAGTTGAAGAAAGGAGCTCAGGGGCACTGTAATTCACAAACCTGCAGAGTTATAAATGACAGCTATCATCCAAAAATATACTGAAGTAAGGCTGCCAAGAGGACTTGAAAACGGGGCAGAATTGCAGGAAACCGATTTCAGGAGGTAGACTGGAATTGCATTTAAAGCATAGGAAAAGAGGCAGAACGTCCACAATGATGCACTTGGCCAAAAAGGGCATATGCGTTTTTTCCTGAATATATTCAGGAAAAAACGCATACGCCCTTTTTGGCCAACCAAGCAAGCTTGCAAAGGAAATCTGCACTACAATGAAGTCTCACTTCCCCCCGGTCAAAAGGGCCATCTGAAAAAAGTGTAAAATCCAGAAAGGCAGGACAGGCCATGGAGAACTGGGAGCCTTGTTATGCTGATGGGCGGGATGTAAATTGCCAACAGCCACTCGGGAGAGGTGTATGGTGTTTCCTGAAACATCTAAAAAACAAAGCAACAGAGCCTAGGGCACTTCCACTTATGGTCCTGTAGCTTGGGAAATTAAAATCAGAAAGACACAGCCACCCCAAAGTTTGGGACGGCTCTGTTTACAAGAACCTCGTTTACGGTACAAGTTCAATATCGCAGAAAGTGAAAAATGGATAAAGAAGTTGTGGTACTTACGTACAATGCAATATCACTCAGCAATGAAATCTATGTCATCAGGCCCATAGCAGCATAATGAGTGGATTCAGGTATGATGATTCTAACTGAAATAAGTCACACAGAAAAAGAAACATCATAAGATATCACTAATACACGGAATGTAAACTTGGCTACACAGGAACTGGATTACAAAACAGAACAGGGTCTCAAATTTAGAAAACCAACTTATGCTTGCTTAAGGGGAAAGGTGAGTTGGGGTGCTGCATAAAACCAGAGATTGAAATGAGCACAGATAAAGTTCCTTAAGCCAAATATGGAATAGACAAGAACTACTCCTTGCTCAACGAAATGGACTCAACAGCCCATATTAAACGCCTAAGAATGTACCTGACTAGTAAGTATCTTAAAACCTATGGATTGCTATGTCTCTGAAAGAGAATCAAGCGTGTGTACAGGGGCATAAACGCAGCAGTGATAGGATTGGAGAGGTTCGGTGAGCAAATGAAGACCCTTTGAAGTCATATTGCTTGGTACCCATTCCACGGGTCTCAACTCTCCAGGTTTAAGGGATTCTTCCTTCAGGTAAAACATGCACGTGGAACCCAGAGTATGATCAACCGTGTGATCGGGAGACGTGTTCCAATATGTCTCAATTCTCGTCCCCTGGTACTCGGGTGTAACATTCCAGACGCTTTACTAACACTCTCCCGACTTGGAGAGTCAGTGCCTTTAAACACCTGTTTGGCCCATTTGCAATTTCTGCGGAAGATGAACAGGAATAGGGAGAACCAATGAGAGACTAGGTGGAGGTGTCTGGACGGGCAAATTTAACTCTCATTTCCCACCAGGAAGAGGAATTAACCAAAGGCTCAGCATGCTGTGCCGGAACCAGATTAGGGCCTGAAGCAATCCTGCAGTGTTGCGGCCAGCTCACAAGAAAGCGAGTTGAAGAAAGGAGCTCAGGGGCACTGTAATTCACAAACCTGCAGAGTTATAAATGACAGCTATCATCCAAAAATATACTGAAGTAAGGCTTTCAGGAGGACTTGAAAGCGGGGCAGAATTGCAGGAAACCGATTTCAGGAGGTAGACTGGAATTGCATTTAAAGCATAGGAAAAGAGGCAGAACGTCCACAATGATGCACTTGGCCAAAAAGGGCGTATGCGTTTTTTCCTGAATATATTCAGGAAAAAACGCATACGCTCTTTTTGGCCAACCAAGCAAGCTTGTAAAGGAAATCTGCACTACAATGAAGTCTCACTTCCCCCCGGTCAAAAGGGCCATCTGAAAAAAGTGTAAAATCCAGAAAGGCAGGACAGGCCATGGAGAACTGGGAGCCTTGTTATGCTGATGGGCGGGATGTAAATTGCCAACAGCCACTCGGGAGAGGTGTATGGTGTTTCCTGAAACATCTAAAAAACAAAGCAACAGAGCCTAGGGCACTTCCACTTATGGTCCTATAGCTTAGGGAAATTAAAATCAAAAAGACACAGCCACCCCAAAGTTTGGGACGGCTCTGTTTACAAGAACCTCGTTTACGGTACAAGTTCAATAGCGCAGAAAGTGAAAAATGGATAAAGAAGTTGTGGTACTTACGTACAATGCAATATCACTCAGCAATGAAATCTATGTCATCAGGCCCGTAGCAGCATAATGAGTGGATTCAGGTATGATGATTCTAACTGAAATAAGTCACACAGAAAAAGAAACATCATAAGATATCACTAATACACGGGATGTAAACTTGGCTACACAGGAACTGGATTACAAAACAGAACAGGGTCTCAAATTTAGAAAACCAACTTATGCTTGCTTAAGGGGAAAGGTGAGTTGGGGTACTGCATCAAACCAGAGATTGAAATGAGCACAGATAAAGTTCCTTAAGCCAACTATGGAATAGACAAGAACTACTCCTTGCTCAACGAAATGGACACAACACCCCATATTAAATGCCTAAGAATGTACCTGACTAGTAAGTATCTTAAAACCTATGGATTGCTATGTCTCTGAAAGAAAATCAAGCGTGTGTACAGGGGCATAAACGCAGCAGTGATAGGATTGGAGAGGTTCGGTGAGCAAATGAAGACCCTTTGAAGTCATATTGCATGGTACCCATTCCACGGGTCTCAACTCTCCAGGTTTAAGGGATTCTTCCTTCAGCTAAAACATGCACGTGGAACCCAGAGTATGATCAACCGTGTGATGGGGAGACGTGTTCCAATATGTCTCAATTCTCGTCCCCTGGTACTCGGGTGTAACATTCCAGACGCTTAACTAACACTCTCCCGACTTGGAGAGTCAGTGCCTTTAACCTCCTGTTTGGCCCATTTGCAATTTCTGAGGAAGATGAACAGGAATAGGGAGAACCAATGAGAGACTAGCTGGAGGTGTCTGGACGGGCAAATTTAATTGTCATTTCCCACCAGGAAGAGGAATTAACCAAAGGCTCAGCGTGCCGTGCCGGAACCAGATTAGGGCCTGAAGCAATCCTGCGGTGTTTCGGCCAGCTCACAAGAAACCGAGTTGAAGAAAGGAGCTCAGGGGCACTGTAATTCACAAACCTGCAGAGTTATAAATGACAGCTATCGTCCAAAAATATACTGAAGTAAGGCTGCCAAGAGGACTTGAAAGCGGGGCAGAATTGCAGGAAACCGATTTCAGGAGGTAGACTGGAATTGCATTTAAAGCATAGGAAAAGAGGCAGAACGTCCACAATGATGCACTTGGCCAAAAAGGGCGTATGCGTTTTTTCCTGAATATATTCAGGAAAAAACGCATACGCCCTTTTTGGCCAACCAAGCAAGCTTGCAAAGGAAATCTGCACTACAATGAAGTCTCACTTCCCCACGGTCAAAAGGGCCATCTGAAAAAAGTGTAAAATCCAGAAAGGCAGGACAGGCCATGGAGAACTGGGAGCCTTGTTATGCTGATGGGCGGGATGTAAATTGCCAACAGCCACTCGGGAGAGGTGTATGGTGTTTCCTGAAACATCTAAAAAACAAAGCAACAGAGCCTAGGGCACTTCCACTTATGGTCCTATAGCTTAGGGAAATTAAAATCAAAAAGACACAGCCACCCCAAAGTTTGGGACGGCTCTGTTTACAAGAACCTCGTTTACGGTACAAGTTCAATATCGCAGAAAGTGAAAAATGGATAAAGAAGTTGTGGTACTTACGTACAATGCAATATCACTCAGAAATGAAATCTATGTCATCAGGCCCGTAGCAGCATAATGAGTGGATTCAGGTATGATGATTCTAACTGAAATAAGTCACACAGAAAAAGAAACATCATAAGATATCATTAATACACGGGATGTAAACTTGGCTACACAGGAACTGGATTACAAAACAGAACAGGGTCTCAAATTTAGAAAACCAACTTATGCTTGCTTAAGGGGAAAGGTGAGTTGGGGTGCTGCATAAAACCAGAGATTGAAATGAGCACAGATAAAGTTCCTTAAGCCAAATATAGAATAGACAAGAACTACTCCTTGCTCAATGAAATGGACTCAACACCCCATATTAAACGCCTAAGAATGTACCTGACTAGTAAGTATCTTAAAACCTATGGATTGCTATGTCTCTGAAAGAAAATCAAGCGTGTGTACAGGCGCATAAACGCAGCAGTGATAGGATTGGAGAGGTTCGGTGAGCAAATGAAGACCCTTTGAAGTCATATTGCATGGTACCCATTCCACGGGTCTCAACTCTCCAGGTTTAAGGGATTCTTCCTTCAGCTAAAACATGCACGTGGAACCCAGAGTATGATCAACCGTGTGATCGGGAGACGTGTTCCAATATGTCTCAATTCTCGTCCCCTGGTACTCGGGTGTAACATTCCAGACGCTTAACTAATACTCTCCTGACTTGGAGAGTCAGTGCCTTTAACCTCCTGTTTGGCCCATTTGCAATTTCTGAGGAAGATGAACAGGAATAGGAAGAACCAATGAGAGACTAGGTGGAGGTGTCTGGACGGGCAAATTTAACTCTCATTTCCCACCAGGAAGAGGAATTAACCAAAGGCTCAGCGTGCTGAGCCGGAACCAGATTAGGGCCTGAAGCAATCCTGCGGTGTTGCGGCCAGCTCACAAGAAAGCGAGTTGAAGAAAGGAGCTCAGGGGCACTGTAATTCACAAACCTGCAGAGTTATAAATGACAGCTATCATCCAAAAATATACTGAAGTAAGACTGTCAAGAGGACTTGAAAGCGGGGCAGAATTGCAGGAAACCGATTTCAGGAGGTAGACTGGAATTGCATTTAAAGCATAGGAAAAGAGGCAGAACGTCCACAATGATGCACTTGGCCAAAAAGGGCGTATGCGTTTTTTCCTGAATATATTCAAGAAAAAACGCATACGCCCTTTTTGGCCAACCAAGCAAGCTTGCAAAGGAAATCTGCACTACAATGAAGTCTCACTTCCCCCTGGTCAAAAGGGCCATCTGAAAAAAGTGTAAAATCCAGAAAGGCAGGACAGGCCATGGAGAACTGGGAGCCTTGTTATGCTGATGGGCGGGATGTAAATTGCCAACAGCCACTCGGGAGAGGTGTATGGTGTTTCCTGAAACATCTAAAAAACAAAGCAACAGAGCCTAGGGCACTTCCACTTATGGTCCTGTAGCTTGGGAAATTAAAATCAAAAAGACACCGCCACCCCAAAGTTTGGGACGGCTCTGTTTACAAGAACCTCGTTTACGGTACAAGTTCAATATCGCAGAAAGTGAAAAATGGATAAAGAAGTTGTGGTACTTACGTACAATGCAATATCACTCAGCAATGAAATCTATGTCATCAGGCCCATAGCAGCATAATGAGTGGATTCAGGTATGATGATTCTAACTGAAATAAGTCACACAGAAAAAGAAACATCATAAGATATCACTAATACACGGAATGTAAACTTGGCTACACAGGAACTGGATTACAAAACAGAACAGGGTCTCAAATTTAGAAAACAAACTTATGCTTGCTTAAGGGGAAAGGTGAGTTGGGGTGCTGCATAAAACCAGAGATTGAAATGAGCACAGATAAAGTTCCTTAAGCCAAATATGGAATAGACAAGAACTACTCCTTGCTCAACGAAATGGACTCAACAGCCCATATTAAACGCCTAAGAATGTACCTGACTAGTAAGTATCTTAAAACCTATGGATTGCTATGTCTCTGAAAGAAAATCAAGCGTGTGTACAGGGGCATAAACGCAGCAGTGATAGGATTGGAGAGGTTCGGTGAGCAAATGAAGACCCTTTGAAGTCATATTGCATGGTACCCATTCCACGGGTCTCAACTCTCCAGGTTTAAGGGATTCTTCCTTCAGCTAAAACATGCACGTGGAACCCAGAGTATGATCAACCGTGTGATCGGGAGACGTGTTCCAATATGTCTCAATTCTCGTCCCCTGGTACTCGGGTGTAACATTCCAGACGCTTAACTAACACTCTCCCGACTTGGAGAGTCAGTGCCTTTAACCTCCTGTTTGGCCCATTTGCAATTTCTGAGGAAGATGATCAGGAATAGGAAGAACCAATGAGAGACTAGGTGGAGGTGTCTGGACGGGCAAATTTAACTCTCATTTCCCACCAGGAAGAGGAATTAACCAAAGGCTCAGCGTGCCGTGCCGGAACCAGATTAGGGCCTGAAGCAATCCTGCAGTGTTGCGGCCAGCTCACAAGAAAGCGAGTTGAAGAAAGGAGCTCAGGGGCACTGTAATTCACAAACCTGCAGAGTTATAAATGACAGCTATCATCCAAAAATATACTGAAGTAAGGCTGCCAAGAGGACTTGAAAGCGGGGCAGAATTGCAGGAAACCGATTTCAGGAGGTAGACTGGAATTGCATTTAAAGCATAGGAAAAGAGGCAGAACGTCCACAATGATGCACTTGGCCAAAAAGGGCGTATGCGTTTTTTCCTGAATATATTCAGGAAAAAACGCATACGCCCTTTTTGGCCAACCAAGCAAGCTTGCAAAGGAAATCTGCACTACAATGAAGTCTCACTTCCCCCCGGTCAAAAGGGCCATCTGAAAAAAGTGTAAAATCCAGAAAGGCAGGACAGGCCATGGAGAACTGGGAGCCTTGTTATGCTGATGGGCGGGATGTAAATTGCCAAGAGCCACTCGGGAGAGGTGTATGGTGTTTCCTGAAACATCTAAAAAACAAAGCAACAGAGCCTAGGGCACTTCCACTTATGGTCCTATAGCTTAGGGAAATTAAAATCAAAAAGACACAGCCACCCCAAAGTTCGGGACGGCTCTGTTTACAAGAACCTCGTTTACGGTACAAGTTCAATATCGCAGAAAGTGAAAAATGGATAAAGAAGTGGTGGTACTTACGTACAATGCAATATCACTTAGCAATGAAATCTATGTCATCAGGCCCGTAGCAGCATAATGAGTGGATTCAGGTATGATGATTCTAACTGAAATAAGTCACACAGAAAAAGAAACATCATAAGATATCACTAATACACGGGATGTAAACTTGGCTACACAGGAACTGGATTACAAAACAGAACAGGGTCTCAAATTTAGAAAACCAACTTATGCTTGCTTAAGGGGAAAGGTGAGTTGGGGTGCTGCATAAAACCAGAGATTGAAATGAGCACAGATAAAGTTCCTTAAGCCAAATATAGAATAGACAAGAACTACTCCTTGCTCAATGAAATGGACTCAACACCCCATATTAAACGCCTAAGAATGTACCTGACTAGTAAGTATCTTAAAACCTATGGATTGCTATGTCTCTGAAAGAAAATCAAGCGTGTGTACAGGCGCATAAACGCAGCAGTGATAGGATTGGAGAGGTTCGGTGAGCAAATGAAGACCCTTTGAAGTCATATTGCATGGTACCCATTCCACGGGTCTCAACTCTCCAGGTTTAAGGGATTCTTCCTTCAGCTAAAACATGCACGTGGAACCCAGAGTATGATCAACCGTGTGATCGGGAGACGTGTTCCAATATGTCTCAATTCTCGTCCCCTGGTACTCGGGTGTAACATTCCAGACGCTTAACTAACACTCTCCCGACTTGGAGAGTCAGTGCCTTTAACCTCCTGTTTGGCCCATTTGCAATTTCTGAGGAAGATGAACAGGAATAGGAAGAACCAATGAGAGACTAGGTGGAGGTGTCTGGACGGGCAAATTTAACTCTCATTTCCCACCAGGAAGAGGAATTAACCAAAGGCTCAGCGTGCTGTGCCGGAACCAGATTAGGGCCTGAAGCAATCCTGCGGTGTTGCGGCCAGCTCACAAGAAAGCGAGTTGAAGAAAGGAGCTCAGGGGCACTGTAATTCACAAACCTGCAGAGTTATAAATGACAGCTATCATCCAAAAATATACTGAAGTACGGCTGTCAAGAAGACTTGAAAGCGGGGCAGAATTGCAGGAAACCGATTTCAGGAGGTAGACTGGAATTGCATTTAAAGCATAGGAAAAGAGGCAGAACGTCCACAATGATGCACTTGGCCAAAAAGGGCGTATGCGTTTTTTCCTGAATATATTCAGGAAAAAACGCATACGCCCTTTTTGGCCAACCAAGCAAGCTTGCAAAGGAAATCTGCACTACAATGAAGTCTCACTTCCCCCCGGTCAAAAGGGCCATCTGAAAAAAGTGTAAAATCCAGAAAGGCAGGACAGGCCATGGAGAACTGGGAGCCTTGTTATGCTGATGGGCGGGATGTAAATTGCCAACAGCCACTCGGGAGAGGTGTATGGTGTTTCCTGAAACATCTAAAAAACAAAGCAACAGAGCCTAGGGCACTTCCACTTATGGTCCTATAGCTTAGGGAAATTAAAATCAAAAAGACACAGCCACCCCAAAGTTCGGGACGGCTCTGTTTACAAGAACCTCGTTTACGGTACAAGTTCAATATCGCAGAAAGTGAAAAATGGATAAAGAAGTTGTGGTACTTACGTACAATGCAATATCACTCAGCAATGAAATCTATGTCATCAGGCCCGTAGCAGCATAATGAGTGGATTCAGGTATGATGATTCTAACTGAAATAAGTCACACAGAAAAAGAAACATCATAAGATATCACTAATACACGGGATGTAAACTTGGCTACACAGGAACTGGATTACAAAACAGAACAGGGTCTCAAATTTAGAAAACCAACTTATGCTTGCTTAAGGGGAAAGGTGAGTTGGGGTGCTGCATCAAACCAGAGATTGAAATGAGCACAGATAAAGTTCCTTAAGCCAAATATAGAATAGACAAGAACTACTCCTTGCTCAACGAAATGGACTCAACAGCCCATATTAAACGCCTAAGAATGTACCTGACAATAAGTATCTTAAAACCTATGGATTGCTATGTCTCTGAAAGAAAATCAAGCGTGTGTACAGGGGCATAAACGCAGCAGTGATAGGATTGGAGAGGTTCGGTGAGCAAATGAATACCCTTTGAAGTCATATTGCATGGTACCCATTCCACGGGTCTCAACTCTCCAGGTTTAAGGGACTCTGCCTTCAGGTAAAACATGCACGTGGAACCCAGAGTATGATCAACCGTGTGATCGGGAGACGTGTTCCAATATGTCTCAGTTCTCGTCCCCTGGTACTCGGGTGCAACATTCCAGACGCTTTACTAACAATCTCCCGACTTGGAGAGTCAGTGCCTTTAACCTCCTGTTTGGCCCAGTTTGCAATTTCTGCGGAAGATGTATAGGAATAGGGAGAACCAAAGAGAGACTAGCTGGAGGTGTCTGGACGGGCAAATTTAACTCTCATTTCCCACCAGGAAGAGGAATTAACCAAAGGCTCAGCGTGCCGTGCCGGAACCAGATTAGGGCCTGAAGCAATCCTGTGGTGTTGCGGCCAGCTCACAAGAAAGCGAGTTGAAGAAAGGAGCTCAGGGGCACTGTAATTCACAAACCTGCAGAGTTATAAATGACAGCTATCATCCAAAAATATACTGAAGTAAGGCTGCCAAGAGGACTTGAAAGCGGGGCAGAATTGCAGGAAACCGATTTCAGGAGGTAGACTGGAATTGCATTTAAAGCATAGGAAAAGAGGCAGAACGTCCACAATGATGCACTTGGCCAAAAAGGGCGTATGCGTTTTTTCCTGAATATATTCAGGAAAAAACGCATACGCCCTTTTTGGCCAACCAAGCAAGCTTGCAAAGGAAATCTGCACTACAATGAAGTCTCACTTCCCCACGGTCAAAAGGGCCATCTGAAAAAAGTGTAAAATCCAGAAATGCAGGACAGGCCATGGAGAACTGGGAGCCTTGTTATGCTGATGGGCGGGATGTAAATTGCCAACAGCCACTCGGGAGAGGTGTATGGTGTTTCCTGAAACATCTAAAAAACAAAGCAACAGAGCCTAGGGCACTTCCACTTATGGTCCTATAGCTTAGGGAAATTAAAATCAAAAAGACACAGCCACCCCAAAGTTCGGGACGGCTCTGTTTACAAGAACCTCGTTTACGGTACAAGTTCAATATCGCAGAAAGTGAAAAATGGATAAAGAAGTTGTGGTACTTACGTACAATGCAATATCACTCAGCAATGAAATCTATGTCATCAGGCCCGTAGCAGCATAATGAGTGGATTCAGGTATGATGATTCTAACTGAAATAAGTCACACAGAAAAAGAAACATCATAAGATATCACTAATACACGGGATGTAAACTTGGCTACACAGGAACTGGATTACAAAACAGAACAGGGTCTCAAATTTAGAAAACCAACTTATGCTTGCTTAAGGGGAAAGGTGAGTTGGGGTGCTGCATAAAACCAGAGATTGAAATGAGCACAGATAAAGTTCCTTAAGCCAAATATAGAATAGACAAGAACTACTCCTTGCTCAATGAAATGGACTCAACACCCCATATTAAACGCCTAAGAATGTACCTGACTAGTAAGTATCTTAAAACCTATGGATTGCTATGTCTCTGAAAGAAAATCAAGCGTGTGTACAGGCGCATAAACGCAGCAGTGATAGGATTGGAGAGGTTCGGTGAGCAAATGAAGACCCTTTGAAGTCATATTGCATGGTACCCATTCCACGGGTCTCAACTCTCCAGGTTTAAGGGATTCTTCCTTCAGCTAAAACATGCACGTGGAACCCAGAGTATGATCAACCGTGTGATCGGGAGACGTGTTCCAATATGTCTCAATTCTCGTCCCCTGGTACTCGGGTGTAACATTCCAGACGCTTAACTAACACTCTCCCGACTTGGAGAGTCAGTGCCTTTAACCTCCTGTTTGGCCCATTTGCAATTTCTGAGGAAGATGAACAGGAATAGGAAGAACCAATGAGAGACTAGGTGGAGGTGTCTGGACGGGCAAATTTAACTCTCATTTCCCACCAGGAAGAGGAATTAACCAAAGGCTCAGCGTGCTGTGCCGGAACCAGATTAGGGCCTGAAGCAATCCTGCGGTGTTGCGGCCAGCTCACAAGAAAGCGAGTTGAAGAAAGGAGCTCAGGGGCACTGTAATTCACAAACCTGCAGAGTTATAAATGACAGCTATCATCCAAAAATATACTGAAGTACGGCTGTCAAGAAGACTTGAAAGCGGGGCAGAATTGCAGGAAACCGATTTCAGGAGGTAGACTGGAATTGCATTTAAAGCATAGGAAAAGAGGCAGAACGTCCACAATGATGCACTTGGCCAAAAAGGGCGTATGCGTTTTTTCCTGAATATATTCAGGAAAAAACGCATACGCCCTTTTTGGCCAACCAAGCAAGCTTGCAAAGGAAATCTGCACTACAATGAAGTCTCACTTCCCCCCGGTCAAAAGGGCCATCTGAAAAAAGTGTAAAATCCAGAAAGGCAGGACAGGCCATGGAGAACTGGGAGCCTTGTTATGCTGATGGGCGGGATGTAAATTGCCAACAGCCACTCGGGAGAGGTGTATGGTGTTTCCTGAAACATCTAAAAAACAAAGCAACAGAGCCTAGGGCACTTCCACTTATGGTCCTATAGCTTAGGGAAATTAAAATCAAAAAGACACAGCCACCCCAAAGTTCGGGACGGCTCTGTTTACAAGAACCTCGTTTACGGTACAAGTTCAATATCGCAGAAAGTGAAAAATGGATAAAGAAGTTGTGGTACTTACGTACAATGCAATATCACTCAGCAATGAAATCTATGTCATCAGGCCCGTAGCAGCATAATGAGTGGATTCAGGTATGATGATTCTAACTGAAATAAGTCACACAGAAAAAGAAACATCATAAGATATCACTAATACACGGGATGTAAACTTGGCTACACAGGAACTGGATTACAAAACAGAACAGGGTCTCAAATTTAGAAAACCAACTTATGCTTGCTTAAGGGGAAAGGTGAGTTGGGGTGCTGCATCAAACCAGAGATTGAAATGAGCACAGATAAAGTTCCTTAAGCCAAATATAGAATAGACAAGAACTACTCCTTGCTCAACGAAATGGACTCAACAGCCCATATTAAACGCCTAAGAATGTACCTGACAATAAGTATCTTAAAACCTATGGATTGCTATGTCTCTGAAAGAAAATCAAGCGTGTGTACAGGGGCATAAACGCAGCAGTGATAGGATTGGAGAGGTTCGGTGAGCAAATGAATACCCTTTGAAGTCATATTGCATGGTACCCATTCCACGGGTCTCAACTCTCCAGGTTTAAGGGACTCTGCCTTCAGGTAAAACATGCACGTGGAACCCAGAGTATGATCAACCGTGTGATCGGGAGACGTGTTCCAATATGTCTCAGTTCTCGTCCCCTGGTACTCGGGTGCAACATTCCAGACGCTTTACTAACAATCTCCCGACTTGGAGAGTCAGTGCCTTTAACCTCCTGTTTGGCCCAGTTTGCAATTTCTGCGGAAGATGTATAGGAATAGGGAGAACCAAAGAGAGACTAGCTGGAGGTGTCTGGACGGGCAAATTTAACTCTCATTTCCCACCAGGAAGAGGAATTAACCAAAGGCTCAGCGTGCCGTGCCGGAACCAGATTAGGGCCTGAAGCAATCCTGTGGTGTTGCGGCCAGCTCACAAGAAAGCGAGTTGAAGAAAGGAGCTCAGGGGCACTGTAATTCACAAACCTGCAGAGTTATAAATGACAGCTATCATCCAAAAATATACTGAAGTAAGGCTGCCAAGAGGACTTGAAAGCGGGGCAGAATTGCAGGAAACCGATTTCAGGAGGTAGACTGGAATTGCATTTAAAGCATAGGAAAAGAGGCAGAACGTCCACAATGATGCACTTGGCCAAAAAGGGCGTATGCGTTTTTTCCTGAATATATTCAGGAAAAAACGCATACGCCCTTTTTGGCCAACCAAGCAAGCTTGCAAAGGAAATCTGCACTACAATGAAGTCTCACTTCCCCACGGTCAAAAGGGCCATCTGAAAAAAGTGTAAAATCCAGAAATGCAGGACAGGCCATGGAGAACTGGGAGCCTTGTTATGCTGATGGGCGGGATGTAAATTGCCAACAGCCACTCGGGAGAGGTGTATGGTGTTTCCTGAAACATCTAAAAAACAAAGCAACAGAGCCTAGGGCACTTCCACTTATGGTCCTATAGCTTAGGGAAATTAAAATCAAAAAGACACAGCCACCCCAAAGTTCGGGACGGCTCTGTTTACAAGAACCTCGTTTACGGTACAAGTTCAATATCGCAGAAAGTGAAAAATGGATAAAGAAGTTGTGGTACTTACGTACAATGCAATATCACTCAGCAATGAAATCTATGTCATCAGGCCCGTAGCAGCATAATGAGTGGATTCAGGTATGATGATTCTAACTGAAATAAGTCACACAGAAAAAGAAACATCATAAGATATCATTAATACATGGGATGTAAACTTGGCTACACAGGAACTGGATTACAAAACAGAACAGGGTCTCAAATTTAGAAAACCAACTTATGCTTGCTTAAGGGGAAAGGTGAGTTGGGGTGCTGCATAAAACCAGAGATTGAAATGAGCACAGATAAAGTTCCTTAAGCCAAATATAGAATAGACAAGAACTACTCCTTGCTCAATGAAATGGACTCAACACCCCATATTAAACGCCTAAGAATGTACCTGACTAGTAAGTATCTTAAAACCTATGGATTGCTATGTCTCTGAAAGAAAATCAAGCGTGTGTACAGGGGCATAAACGCAGCAGTGATAGGATTGGAGAGGTTCGGTGAGCAAATGAAGACCCTTTGAAGTCATATTGCATGGTACCCATTCCACGGGTCTCAACTCTCCAGGTTTAAGGGATTCTTCCTTCAGCTAAAACATGCACGTGGAACCCAGAGTATGATCAACCGTGTGATCGGGAGACGTGTTCCAATATGTCTCAATTCTCGTCCCCTGGTACTCGGGTGTAACATTCCAGACGCTTAACTAACACTCTCCCGACTTGGAGAGTCAGTGCCTTTAACCTCCTGTTTGGCCCATTTGCAATTTCTGAGGAAGATGAACAGGAATAGGAAGAACCAATGAGAGACTAGGTGGAGGTGTCTGGACGGGCAAATTTAACTCTCATTTCCCACCAGGAAGAGGAATTAACCAAAGGCTCAGCGTGCTGTGCCGGAACCAGATTAGGGCCTGAAGCAATCCTGCGGTGTTGCGGCCAGCTCACAAGAAAGCGAGTTGAAGAAAGGAGCTCAGGGGCACTGTAATTCACAAACCTGCAGAGTTATAAATGACAGCTATCATCCAAAAATATACTGAAGTAAGGCTGTCAAGAGGACTTGAAAGCGGGGCAGAATTGCAGGAAACCGATTTCAGGAGGTAGACTGGAATTGCATTTAAAGCATAGGAAAAGAGGCAGAACGTCCACAATGATGCACTTGGCCAAAAAGGGCGTATGCGTTTTTTCCTGAATATATTCAGGAAAAAACGCATACGCCCTTTTTGGCCAACCAAGCAAGCTTGTAAAGGAAATCTGCACTACAATGAAGTCTCACTTCCGCCTGGTCAAAAGGGCCATCTGAAAAAAGTGTAAAATCCAGAAAGGCAGGACAGGCCATGGAGAACTGGGAGCCTTGTTATGCTGATGGGCGGGATGAAAATTGCCAACAGCCACTCGGGAGAGGTGTATGGTGTTTCCTGAAACATCTAAAAAACAAAGCAACAGAGCCTAGGGCACTTCCACTTATGATCCTATAGCTTAGGGAAATTAAAATAAAAAAGACACAGCCACCCCAAAGTTTGGGACGGCTCTGTTTACAAGAACCTCGTTTACGGTACAAGTTCAATAGCGCAGAAAGTGAAAAATGGATAAAGAAGTTGTGGTACTTACGTACAATGCAATATCACTCAGCAATGAAATCTATGTCATCAGGCCCGTAGCAGCATAATGAGTGGATTCAGGTATGATGATTCTAACTGAAATAAGTCACACAGAAAAAGAAACATCATAAGATATCACTAATACACGGGATGTAAACTTGGCTACACAGGAACTGGATTACAAAACAGAACAGGGTCTCAAATTTAGAAAACCAACTTATGCTTGCTTAAGGGGAAAGGTGAGTTGGGGTGCTGCATCAAACCAGAGATTGAAATGAGCACAGATAAAGTTCCTTAAGCCAAATATAGAATAGAAAAGAACTACTCCTTGCTCAACGAAATGGACTCAACACCCCATATTAAACCCCTAAGGATGTACCTGACAATAAGTATCTTAAAACCTATGGATTGCTATGTCTCTGAAAGAAAATCAAGCGTGTGTACAGGGGCATAAACGCAGCAGTGATAGGATTGGAGAGGTTCGGTGAGCAAATGAAGACCCTTTGAAGTCATATTGCATGGTACCCATTCCACGGGTCTCAACTCTCCAGGTTTAAGGGACTCTGCCTTCAGGTAAAACATGCACGTGGAACCCAGAGTATGATCAACCGTGTGATCGGGAGACGTGTTCCAATATGTCTCAGTTCTCGTCCCCTGGTACTCGGGTGCAACATTCCAGACGCTTTACTAACACTCTCCCGACTTGGAGAGTCAGTGCCTTTAACCTCCTGTTTGGCCCAGTTTGCAATTTCTGCGGAAGATGAACAGGAATAGGGAGAACCAAAGAGAGACTAGCTGGAGGTGTCTGGACGGGCAAATTTAACTCTCATTTCCCACCAGGAAGAGGAATTAACCAAAGGCTCAGCGTGCCGTGCCGGAACCAGATTAGGGCCTGAAACAATCCTGTGGTGTTGCGGCCAGCTCACAAGAAAGCGAGTTGAAGAAAGGAGCTCAGGGGCACTGTAATTCACAAACCTGCAGAGTTATAAATGACAGCTATCATCCAAAAATATACTGAAGTAAGGCTGCCAAGAGGACTTGAAAGCGGGGCAGAATTGCAGGAAACCGATTTCAGGAGGTAGACTGGAATTGCATTTAAAGCATAGGAAAAGAGGCAGAACGTCCACAATGATGCACTTGGCCAAAAAGGGCGTATGCGTTTTTTCCTGAATATATTCAGGAAAAAACGCATACGCCCTTTTTGGCCAACCAAGCAAGCTTGCAAAGGAAATCTGCACTACAATGAAGTCTCACTTCCCCCCGGTCAAAAGGGCCATCTGAAAAAAGTGTAAAATCCAGAAAGGCAGGACAGGCCATGGAGAACTGGGAGCCTTGTTATGCTGATGGGCGGGATGTAAATTGCCAACAGCCACTCTGGAGAGGTGTATAGTGTTTCCTGAAACATCTAAAAAACAAAGCAACACAGCCTAGGGCACTTCCACTTATGGTCCTATAGCTTAGTGAAATTAAAATCAAAAAGACACAGCCACCCCAAAGTTTGGGACGGCTCTGTTTACAAGAACCTCGTTTACGGTACAAGTTCAATATCGCAGAAAGTGAAAAATGGATAAAGAAGTTGTGGTACTTACGTACAATGCAATATCACTCAGCAATGAAATCTATGTCATCAGGCCCGTAGCAGCATAATGAGTGGATTCAGGTATGATGATTCTAACTGAAATAAGTCACACAGAAAAAGAAACATCATAAGATATCATTAATACACGGAATGTAAACTTGGCTACACAGGAACTGGATTACAAAACAGAACAGGGTCTCAAATTTAGAAAACCAACTTATGCTTGCTTAAGGGGAAAGGTGAGTTGGGGTGCTGCATAAAACCAGAGATTGAAATGAGCACAGATAAAGTTCCTTAAGCCAAATATAGAATAGACAAGAACTACTCCTTGCTCAATGAAATGGACTCAACACCCCATATTAAACGCCTAAGAATGTACCTGACTAGTAAGTATCTTAAAACCTATGGATTGCTATGTCTCTGAAAGAAAATCAAGCGTGTGTACAGGGGCATAAACGCAGCAGTGATAGGATTGGAGAGGTTCGGTGAGCAAATGAAGACCCTTTGAAGTCATATTGCATGGTACCCATTCCACGGGTCTCAACTCTCCAGGTTTAAGGGATTCTTCCTTCAGCTAAAACATGCACGTGGAACCCAGAGTATGATCAACCGTGTGATCGGGAGACGTGTTCCAATATGTCTCAATTCTCGTCCCCTGGTACTCGGGTGTAACATTCCAGACGCTTTACAAACACTCTCCCGACTTGGAGAGTCAGTGCCTTTAACCTCCTGTTTGGCCCATTTGCAATTTCTGAGGAAGATGAACAGGAATAGGAAGAACCAATGAGAGACTAGCTGGAGGTGTCTGGACGGGCAAATTTAACTCTCATTTCCCACCAGGCAGAGGAATTAACCAAAGGTTCAGCATGCTGTGCCGGAACCAGATTAGGGCCTGAAGCAATCCTGTGGTGTTGCGGCCAGCTCACAAGAAAGCGAGTTGAAGAAAGGAGCTCAGGGGCACTGTAATTCACAAACCTGCAGAGTTATAAATGACAGCTATCATCCAAAAATATACTGAAGTAAGGCTGTCAAGAGGACTTGAAAGCGGGGCAGAATTGCAGGAAACCAATTTCAGGAGGTAGACTGGAATTGCATTTAAAGCATCGGAAAAGAGGCAGAACGTCCACAATGATGCACTTGGCCAAAAAGGGCGTATGCGTTTTTTCCTGAATATATTCAGGAAAAAACGCATACGCCCCTTTTGGCCAACCAAGCAAGCTTGTAAAGGAAATCTGCACTACAATGAAGTCTCACTTCCCCCCGGTCAAAAGGGCCATCTGAAAAAAGTGTAAAATCCAGAAAGGCAGGACAGGCCATGGAGAACTGGGAGCCTTGTTATGCTGATGGGCGGGATGTAAATTGCCAACAGCCACTCGGGAGAGGTGTATGGTGTTTCCTGAAACATCTAAAAAACAAAGCAACAGAGCCTAGGGCACTTCCACTTATGGTCCTATAGCTTAGGGAAATTAAAATCAAAAAGACACAGCCACCCCAAAGTTTGGGACGGCTCTGTTTACAAGAACCTCGTTTACGGTACAAGTTCAATAGCGCAGAAAGTGAAAAATGGATAAAGAAGTTGTGGTACTTACGTACAATGCAATATCACTCAGCAATGAAATCTATGTCATCAGGCCCGTAGCAGCATAATGCGTGGATTCAGGTATGATGATTCTAACTGAAATAAGTCACACAGAAAAAGAAACATCATAAGATATCACTAATACACGGGATGTAAACTTGGCTACACAGGAACTGGATTACAAAACAGAACAGGGTCTCAAATTTAGAAAACCAACTTATGCTTGCTTAAGGGGAAAGGTGAGTTGGGGTACTGCATCAAACCAGAGATTGAAATGAGCACAGATAAAGTTCCTTAAGCCAAATATGGAATAGACAAGAACTACTCCTTGCTCAACGAAATGGACTCAACACCCCATATTAAACGCCTAAGAATGTACCTGACAATAAGTATCTTAAAACCTATGGATTGCTATGTCTCTGAAAGAAAATCAAGCGTGTGTACAGGGGCATAAACGCAGCAGTGATTGGATTGGAGAGGTTCGGTGAGCAAATGAAGACCCTTTGAAGTCATATTGCATGGTACCCATTCCACGGGTCTCAACTCTCCAGGTTTAAGGGACTCTGCCTTCAGGTAAAACATGCACGTGGAACCCAGAGTATGATCAACCGTGTGATCGGGAGACGTGTTCCAATATGTCTCAGTTCTCGTCCCCTGGTACTCGGGTGTAACATTCCAGACGCTTTACAAACACTCTCCCGACTTGGAGAGTCAGTGCCTTTAACCTCCTGTTTGGCCCATTTGCAATTTCTGAGGAAGATGAACAGGAATAGGAAGAACCAATGAGAGACTAGCTGGAGGTGTCTGGACGGGCAAATTTAACTCTCATTTCCAACCAGGCAGAGGAATTAACCAAAGGCTCAGCATGCTGTGCCGGAACCAGATTAGGGCCTGAAGCAATCCTGCGGTGTTGCGGCCAGCTCACAAGAAAGCGAGTTGAAGAAAGGAGCTCAGGGGCACTGTAATTCACAAACCTGCAGAGTTATAAATGACAGCTATCATCCAAAAATATACTGAAGTAAGGCTGTCAAGAGGACTTGAAAGCGGGGCAGAATTGCAGGAAACCGATTTCAGGAGGTAGACTGGAATTGCATTTAAAGCATCGGAAAAGAGGCAGAACGTCCACAATGATGCACTTGGCCAAAAAGGGCGTATGCGTTTTTTCCTGAATATATTCAGGAAAAAACGCATACGCACCTTTTGACCAACCAAGCAAGCTTGTAAAGGAAATCTGCACTACAATGAAGTCTCACTTTCGCCTGGTCAAAAGGGCCATCTGAAAAAAGTGTAAAATCCAGAAAGGCAGGACAGGCCATGGAGAACTGGGAGCCTTGTTATGCTGATGGGCGGGATGTAAATTGCCAACAGCCACTCGGGAGAGGTGTATGGTGTTTCCTGAAACATCTAAAAAACAAAGCAACAGAGCCTAGGGCACTTCCACTTATGGTCCTATAGCTTAGGGAAATTAAAATCAAAAAGACACAGCCACCCCAAAGTTTGAGACGGCTCTGTTTACAAGAACCTCGTTTACGGTACAAGTTCAATAGCGCAGAAAGTGAAAAATGGATAAAGAAGTTGTGGTACTTACGTACAATGCAATATCACTCAGCAATGAAATCTATGTCATCAGGCCCGTAGCAGCATAATGAGTGGATTCAGGTATGATGATTCTAACTGAAATAAGTCACACAGAAAAAGAAACATCATAAGATATCACTAATACACGGGATGTAAACTTGGCTACACAGGAACTGGATTACAAAACAGAACAGGGTCTCAAATTTAGAAAACCAACTTATGCTTGCTTAAGGGGAAAGGTGAGTTGGGGTGCTGCATAAAACCAGAGACTGAAATGAGCACAGATAAAGTTCCTTAAGCCAAATATGGAATAGACAAGAACTACTCCTTGCTCAACGAAATGGACTCAACACCCCATATTAAACGCCTAAGAATGTACCTGACAATAAGTATCTTAAAACCTATGGATTGCTATGTCTCTGAAAGAAAATCAAGCGTGTGTACAGGGGCATAAACGCAGCAGTGATAGGATTGGAGAGGTTCGGTGAGCAAATGAAGACCCTTTGAAGTCATATTGCATGGTACCCATTCCACGGGTCTCAACTCTCCAGGTTTAAGGGACTCTGCCTTCAGGTAAAACATGCACGTGGAACCCAGAGTATGATCAACCGTGTGATCGGGAGACGTGTTCCAATATGTCTCAGTTCTCGTCCCCTGGTACTCGGGTGCAACATTCCAGACGCTTTACTAACACTCTCCCGACTTGGAGAGTCAGTGCCTTTAACCTCCTGTTTGGCCCAGTTTGCAATTTCTGCGGAAGATGAACAGGAATAGGGAGAACAAAAGAGAGACTAGCTGGAGGTGTCTGGACGGGCAAATTTAACTCTCATTTCCCACCAGGAAGAGGAATTAACCAAAGGCTCAGCGTGCCGTGCCGGAACCAGATTAGGGCCTGAAGCAATCCTGTGGTGTTGCGGCCAGCTCACAAGAAAGCGAGTTGAAGAAAGGAGCTCAGGGGCACTGTAATTCACAAACCTGCAGAGTTATAAATGACAGCTATCATCCAAAAATATACTGAAGTAAGGCTGCCAAGAGGACTTGAAAGCGGGGCAGAATTGCAGGAAACCGATTTCAGGAGGTAGACTGGAATTGCATTTAAAGCATAGGAAAAGAGGCAGAACGTCCACAATGATGCACTTGGCCAAAAAGGGCGTATGCGTTTTTTCCTGAATATATTCAGGAAAAAACGCATACGCCCTTTTTGGCCAACCAAGCAAGCTTGCAAAGGAAATCTGCACTACAATGAAGTCTCACTTCCCCACGGTCAAAAGGGCCATCTGAAAAAAGTGTAAAATCCAGAAATGCAGGACAGGCCATGGAGAACTGGGAGCCTTGTTATGCTGATGGGCGGGATGTAAATTGCCAACAGCCACTCGGGAGAGGTGTATGGTGTTTCCTGAAACATCTAAAAAACAAAGCAACAGAGCCTAGGGCACTTCCACTTATGGTCCTATAGCTTAGGGAAATTAAAATCAAAAAGACACAGCCACCCCAAAGTTCGGGACGGCTCTGTTTACAAGAACCTCGTTTACGGTACAAGTTCAATATCGCAGAAAGTGAAAAATGGATAAAGAAGTTGTGGTACTTACGTACAATGCAATATCACTCAGCAATGAAATCTATGTCATCAGGCCCGTAGCAGCATAATGAGTGGATTCAGGTATGATGATTCTAACTGAAATAAGTCACACAGAAAAAGAAACATCATAAGATATCATTAATACATGGGATGTAAACTTGGCTACACAGGAACTGGATTACAAAACAGAACAGGGTCTCAAATTTAGAAAACCAACTTATGCTTGCTTAAGGGGAAAGGTGAGTTGGGGTGCTGCATAAAACCAGAGATTGAAATGAGCACAGATAAAGTTCCTTAAGCCAAATATAGAATAGACAAGAACTACTCCTTGCTCAATGAAATGGACGCAACACCCCATATTAAACGCCTAAGAATGTACCTGACTAGTAAGTATCTTAAAACCTATGGATTGCTATGTCTCTGAAAGAAAATCAAGCGTGTGTACAGGGGCATAAACGCAGCAGTGATAGGATTGGAGAGGTTCGGTGAGCAAATGAAGACCCTTTGAAGTCATATTGCATGGTACCCATTCCACGGGTCTCAACTCTCCAGGTTTAAGGGATTCTTCCTTCAGCTAAAACATGCACGTGGAACCCAGAGTATGATCAACCGTGTGATCGGGAGACGTGTTCCAATATGTCTCAATTCTCGTCCCCTGGTACTCGGGTGTAACATTCCAGACGCTTAACTAACACTCTCCCGACTTGGAGAGTCAGTGCCTTTAACCTCCTGTTTGGCCCATTTGCAATTTCTGAGGAAGATGAACAGGAATAGGAAGAACCAATGAGAGACTAGGTGGAGGTGTCTGGACGGGCAAATTTAACTCTCATTTCCCACCAGGAAGAGGAATTAACCAAAGGCTCAGCGTGCTGTGCCGGAACCAGATTAGGGCCTGAAGCAATCCTGCGGTGTTGCGGCCAGCTCACAAGAAAGCGAGTTGAAGAAAGGAGCTCAGGGGCACTGTAATTCACAAACCTGCAGAGTTATAAATGACAGCTATCATCCAAAAATATACTGAAGTAAGGCTGTCAAGAGGACTTGAAAGCGGGGCAGAATTGCAGGAAACCGATTTCAGGAGGTAGACTGGAATTGCATTTAAAGCATAGGAAAAGAGGCAGAACGTCCACAATGATGCACTTGGCCAAAAAGGGCGTATGCGTTTTTTCCTGAATATATTCAGGAAAAAACGCATACGCCCTTTTTGGCCAACCAAGCAAGCTTGTAAAGGAAATCTGCACTACAATGAAGTCTCACTTCCGCCTGGTCAAAAGGGCCATCTGAAAAAAGTGTAAAATCCAGAAAGGCAGGACAGGCCATGGAGAACTGGGAGCCTTGTTATGCTGATGGGCGGGATGAAAATTGCCAACAGCCACTCGGGAGAGGTGTATGGTGTTTCCTGAAACATCTAAAAAACAAAGCAACAGAGCCTAGGGCACTTCCACTTATGATCCTATAGCTTAGGGAAATTAAAATCAAAAAGACACAGCCACCCCAAAGTTTGGGACAGCTCTGTTTACAAGAACCTCGTTTACGGTACAAGTTCAATAGCGCAGAAAGTGAAAAATGGATAAAGAAGTTGTGGTACTTACGTACAATGCAATATCACTCAGCAATGAAATCTATGTCATCAGGCCCGTAGCAGCATAATGAGTGGATTCAGGTATGATGATTCTAACTGAAATAAGTCACACAGAAAAAGAAACATCATAAGATATCACTAATACACGGGATGTAAACTTGGCTACACAGGAACTGGATTACAAAACAGAACAGGGTCTCAAATTTAGAAAACCAACTTATGCTTGCTTAAGGGGAAAGGTGAGTTGGGGTGCTGCATCAAACCAGAGATTGAAATGAGCACAGATAAAGTTCCTTAAGCCAAATATAGAATAGACAAGAACTACTCCTTGCTCAACGAAATGGACTCAACACCCCATATTAAACGCCTAAGGATGTACCTGACAATAAGTATCTTAAAACCTATGGATTGCTATGTCTCTGAAAGAAAATCAAGCGTGTGTACAGGGGCATAAACGCAGCAGTGATAGGATTGGAGAGGTTCGGTGAGCAAATGAAGACCCTTTGAAGTCATATTGCATGGTACCCATTCCACGGGTCTCAACTCTCCAGGTTTAAGGGACTCTGCCTTCAGGTAAAACATGCACGTGGAACCCAGAGTATGATCAACCGTGTGATCGGGAGACGTGTTCCAATATGTCTCAGTTCTCGTCCCCTGGTACTCGGGTGCAACATTCCAGACGCTTTACTAACACTCTCCCGACTTGGAGAGTCAGTGCCTTTAACCTCCTGTTTGGCCCATTTGCAATTTCTGAGGAAGATGAACAGGAATAGGGAGAACCAATGAGAGACTAGCTGGAGGTGTCTGGACGGGCAAATTTAACTCTCATTTCCCACGAGGAAGAGGAATTAACCAAAGGCTCAGCGTGCCGTGCCGGAACCAGATTAGGGCCTGAAGCAATCCTGCAGTGTTGCGGCCAGCTCACAAGAAAGCGAGTTGAAGAAAGGAGCTCATGGGCACTGTAATTCACAAACCTGCAGAGTTATAAATGACAGCTATCGTCCAAAAATATACTGAAGTAAGGCTGTCAAGAGGACTTGAAAGCGGGGCAGAATTGCAGGAAACCGATTTCAGGAGGTAGACTGGAATTGCATTTAAAGCATAGGAAAAGAGGCAGAACGTCCACAATGATGCACTTGGCCAAAAAGGGCGTATGCGTTTTTTCCTGAATATATTCAGGAAAAAACGCATACGCCCTTTTTGGCCAACCAAGCAAGCTTGCAAAGGAAATCTGCACTACAATGAAGTCTCACTTCCCCCCGGTCAAAAGGGCCATCTGAAAAAAGTGTAAAATCCAGAAAGGCAGGACAGGCCATGGAGAACTGGGAGCCTTGTTATGCTGATGGGCGGGATGTAAATTGCCAAGAGCCACTCGGGAGAGGTGTATGGTGTTTCCTGAAACATCTAAAAAACAAAGCAACAGAGCCTAGGGCACTTCCACTTATGGTCCTGTAGCTTGGGAAATTAAAATCAGAAAGACACAGCCACCCCAAAGTTTGGGACGGCTCTGTTTACAAGAACCTCGTTTACGGTACAAGTTCAATATCGCAGAAAGTGAAAAATGGATAAAGAAGTTGTGGTACTTACGTACAATGCAATATCACTCAGCAATGAAATCTATGTCATCAGGCCCGTAGCAGCATAATGAGTGGATTCAGGTATGATGATTCTAACTGAAATAAGTCACACAGAAAAAGAAACATCATAAGATATCACTAATACACGGGATGTAAACTTGGCTACACAGGAACTGGGTTACAAAACAGAACAGGGTCTCAAATTTAGAACACCAACTTATGCTTGCTTAAGGGGAAAGGTGAGTTGGGGTGCTGCATAAAACCAGAGATTGAAATGAGCACAGACAAAGTTCCTTAAGCCAAATATAGAATAGACAAAAAGTACTCCTTGCTCAACGAAATGGACTCAACACCTCATATTAAACGCCTAAGAATGTACCTGACTAGTAAGTATCTTAAAACCTATGGATTGCTATGTCTCTGAAAGAGAATCAAGCGTGTGTACAGGGGCATAAACGCAGCAGTGATAGGATTGGAGAGGTTCGGTGAGCAAATGAAGACCCTTTGAAGTCATATTGCATGGTACCCATTCCACGGGTCTCAACTCTCCAGGTTTAAGGGATTCTTCCTTCAGCTAAAACATGCACGTGGAACCCAGAGTATGATCAACCGTGTGATCGGGAGACGTGTTCCAATATGTCTCAGTTCTCGTCCCCTGGTACTCGGGTGTAACATTCCAGACGCTTTACTAACACTCTCCCGACTTGGAGAGTCAGTGCCTTTAACCTCCTGTTTGGCCCATTTGCAATTTCTGAGGAAGATGAACAGGAATAGGGAGAACCAATGAGAGACTAGCTGGAGGTGTCTGGACGGGCAAATTTAACTCTCATTTCCCACCAGGAAGAGGAATTAACCAAAGGCTCAGCGTGCCGTGCCGGAACCAGATTAGGGCCTGAAGCAATCCTGCGGTGTTGCGGCCAGCTCACAAGAAAGCGAGTTGAAGAAAGGAGCTCAGGGGCACTGTAATTCACAAACCTGCAGAGTTATAAATGACAGCTATCGTCCAAAAATATACTGAAGTAAGGCTGCCAAGAGGACTTGAAAGCGGGGCAGAATTGCAGGAAACCGATTTCAGGAGGTAGACTGGAATTGCATTTAAAGCATAGGAAAAGAGGCAGAACGTCCACAATGATGCACTTGGCCAAAAAGGGCGTATGCGTTTTTTCCTGAATATATTCAGGAAAAAACGCATACGCCCTTTTTGGCCAACCAAGCAAGCTTGCAAAGGAAATCTGCACTACAATGAAGTCTCACTTCCCCCCGGTCAAAAGGGCCATCTGAAAAAAGTGTAAAATCCAGAAAGGCAGGACAGGCCATGGAGAACTGGGAGCCTTGTTATGCTGATGGGCGGGATGTAAATTGCCAAGAGCCACTCGGGAGAGGTGTATGGTGTTTCCTGAAACATCTAAAAAACAAAGCAACAGAGCCTAGGGCACTTCCACTTATGGTCCTGTAGCTTGGGAAATTAAAATCAGAAAGACACAGCCACCCCAAAGTTTGGGACGGCTCTGTTTACAAGAACCTCGTTTACGGTACAAGTTCAATATCGCAGAAAGTGAAAAATGGATAAAGAAGTTGTGGTACTTACGTACAATGCAATATCACTCAGCAATGAAATCTATGTCATCAGGCCCATAGCAGCATAATGAGTGGATTCAGGTATGATGATTCTAACTGAAATAAGTCACACAGAAAAAGAAACATCATAAGATATCACTAATACACCGAATGTAAACTTGGCTACACAGGAACTGGATTACAAAACAGAACAGGGTCTCAAATTTAGAAAACCAACTTATGCTTGCTTAAGGGGAAAGGTGAGTTGGGGTGCTGCATAAAACCAGAGATTGAAATGAGCACAGATAAAGTTCCTTAAGCCAAATATGGAATAGACAAGAACTACTCCTTGCTCAACGAAATGGACTCCACACCCCATATTAAACGCCTAAGAATGTACCTGACTAGTAAGTATCTTAAAACCTATGGATTGCTATGTCTCTGAAAGAAAATCAAGCATGTGTACAGGGGCATAAACGCAGCAGTGATAGGATTGGAGAGGTTCGGTGAGCAAATGAAGACCCTTTGAAGTCATATTGCATGGTACCCATTCCACGGGTCTCAACTCTCCAGGTTTAAGGGATTCTTCCTTCAGCTAAAACATGCACGTGGAACCCAGAGTATGATCAACCGTGTGATCGGGAGACGTGTTCCAATATGTCTCAATTCTCGTCCCCTGGTACTCGGGTGTAACATTCCAGACGCTTTACTAACACTCTCCCGACTTGGAGAGTCAGTGCCTTTAACCTCCTGTTTGGCCCATTTGCAATTTCTGAGGAAGATGAACAGGAATAGGGAGAACCAATGAGAGACTAGCTGGAGGTGTCTGGACGGGCAAATTTAACTCTCATTTCCCACCAGGAAGAGGAATTAACCAAAGGCTCAGCGTGCCGTCCCGGAACCAGATTAGGGCCTGAAGCAATCCTGCGGTGTTGCGGCCAGCTCACAAGAAAGCGAGTTGAAGAAAGGAGCTCAGGGGCACTGTAATTCACAAACCTGCAGACTTATAAATGACAGCTATCGTCCAAAAATATACTGAAGTAAGGCTGCCAAGAGGACTTGAAAGCGGGGCAGAATTGCAGGAAACCGATTTCAGGAGGTAGACTGGAATTGCATTTAAAGCATAGGAAAAGAGGCAGAACGTCCACAATGATGCACTTGGCCAAAAAGGGCGTATGCGTTTTTTCCTGAATCTATTCAGGAAAAAACGCATACGCCCTTTTTGGCCAACCAAGCAAGCTTGCAAAGGAAATCTGCACTACAATGAAGTCTCACTTCCCCCAGGTCAAAAGGGCCATCTGAAAAAAGTGTAAAATCCAGAAAGGCAGGACAGGCCATGGAGAACTGGGAGCCTTGTTATGCTGATGGGCGGGATGTAAATTGCCAAGAGCCACTCAGGAGAGGTGTATGGTGTTTCCTGAAACATCTAAAAAACAAAGCAACAGAGCCTAGGGCACTTCCACTTATGGTCCTGTAGCTTGGGAAATTAAAATCAGAAAGACACAGCCACCCCAAAGTTTGGGACGGCTCTGTTTACAAGAACCTCGTTTACGGTACAAGTTCAATATCGCAGAAAGTGAAAAATGGATAAAGAAGTTGTGGTACTTACGTACAATGCAATATCACTCAGCAATGAAATCTATGTCATCAGGCCCGTAGCAGCATAATGAGTGGATTCAGGTATGATGATTCTAACTGAAATAAGTCACACAGAAAAAGAAACATCATAAGATATCACTAATACACGGAATGTAAACTTGGCCACACAGGAACTGGATTACAAAACAGAACAGGGTCTCAAATTTAGAAAACCAACTTATGCTTGCTTAAGGGGAAAGGTGAGTTGGGGTGCTGCATAAAACCAGAGATTGAAATGAGCACAGATAAAGTTCCTTAAGCCAAATATGGAATAGACAAGAACTACTCCTTGCTCAACGAAATGGACTCAACAGCCCATATTAAACGCCTAAGAATGTACCTGACTAGTAAGTATCTTAAAACCGATGGATTGCTATATCTCTGAAAGAGAATCAAGCGTGTGTACAGGGGCATAAACGCAGCAGTGATAGGATTGGAGAGGTTCGGTGAGCAAATGAAGACCCTTTGAAGTCATATTGCTTGGTACCCATTCCACGGGTCTCAACTCTCCAGGTTTAAGGGATTCTTCCTTCAGCTAAAACATGCACGTGGAACCCAGAGTATGATCAACCGTGTGATCGGGAGACGTGTTCCAATATGTCTCAATTCTCGTCCCCTGGTACTCGGGTGTAACATTCCAGACGCTTTACTAACACTCTCCCGACTTGGAGAGTCAGTGCCTTTAACCTCCTGTTTGGCCCATTTGCAATTTCTGCGGAAGATGAACAGGAATAGGGAGAACCAATGAGAGACTAGCTGGAGGTGTCTGGACGGGCAAATTTAACTGTCATTTCCCACCAGGAAGAGCAATTAACCAAAGGCTCAGCGTGCCGTGCCGGAACCAGATTAGGGCCTGAAGCAATCCTGCGGTGTTGCGGCCAGCTCACAAGAAAGCGAGTTGAAGAAAGGAGCTCAGGGGCACTGTAATTCACAAACCTGCAGAGTTATAAATGACAGCTATCGTCCAAAAATATACTGAAGTAAGGCTGCCAAGAGGACTTGAAAGCGGGGCAGAATTGCAGGAAACCGATTTCAGGAGGTAGACTGGAATTGCATTTAAAGCATAGGAAAAGAGGCAGAACGTCCACAATGATGCACTTGGCCAAAAAGGGCGTATGCGTTTTTTCCTGAATATATTCAGGAAAAAACGCATACGCCCTTTTTGGCCAACCAAGCAAGCTTGCAAAGGAAATCTGCACTACAATGAAGTCTCACTTCCCCCCAGTCAAAAGGGCCATCTGAAAAAAGTGTAAAATCCAGAAAGGCAGGACAGGCCATGGAGAACTGGGAGCCTTGTTATGCTGATGGGCGGGATGTAAATTGCCAACAGCCACTCGGGAGAGGTGTATGGTGTTTCCTGAAACATCTAAAAAACAAAGCAAGAGAGCCTAGGGCACTTCCACTTATGGTCCTATAGCTTAGGGAAATTAAAATCAAAAAGACACAGCCACCCCAATGTTTGGGACGGCTCTGTTTACAAGAACCTCGTTTACGGTACAAGTTCAATATCGCAGAAAGTGAAAAATGGATAAAGAAGTTGTGGTACTTACGTACAATGCAATATCACTCAGCAATGAAATCTATGTCATCAGGCCCGTAGCAGCATAATGAGTGGATTCAGGTATGATGATTCTAACTGAAATAAGTCACACAGAAAAAGAAACATCATAAGATATCACTAATACACGGGATGAAAACTTGGCTACACAGGAACTGGATTACAAAACAGAACAGGGTCTCAAATTTAGAACACCAACTTATGCTTGCTTAAGGGGAAAGGTGAGTTGGGGTGCTGCATAAAACCAGAGATTGAAATGAGCACAGACAAAGTTCCTTAAGCCAAATATAGAATAGACAAAAAGTACTCCTTGCTCAACGAAATGGACTCAACACCTCATATTAAACGCCTAAGAATGTACCTGACTAGTAAGTATCGTAAAACCTATGGATTGCTATGTCTCTGAAAGAGAATCAAGCGTGTGTACAGGGGCATAAACGCAGCAGTGATAGGATTGGAGAGGTTCGGTGAGCAAATGAAGACCCTTTGAAGTCATATTGCATGGTACCCATTCCACGGGGCTCAACTCTCCAGGTTTAAGGGATTCTTCCTTCAGCTAAAACATGCACGTGGAACCCAGAGTATGATCAACCGTGTGATCGGGAGACGTGTTCCAATATGTCTCAGTTCTCGTCCCCTGGTACTCGGGTGTAACATTCCAGACGCTTTACTAACACTCTCCCGACTTGGAGAGTCAGTGCCTTTAACCTCCTGTTTGGCCCATTTGCAATTTCTGAGGAAGATGAACAGGAATAGGGAGAACCAATGAGAGACTAGCTGGAGGTGTCTGGACAGGCAAATTTAACTCTCATTTCCCACCAGGAAGAGGAATTAACCAAAGGCTCAGCGTGCCGTGCCGGAACCAGATTAGGGCCTGAAGCAATCCTGCGGTGTTGCGGCCAGCTCCCAAGAAAGCGAGTTGAAGAAAGGAGCTCAGGGGCACTGTAATTCACAAACCTGCAGAGTTATAAATGACAGCTATCGTCCAAAAATATACTGAAGTAAGGCTGCCAAGAGGACTTGAAAGCGGGGCAGAATTGCAGGAAACCGATTTCAGGAGGTAGACTGGAATTGCATTTAAAGCATAGGAAAAGAGGCAGAACGTCCACAATGATGCACTTGGCCAAAAAGGGCGTATGCGTTTTTTCCTGAATATATTCAGGAAAAAACGCATACGCCCTTTTTGGCCAACCAAGCAAGCTTGCAAAGGAAATCTGCACTACAATGAAGTCTCACTTCCCCCCGGTCAAAAGGGCCATCTGAAAAAAGTGTAAAATCCAGAAAGGCAGGACAGGCCATGGAGAACTGGGAGCCTTGTTATGCTGATGGGCGGGATGTAAATTGCCAACAGCCACTCGGGAGAGGTGTATGGTGTTTCCTGAAACATCTAAAAAACAAAGCAAGAGAGCCTAGGGCATTTCCACTTATGGTCCTATAGCTTAGGGAAATTAAAATCAAAAAGACACAGCCACCCCAATGTTTGGGACGGCTCTGTTTACAAGAACCTCGTTTACGGTACAAGTTCAATATCGCAGAAAGTGAAAAATGGATAAAGAAGTTGTGGTACTTACGTACAATGCAATATCACTCAGCAATGAAATCTATGTCATCAGGCCCGTAGCAGCATAATGAGTGGATTCAGGTATGATGATTCTAACTGAAATAAGTCACACAGAAAAAGAAACATCATAAGATATCACTAATACACGGGATGAAAACTTGGCTACACAGGAACTGGATTACAAAACAGAACAGGGTTTCAAATTTAGAACACCAACTTATGCTTGCTTAAGGGGAAAGGTGAGTTGGGGTGCTGCATAAAACCAGAGATTGAAATGAGCACAGACAAAGTTCCTTAAGCCAAATATAGAATAGACAAAAAGTACTCCTTGCTCAACGAAATGGACTCAACACCTCATATTAAACGCCTAAGAATGTACCTGACTAGTAAGTATCGTAAAACCTATGGATTGCTATGTCTCTGAAAGAGAATCAAGCGTGTGTACAGGGGCATAAACGCAGCAGTGATAGGATTGGAGAGGTTCGGTGAGCAAATGAAGACCCTTTGAAGTCATATTGCATGGTACCCATTCCACGGGGCTCAACTCTCCAGGTTTAAGGGATTCTTCCTTCAGCTAAAACATGCACGTGGAACCCAGAGTATGATCAACCGTGTGATCGGGAGACGTGTTCCAATATGTCTCAGTTCTCGTCCCCTGGTACTAGGGGGTAACATTCCAGACGCTTTACTAACACTCTCCCGACTTGGAGAGTCAGTGCCTTTAACCTCCTGTTTGGCCCATTTGCAATTTCTGAGGAAGATGAACAGGAATAGGGAGAACCAATGAGAGACTAGCTGGAGGTGTCTGGACGGGCAAATTTAACTCTCATTTCCCACCAGGAAGAGGAATTAACCAAAGGCTCAGCGTGCCGTGCCGGAACCAGATTAGGGCCTGAAGCAATCCTGCGGTGTTGTGGCCAGCTCACAAGAAAGCGAGTTGAAGAAAGGAGCTTAGGGGCACTGTAATTCACAAACCTGCAGAGTTATAAATGACAGCTATCGTCCAAAAATATACTGAAGTAAGGCTGCCAAGAGGACTTGAAAGCGGGGCAGAATTGCAGGAAACCGATTTCAGGAGGTAGACTGGAATTGCATTTAAAGCATAGGAAAAGAGGCAGAACGTCCACAATGATGCACTTGGCCAAAAAGGGCGTATGCGTTTTTTCCTGAATATATTCAGGAAAAAACGCATACGCCCTTTTTGGCCAACCAAGCAAGCTTGCAAAGGAAATCTGCACTACAATGAAGTCTCACTTCCCCCCGGTCAAAAGGGCCATCTGAAAAAAGTGTAAAATCCAGAAAGGCAGGACAGGCCATGGAGAACTGGGAGCCTTGTTATGCTGATGGGCGGGATGTAAATTGCCAACAGCCACTCGGGAGAGGTGTATGGTGTTTCCTGAAACATCTAAAAAAC
This sequence comes from Leucopleurus acutus, assembly GCF_964270905.1. NCBI lineage: Eukaryota > Metazoa > Chordata > Mammalia > Artiodactyla > Delphinidae > Leucopleurus > Leucopleurus acutus. Next base: position 344,527 of record NW_028139108.1, read on the forward strand.
AAAGCAACAGAGCCTAGGGCACTTCCACTTATTGTCCTGTAGCTTGGGAAATTAAAATCAGAAAGACACAGCCACCCCAAAGTTTGGGACGGCTCTGTTTACAAGAACCTCGTTTACGGTACAAGTTCAATATCGCAGAAAGTGAAAAATGGATAAAGAAGTTGTGGTACTTACGTACAATGCAATATCACTCAGCAATGAAATCTATGTCATCAGGCCCATAGCAGCATAATGAGTGGATTCAGGTATGATGATTCTAACTGAAATAAGTCACACAGAAAAAGAAACATCATAAGATATCACTAATACACGGGATGAAAACTTGGCTACACAGGAACTGGATTACAAAACAGAACAGGGTCTCAAATTTAGAACACCAACTTATGCTTGCTTAAGGGGAAAGGTGAGTTGGGGTGCTGCATAAAACCAGAGATTGAAATGAGCACAGACAAAGTTCCTTAAGCCAAATATAGAATAGACAAAAAGTACTCCTTGCTCAACGAAATGGACTCAACACCTCATATTAAACGCCTAAGAATGTACCTGACTAGTAAGTATCGTAAAACCTATGGATTGCTATGTCTCTGAAAGAGAATCAAGCGTGTGTACAGGGGCATAAACGCAGCAGTGATAGGATTGGAGAGGTTCGGTGAGCAAATGAAGACCCTTTGAAGTCATATTGCATGGTACCCATTCCACGGGGCTCAACTCTCCAGGTTTAAGGGATTCTTCCTTCAGCTAAAACATGCACGTGGAACCCAGAGTATGATCAACCGTGTGATCGGGAGACGTGTTCCAATATGTCTCAGTTCTCGTCCCCTGGTACTCGGGTGTAACATTCCAGACGCTTTACTAACACTCTCCCGACTTGGAGAGTCAGTGCCTTTAACCTCCTGTTTGGCCCATTTGCAATTTCTGAGGAAGATGAACAGGAATAGGGAGAACCAATGAGAGACTAGCTGGAGGTGTCTGGACGGGCAAATTTAACTCTCATTTCCCACCAGGAAGAGGAATTAACCAAAGGCTCAGCGTGCCGTGCCGGAACCAGATTAGGGCCTGAAGCAATCCTGCGGTGTTGCGGCCAGCTCCCAAGAAAGCGAGTTGAAGAAAGGAGCTCAGGGGCACTGTAATTCACAAAACTGCAGAGTTATAAATGACAGCTATCGTCCAAAAATATACTGAAGTAAGGCTGCCAAGAGGACTTGAAAGCGGGGCAGAATTGCAGGAAACCGATTTCAGGAGGTAGACTGGAATTGCATTTAAAGCATAGGAAAAGAGGCAGAACGTCCACAATGATGCACTTGGCCAAAAAGGGCGTATGCGTTTTTTCCTGAATATATTCAGGAAAAAACGCATACGCCCTTTTTGGCCAACCAAGCAAGCTTGCAAAGGAAATCTGCACTACAATGAAGTCTCACTTCCCCCTGGTCAAAAGGGCCATCTGAAAAAAGTGTAAAATCCAGAAAGGCAGGACAGGCCATGGAGAACTGGGAGCCTTGTTATGCTGATGGGCGTGATGTAAATTGCCAACAGCCACTCGGGAGAGGTGTATGGTGTTTCCTGAAACATCTAAAAAACAAAGCAACAGAGCGTAGGGCACTTCCACTTATGGTCCTATAGCTTAGGGAAATTAAAATCAAAAAGACACAGCCACCCCAAAGTTTGGGACGGCTCTGTTTACAAGAACCTCGTTTACGGTACAAGTTCAATATCGCAGAAAGTGAAAAATGGATAAAGAAGTTGTGGTACTTACGTACAATGCAATATCACTCAGCAATGAAATCTATGTCATCAGGCCCATAGCAGCATAATGAGTGGATTCAGGTATGATGATTCTAACTGAAATAAGTCACACAGAAAAAGAAACATCATAAGATATCACTAATACACGGAATGTAAACTAGGCTACACAGGAACTGGATTACAAAACAGAACAGGGTCTCAAATTTAGAAAACCAACTTATGCTTGCTTAAGGGGAAAGGTGAGTTGGGGTGCTGCATAAAACCAGAGATTGAAATGAATACAGATAAAGTTCCTTAAGCCAAATATGGAATGGACAAGAACTACTCCTTGCTCAACGAAATGGACTCAACACCCCATATTAAACGCCTAAGAATGTACCTGAGTAGTAAGTATCTTAAAACCTATGGATTGCTATGTCTCTGAAAGAAAATCAAGCGTGTGTACAGGGGCATAAAGGCAGCAGTGATAGGATTTGAGAGGTTCGGTGAGCAAATGAAGACCCTTTGAAGTCATATTGCATGGTACCCATTCCACGGGTCTCAACTCTCCAGGTTTAAGGGATTCTTCCTTCAGCTAAAACATGCACGTGGAACCCAGAGTATGATCAACCGTGTGATCGGGAGACGTGTTCCAATATGTCTCAGTTCTCGTCCCCTGGTACTCGGGTGCAACATTCCAGACGCTTTACTAACACTCTCCCGACTTGGAGAGTCAGTGCCTTTAACCTCCTGTTTGGCCCAGTTTGCAATTTCTGTGGAAGATGAACAGGAATAGGGAGAACCAATGAGAGACTAGCTGGAGGTGTCTGGACGGGCAAATTTAACTCTCATTTCCCACCAGGAAGAGGAATTAACCAAAGGCTCAGCGTGCCGTGCCGGAACCAGATTAGGGCCTGAAGCAATGCTGCGGTGTTCCAGCCAGCTCCCAAGAAAGCGAGTTGAAGAAAGGAGCTCATGGGCACTGTAATTCACAAACCTGCAGAGTTATAAATGACAGCTATCGTCCAAAAATATACTGAAGTAAGGCTGCCAAGAGGACTTGAAAGCGGGGCAGAATTGCAGGAAACCGATTTCAGGAGGTAGACTGGAATTGCATTTAAAGCATAGGAAAAGAGGCAGAACGTCCACAATGATGCACTTGGACAAAAAGGGCGTATGCGTTTTTTCCTGAATATATTCAGGAAAAAACGCATACGCCCTTTTTGGCCAACCAAGCAAGCTTGCAAAGGAAATCTGCACTACAATGAAGTCTCACTTCCCCCCGGTCAAAAGGGCCATCTGAAAAAAGTGTAAAATCCAGAAAGGCAGGACAGGCCATGGAGAACTGGGAGCCTTGTTATGCTGATGGGCGGGACGTAAATTGCCAACAGCCACTCGGGAGAGGTGTATGGTGTTTCCTGAAACATCTAAAAAACAAGCAACAGAGCCTAGGGCACTTCCACTTATGGTGCTGTAGCTTAGGGAAAGTAAAATCAAAAAGACACAACCACCCCAAAGTTTGGGACAGCTCTCTTAACAAGAACCTCATTTACGGTACAAGTTCAATATCGCAGAAAGTGAAAAATGGATAAAGAAGTTATGGTACTTACGTACAATGCAATATCACTCAGCAATGAAATCTATGTCATCAGGCCTGTAGCAGCATAATGAGTGGATTCAGGTATGATGATTCTAACTGAAATAAGTCACACAGAAAAAGAAACATCATAAGATATCACTAATACACGGAATGTGAACTTGGCTACACATGAACTGAATTATAAAACAGAACAGGGTCTCAAGTTTAGAAAAGCAACTTATGCTTTTTTAAGGGGGAAGGTGAGTTGGGGTGCTGCATAAAACCAGAGTTTGACATTAGCACAGATACTGTTCCATAAGCCAAATGTGTAATAGACAAGACCTACCCCTTGCTCAACAAAATGGACTCAACAATGAGGTATCACCTCACACCTGATAGAATGGGCATCATCAGAAAATCTACAAACAATAAATGCTGGAAAGGGTGTGGAGAAAAGGAACCCTCTTCCACTATTGTTGGGAATATAAATTGTTACATTCACTATGGAGAACAATATGGAGTTTCTTAAGAAACTAACAATAGAATTACCATATGATACAGCAATCCCAGTACTGGACATATACCCAGACAAAACCATAAATCAAAAAGAGACATTCACCGCAATGTTCATTGCATCACTATTTACAATATCGAGGTAATGGAAGCAACCTAAATGCCCACAGACAGACGAATGCATAAAGCTGTGGTACGTATATAAAATGGAATATTACTAAGCCATGAAAAGGAATGAAATTGGGTCATTTGTAGAGACGTCGATGGATCTAGAGACTGTCATACAGAGTGAAGTAAGTCAGAAAGAGAAAAACAAATCTTGTATATTCATGCATATATGTGGAACCTAGAAAAACCGTACAGATTAACCATTTTGCAAGGCATAAATAGAGCAACAGATGTAGACAACAAATGTATGGACAACAAGGGGGGAAAGCTGTTGGGGGGATGGTGGTGGGAGGAGTTGAGAGACTGGGATTGGCATGTATACATTTATATGTATAAAATAGATAACCAATAAGAACCTGCTGTATAAAAATATAAAATAAAATTCACAATTGAAAAGAAATAAAATTTAAAAAATAAAACAGAAAAAACAATTATTCCCTTCACATACATGTATTTATATGAATAAATTATTTCCATGCTTATATCTGTAAATACAAAAAAGAGGAATAAAATCTACCTTGAACCAAAAACGAAAAAGAGAAATAAAACACAGAACCCACCAGTTCCACAGAGGAAAACCGTATCAGGGCACTTGCTCCAGTTGTAAACAATTCTGAAGTTGGTCAGTGGTGGGGAATCATCTCCCATTCAGCCAGCAGCCCCCACGCAACAAGCGTCCTCATTGCAAAGCTGGGGCACCGTGCCGAGGCATCTGTGAGTAAACGTGAGCTGAGCCCCAGGCCAGTTGCTGCTGAACTATTCCCACCCGTCCCAGGTAAAACACCTGAATATATACAAGGACTTGAAAGCCTAGAGGAAGGGCCATAGAGCCACACGAGTGACAGCATGCCGGCCGACTTGGTGCCTGCAGGCCAGCCAGGATGGTCCTGGCCCTGGGTGCTCTTCTGGAAGATTTCCATTTCCCTGCCTGAGATACCCGTCCTGTCCCTGCCCCCACTGCTTTTTTCCTTCCTCACCTCTGCCCAGGGAGAAATTCCAGCAGCAGGTATGGGTGACACATCCTCTTCTTCAGCAGGTGGCAGCCTGGCACCTGCTGCAGAAAGTCCAGCAGAGCCCCACTCACACTGGGCCACCCACAAAGCCGTGGCCTCTCACTCCCTCCCACCAGCCCAGCCCCGAGACTGCTGACAGGGCAGAGAAAATGGCGTCAGGCACGGCTGCAGGGGCTCTTGCTGCCTGGAGTGGTATTTATATTGCTCTCAACCCAGGCACACCTGGGGAGGGCTGGCCGGCACGGTTAGGCTGCCCAGCTCAGCCAATCATCACCCCTCAGGGGCTCACAGTTGCAGAAAATGGAAATTGCTGAACCGGCCAGGTCCAAGGAACAGGTGTGGGCTCCTGAGAGTCAGGATAGACAAGGGGCTGCAGCTTTGGCTTGTTTTCTAATCATTTTATCTGGCCCATGAGTGGGAGACAACTTCAAGAAAACCCTCTCCTAATGAGAGGAACCCAGGAGTCAGGGAGAGGAGGGGTGGGTGGTGGTTGGAGACAGAGGCCTGGTGCCCCGGGTGCAGTGGAAGTCTCTGGAAGACCAGGTGGAGGGAGGCCGCACAGAGTGATGCCCAGGGTCACAGACCTGTCGCAGCTGCTGTTTGTTAGTTCAAGTCCTGCTCTGAGGTGCTCTGTGTCAGCTCTGAGCGACAGGTGAGCTGGGGGTGCTCTGCAATGAGGGCTATGTGCACGGTTCCTGTGTGCCCAGCCCTGCCACGGTACCTGCAAGGGTAGCTCTGTATCCTGGGAGGGGCCTGACCACGAGAGCCCCGTGGGCTGGGGTGGGGGTGGGGTACCTGCCCAGGTGAGCTCCATATTCTGGGATTGGTCTGACCACGAGAGCCCCATGGGCTGCTGGGGACCTGGTAAAGGATGTCAGGACAGTCAGTGAAGCCACCGAGGATATACCTCCAGTTGCTCCTAATTCCTACACCCTGCTGGTCATTCTACCAACCACCAGGACATGGTATTCTGTATTAGTCTTCAATGATGCCTTCTTTTGTATTCCATTAGTCCCAGAGTCACAAGAAATTTTGGCTTGTGAGTGGCAGGACTCAACATACAACTAAAACAATACTTCCGGGCCGTCTTGCCCCAAGGGTGCAAAAATTCCCACACCATTTTTGGGGAAACCTTAGCTAAAGACCTAAAAGTTCTACCTCTGGAAAAGGAAACCCTCCTTCAGTACGCAGACGACATTCTGATCGCCAGCCCTACTAAGGAGGCCTCTGAACTACCAAGCCAATAAAGGATAGAAGTTGTCCAAGAAAAAGCTCAAATATCACAGACTGCGGTGACCTGCCTGGGCTTCATTCTCACAGAAGGTCAGAGAAGCCCATCCCAGGAAAGGGAAGAAACCATTTTCGGCCTTACTCCTTTCTAAAACTAGAAGACAGCTTAGGGGTTCCTGGGGAGGCCAGGGTTTGCTGCTTCTGGATCCCTAACTGCAGTCTACTAGCTGGGCCATTATATGAAACACTGAAAGGAAAAGATGATGATCCTTTTGAATAGAATCCAGAAGTGGCCTTTCAAGAATGGAAAGAGCAGTCAATTCAGACCCTTGCCCTGGAACTCCCTAATTTAGCTAAACCCTTTGACCTTTACATTCCTGGTGAAAGGTGAATCGCCATTGGAGAATTAGTGCAAAAACTGGGACCACTTGAAATGGAACAATGCAAGAATGCCATCCAGGTAGGATAAACTATGGTCACCAAGGGGCTTGGCCCACTGCCGCATCTGGCCAAGATACTGGCAGTATCTAAAAACCTGGAAATCAGCAGCCCAAAAGGCCACCTCCCTCCTAAGGGAAAAGGACCCCACGTGGTGATCCTAACCACCAACCATGCCCTGAAGTTGCAGGGTTTGCTCCGTGGGCACACCAACCTCGAGTGAGGAGGCCCTCCAACTCCAACATCCAGAGAGATAACCGGGGGCAACAGGACACCATGACGACTCGTGTGAACATCACTTGACCTGGAGTTTCTCTCATAAAACAACAAGAGTGTGTCCCAAAAGAGTAGACTACTGCTTGCAGGACTTACTGTACCCAGAGGGGAGCTAATAATCTTGGCGGGGGAACCGTATATCACACTGTCACCATAGAAAAGCCTACAGACACCGTGATGATGGTGGCCAATAAGACTGGCTGGACTCCTGTTTACTTCAAAAGGCTGTTGACTCAGTGGCCATCATGGTCCTTGATCACCACTGACCCTGGACTGTCTGGGAGTTGAGCGGGCAGGGCTCTGACACCTGGTGCTGTTTGTACGTTAATTCAGGGGCCTAATTGAAGACAGCGCAGACTACTGGTCAGAGCATCTAGGCTGGCAGAAACGGTCAGCCTAAGGTGGCCGAACAAATGTGGGGCGGGGTGAAACCGGCCCCCACAGCGTCTCTGCACATCTCTTTCCTGGACCCTTAAAGGTCATTAGAATCTATAACGCTTCCAATGCTGGTGCTCAGGTGGACGAGCAGGGAGGCAGGGGGCCTGGGGACAATCAACGTCACCTGGAGGCTGCTGGGGAGAAGCTCTGACCCTCGCCCCTTGGTATGAGGGCTCCCAACTCAGCACTCAGCAGTTACAGAAGAAGGGTCTGCACCCTCAGCACTCCAAGAATGAGGAACGGGACAAAAGGCAGAGGAGGGGTTTGTCCCCAGCAAAGCCCATTAAAAATCCCTGGGAGATAAAAATAGAATCTGGGCAATAAAGTCAAGTCTAACCTTTTTTATCCTTTGTGCTTTGTCTAATTTCATGTGCTCCTAGGGTCCCGCATGCAGAGGTTCCACACCCGGCACTTCAGACCAGATTTCCTAGTGCAGAATGGCTGGGTCGACACCTCAGCTCCTGGGGCCCAGTGCAGACTCCGCGATATAGAGCCTGAGCTGCAGCCAACCCGGCCCTCGAGAGCTCCGCCCCCTCCCTCCCACTGACTCTGACAGGATCTCTACACAGCAGCCCAGCCCACAGCCCACGGGGTAGTGCATGCTCTCACCTCTCCATTCTCTGATCAAAATATAAAGTTTCCTTTGCTTGTGAACCAAACTCAGTCTCGATCTGTTGGCCCCAATGACACTGCGCAGGGGGACACTTGTTGAGGTCCACTCTGGAGGATCAGTAACAGAAATTGAGACTATTGTAACCTCAATGAACAGATGTGTGAGCCAAACTGTAGTTAACATAGAACAGTGTATAAGGCTCGGGTAAAATAAGATGTTTCTAACGTTTCCATTGGATATTTCCATCACTTTATTATAAGCAAGTTCAGTGAAAAGGTTTGTCTTATTTGTCAGGTCAATATTAGAGAAACGAAGTGATTTCTTTCCAAGGATGTACATCTAATAATCTTGGTTAAAGCTTCAATCTTGTTTTAAATGCTTTTCCATTGAAAATGATACCTCTCTTTCAGCTCCCCCATTTCTGAGAAGTATAAAATCTTATAATTTATTATTACCAAAGGGGAAAGGTCGGAGGAGGGATAAATTAACAGTTTGGGATTAACACATACACACTGCTATGTATAAAATAGATCATCAACAAGGAACTACTGTATAGCACAGGGAACTACACTCAACATTTTGCAATAACCTATAAGGGGAAATAATCTGAAAAAGAATAGATATTTTTATTGACATCATCTATCAATGACAGTTAAAGTGTAACCTAAGGGAAGCTGGTGGTGAGTGCTTCTGACCCTGAAGACTTCAATCATCTAAAGTTTGGACTCTGCCTACTTCCCAAGGCCCTTAATGAACATATGTGTAGCCGTAGCTTAAAAAATTCCCCAGTTTGGGTTTCGGGGAGACACTGATTTTGAAAAAGCCCTGGTGTTCTCCTTACATGAATGGGACTCTTCCTACTGCTAAAACATGTCTGTCACACCCAGAGGATGGTATACCGTCTGATCGGGAAGAGTTTGGAAAAGGCATCTCATCTCCTCATCTCCTGGTGCTCGGGTTCACCCATCCAGCGTCTTTACTAACAGTCTCCCCACTTGGAGATGGCAGCACTGTCAACATCCTGTTGCGTACAGTTTGGAATTTGTCCAGAGGATGAAGCGGAAGGATGAGGAACAATGAGAGACAAGTCCTAGGTGTTCAGACAGGCACATGTCACTCTAATTTCCAATCAGGAAGACGAATTGACCAAAGGCTAGGGTTGCCCATGGAAACAGTATAGGGCTTGAGGAAATCCCGCTGCTTTGTGGCCAGTTCCCATAAACACAAGTTGAACAATGGAACTCAGGGACAGTAAAATTCACGAAACTGCAGAGTTGAAAATATCCATCACTGAAAAATGTCTTGAGGAAAGTCAGAGAAAAGGACTTGTAAGCAAGGGAGAATGGCAGGAAAGGGATTTGAGGAGGTAGAAAGGACTCACCATTAAGCACAAGAAAAGGAGCTGAACATTGCCAACATTGCAGTTGGCCAAAAAGGGTGTATGCGTTTTTTTCTGTATATATTCAAGAAAAGGGCATACACTTTTTTAGCCAACCAAACAGGTGGGCACTGGAAGTCAATACTACAAGAGATATCACTTCGCATCAGTCAGAAGAGCCATCCTCATAAAGCGTAAACAACAGAAATGCAGGACAGGGCAAGGAGAAGAGGGAGCCCTGTGAGACTTATAGTGGAAATATATATTGCCAACGGCCATTCTGGAGAAGTGTATTGTGTTTACTAAAGCATCTAAAAAATGAGCTACAGAGCATAGGGCACTTGCACTCATGGGCGTATATCTTGGGAAAAACAAAAATCGAGAGGACACAGGCACCCCAATGTTTACCCCCTCTCTGTTTAAAAGATCCTCGACTAGGATATAACTTAAATGTCTCTGGAGAGAAAAAATGGATAGAGATGTGGTACTTAGGTAGAGTGGAATATTATTCAGCCTGGAAATCAATGAAATATGGCCAGTTGTAACAACTCCGGAGGAGTTACGTATGATCATTCTAAGTGACATAATTCAAAAAGATAAAGACACATATCATAAGATATCACTTAAAGGTGGAATCCAAAATGGCTACACATGAAATAAATTACAAAACAAAAACATAGTCAAATATGTAGAAAACACGCATAAGGCTGCTAAACGGGAAAGGTGGGGAGGGGTGAGGCATCATCCAGGAGGTTGAAATTAGCAAAGATACCATTCCAAATACCAAACTGATAATCAACAAGGCCTACACGGTAGCTAAAAGAACTGCACTCAGCACACTCAAGTCACCGGAAAAGATATATACGACTGGTAAGAATCTGAAAAAGAATTTACTGATGTCTCTCTGTACGTGAATCAAGTGGATGTACAGCAGCAAGAAACAGAGCTTTGAAAATCAGCTGTAACCAATATAGTAATAAATTGAAAAAAATAAACGACAGAGAGACAGAGAAAACCTCTTACAACTTTTCCTCAGGGCCGGTGATGCAACATGGATTGAACACATCTAGACCCACAGCAGGATGAGACATAAGGCTGGAAACTGTTTGCACTAAGAGAAATGTGAGGTTGGGTGAGGAAATGCACACCCTTTAAAGTAATACTACCTGGTACCCATTCAATGGGTCCCAAATCTGCAGGTTCAAAGGATCTTCCTACAGCTAAAACATGCATGGAAAACCCAGAGGACTGTACACCATGTGATCGGGAGATGTGTCTAAAATGCAGCTCATTTATCCTCTCCTGGTGCTCCTGTTCACCATTCCAGCCACGTTACTTAGAATCTCCCCACTTGGAGAATCAGCACATTTCAACTTCTGTTTCACACATTTTGCAAATTGTGAGGAGGATGAACAGGAAGAGGGGGAACCAATGAGAGAATAGTTGTAGGGGTTTGGACGGGCACATATCACTCTAATTTCCCATTAAGAATAAGAATTGAAAAAAGGCTCAGCCCGCCTCGCCCGAGCCAAAATAGGGCCTGAAGCAATCCTGCGGCTTTGAGGCCAGCTCACAAAAGAGCAACTTAAAAAATGGAGCTCAGGGTCACTGCAATTCACAAACCTGCAGAGTTATAAATGAAAACTAACGTCCAAAAATATGTTGAGGTAAGGCAAAGAAGAGGATCTGAATGCAAGACAGAATTGCAAGAAACAGATTTCAAGAGATAGATTGGACTCGTCTTTAAAGCACATGAAAAGCGGCAGAATTTCGACAATGATGCAGTTGGCCCAAAAGGGCGTATGCGTTTTTTCCTGATTATATCCAGGAAAAAACGCATACACACTTTATGGGCAACGAAGCAAGCAAGCAATGCAAATGTGCACAACAAAGAAGTCTCATTACCCACTGGTCAAAAGGGCCATCCTAAAAAATTGTAAAAACCAGAAATGCAGGACAGGCCATGGAGAACAGGGAGCCTTTATACGCTGATGGGCAGTGTGTGAACTGCCGAGAGCCACTCTGGAGAAGTGTATGGTGGTTCCTAAATCATCTAAAAAACAGAGCTACAGAGCATAGGACACTTCCAATCATGGGAGTATATCTAGGGAAGTCTAAAAATCAACAAGACACAAGCACACCACAGTTTAGGGCTACTCTGTTTACAAGAACCTCAACTTCAGTACACCTTAAATATCCCAGGAAAGAGAACAATGGATAAAGAAGATGTGGTACTTATGTACAATGGAATATCTCTTCACCATGAAATCAATGTAATAAGGCTAGTAGAAGGATAAAGAGTGGATTTAGGTCCGATAATACTACTTGAAATTAGTCAAACAGAAAAAGAAACATATCATAAGATATCACTTATAGAGGGAGGGTAAATATGGCTGCACAAGAAATGAATTACAGAACAGAACAGTGTCTCACATTTAGAAAACACACTTATTTCAGCTTAAGGGGAAAGGAGAGGTGGGGTGATGCATAAAACCAGAGTTTGAAATTAGCACAGATACCGTTCAATAAACCAAATAGATATTAGACAAGATCTACACCTTGCTCAATGAACTGGCCTCAACACACCCTATACACCACAGAGAAATATATCTGAGTAATAAGAATCTTAAAACCCATGTATTGATATATCTCCATAAGGGAATCAAGTGTGTGCAGAGTGGCACAAACACAGCAGTGAAAATGAGCTAAACCCCATTATAGAAATAAATTTTAAAAACAAAACACAGAAACAATGAAAGAGAGAAAAATTCTTACAAAATTCGCTCAGGGGCTGTGATGCAACCTGGATTGACCACATATAAACCCACAGCTGGATAAGACATAAGGCTGGACACTTGGGGCTGAGAGGATTGGTGAGCTTTGGTGAGCAACTGCCAAAAGTTTAATGCAATACTTCATGCTACTCATTCCAAGGGTCCCAACACTCCAGGTTGAAGGGAATCTTCCTACAGCTAAACCATGCTTGGGAAACCCAGCGACTGGTATACCATATGATCGGGAAAGGTTTCTAAAATGCACCTCATTTTTCCTCTCCTGGGGCTCCGGATCGATATTCCAGCTGCTTTACTAAAATATCCCCACATGGACAGTCAATGCCTTTAAGTTCTGGTATCGCACAGTCTGCAGTTAGTGTGGAGGACGAATGGGAATAGGGGGAACCAGTGAGAAACTAGCTGTAGCGGTTTCAATGGGCACATGTCACTCTAATTTCATATCAGTAAGAAGAATAAACCAAAGGCACAGCAAGGTGCCCCAGAAGAACAATAGGGCCTGAAGGAATCCTGTGGTTATGAGGCAAGATCACAAAAATAAGAGCTGAAAAATGGAGTTAAGGGCCACTGCAATTCAAAACCTGCAGAGTTATGAAGGCCAACTATTTTCAAAAAATATATTGAGGTAAGGCTAAGAAGAGGCATTGAAAGCAAGGCAGAATTGCAGGAAACCGATTTCAGGAGGTAGACTGGAATTGCATTTAAAGCATAGGAAAAGAGGCAGAACGTCCACAATGATGCACTTGGCCAAAAAGGGCGTATGCATTTTTTCCTGAATATATTTAGGAAAAAAGGCAAACGCACTTTTTGGCGAACCAAGCAAGCTTGCAAAGGAAATCTGCACTGCAATGAAGTCTCACTTCCCCCCAGTCAAAAGTGCCATCTGAAAAAAGTGTAAAATCCAGAAAGGCAGGACAGGCCATGGAGAACTGGGAGCCTTGTTATGCTGATGGGCGGGATGTAAATTGCCAAGAGCCACTCCGGTTAAGTGTATGGTGTTTCCTGAAACATCTAAAAAACAAAGCAACGGAGCCTAGGGCACTTCCACTTATGGTCCTATAGCTTAGGGAAATTAAAATCAAAAAGACACAGCCACCCCAAAGTTTGGGACGGCTCTGTTTACAAGAACCTCATTTTCGGTACAAGTTCAATATCGCAGAAAGCGAAAAATGGATAAAGAAGTTGTGGTACTTACGTACAATGCAATATCACACAGCAATGAAATCTATGTCATCAGGCCCGTAACAGCATAATGAGTGGATTCAGGTATGATGATTCTAACTGAAATAAGTCACACAGAAAAAGAAACATCATAAGATATCACTAATACACGGAATGTAAACTTGGCTACACAGGAACTGGATTACAAATCAGAACAGGGTCTCAAATTTAGAAAACCAACTAATGCTTGCTTAAGGGGAAAGGTGAGTTGGGGTGCTGCATAAAACCTGAGATTGAAATGAGCACAGATAAAGTTCCTTAAGCCAAATATGGAATAGACAAGAGCTACTCCTTGCTCAACGAAATGGACTCAACACCCCATATTAAACGCCTAAGAATGTACCTGACTAGTAAGTATCTTAAAACCTATGGATTGCTATGTCTCTGAAAGATAATCAAGAGTGTGTACAGGGGCATAAACGCAGCAGTGATAGGATTGGAGAGGTTCGGTGAGCAAATGAAGACCCTTTGAAGTCATATTGCATGGTACCCATTCCACAGGTCTCAACTCTACAGGTTTAAGGGATTCTTCCTTCAGCTAAAACATGCACGTGGAACCCAGAGTATGATCAACCATGGGATCGGGAGACGTGTTCAAATATGTCTCAGTTCTCGTCCCCTGGTACTCGGGTGCAACATTCCAGACGCTTTACTAACACTCTCCCGACTTGGAGAGTCAGTGCCTTTAACCTCCTGTTTGGCCCAGTTTGCAATTTCTGCGGAAGATGAACAGGAATAGGGAGAGCCAAAGAGAGACTAGCTGGAGGAGTCTAGACGGGCAAATTTAACTCTCATTTCCCACCAGGAAGAGGAATTAACCAAAGGCTCAGCGTGCCGTGCCGGAACCAGATTAGGGCCTGAAGCAATCCTGCGGTGTTGCGGCCAGCTCACAAGAAAGCGAGTTGAAGAAAGGAGCTCAGGGGCAGTGTAATTCACAAACCTGCAGAGTTATAAATGACAGCTATCGTCCAAAAATATACTGAAGTAAGGCTGCCAAGAGGACTTGAAAGCGGGGCAGAATTGCAGGAAACCGATTTCAGGAGGTAGACTGGAATTGCATTTAAAGCATAGGAAAAGAGGCAGAACGTCCACAATGATGCACTTGGCCAAAAAGGGCGTATGCGTTTTTTCCTGAATATATTCAGGAAAAAACGCATACGCCCTTTTTGGCCAACCAAGCAAGCTTGCAAAGGAAATCTGCACTACAATGAAGTCTCACTTCCCCACGGTCAAAAGGGCCACCTGAAAAAAGTGTAAAATCCAGAAAGGCAGGACAGGCCATGGAGAACTGGGAGCCTTGTTATGCTGATGGGCGGGATGTAAATTGCCAACAGCCACTTGGGAGAAGTGTATGGTGTTTCCTGAAACATCTAAAAAACAAAGCAACAGAGCCTAGGGCACTTCCACTTATGGTCCTATAGCTTAGGGAAATTAAAATGCAAAAGACACAGCCACCCCAAAGTTTGGGACGGCTCTGTTTGCAAGAACCTCCTTTACCGTACAAGTTCAATAGCGCAGAAAGTGAAATATGGAAAAAGAAGTTGTGGAACTTACGTACAATGCAATATCACTCAGCAATGAAATCTATGTCATCAGGCCCGTAGCAGCATAATGAGTGGATTCAGGTATGATGATTCTAACTGAAATAAGTCACACAGAAAAAGAAACATCATAAGATATCACTAATACACGGAATGTAAACTTGGCTACACAGGAACTGGATTACAAATCAGAACAGTGTCTCAAATTTAGAAAACCAACTTATGCTTGCTTAAGCGAAAAGGTGAGTTGGGGTGCTGCATCAAACCAGAGATTGAAATGAGCACAGATAAAGTTCCTTAAGCCAAATATGGAATAGACAAGAGCTACTCCTTGCTCAACGAAATGGACTCAACACCCCATATTAAACGCCTAAGAATGTACCTGACTAGTAAGTATCTTAAAAGCTATGGATTGCTATGTCTCTGAAAGAGAATCAAGCGTGTGTACAGGGGCATAAACGCAGCAGTGATAGGATTGGAGAGGTTTGGTGAGCAAATGAAGACCCTTTGAAGTCATATTGCATGGAACCCATTCCACGGGTCTCAAGTCTCCAGGTTTAAGGGATGCTTCCTTCAGCTAAAACATGCATGTGGAACCCAGAGTATGTTCAACCGTGTGATCGGGAGACGTGTTCCAATATGTCTCAGTTCTCGTCCCCTGGTACTCGGGTGCAACATTCCAGATGCTTTACTAACACTCTCCCGACTTGGAAAGTCAGTGCCTTTAACCTCCTGTTTGGCCCATTTGCAATTTCTGCGGAAGATGAACAGGAATAGGGAGAACCAATGAGAGACTAGGTGGAGGTGTCTGGACGGGCAAATTTAACTCTCATTTCCCACCAGGAAGAGGAATTAACCAAAGGCTCAGCGTGCCGTGCCGGAACCAGATTAGGGCCTGAAGCAATCCTGCGGTGTTGCGGCCAGCTCACAAGAAAGCGAGTTGAAGAAAGGAGCTCAGGGGCACTGTAATTCACAAACCTGCAGAGTTATAAATGACAGCTATCGTCCAAAAATATACTGAAGTAAGGCTGCCAAGAGGACTTGAAAGCGGGGCAGAATTGCAGGAAACCGATTTCAGGAGGTAGACTGGAATTGCATTTAAAGCATAGGAAAAGAGGCAGAACGTCCACAATGATGCACTTGGCCAAAAAGGGCGTATGCGTTTTTTCCTGAATATATTCAGGTAAAAACGCATACGCCCTTTTTGGCCAACCAAGCAAGCTTGCAAAGGAAATCTGCACTACAATGAAGTCTCACTTCCCCCCGCTCAAAAGGGCCATCTGAAAAAAGTGTAAAATCCAGAAAGGCAGGACAGGCCATGGAGAACTGGGAGCCTTGTTATGCTGATGGGTGGGATGTAAATTGCCAACAGCCACTCGGGAGAGGTGTATGGTGTTTCCTGAAACATCTAAAAAACAAAGCAACAGAGCCTAGGGCACTTCCACTTATGGTCCTATAGCTTAGGGAAATTAAAATCAAAAAGACACAGCCACCCCAAAGTTTGGGACGGCTCTGTTTACAAGAACCTCGTTTACGGTACAAGTTCAATATCGCAGAAAGTGAAAAATGGATAAAGAAGTTGTGGTACTTACGTACAATGCAATATCACTCAGCAATGAAATCTATGTCATCAGGCCCGTAGCAGCATAATGAGTGGATTCAGGTATGATGATTCTAACTGAAATAAGTCACACAGAAAAAGAAACATCATAAGATATCACTAATACACGGGATGTAAACTTGGCTACACAGGAACTGGATTACAAAACAGAACAGGGTCTCAAATTTAGAAAACCAACTTATGCTTGCTTAAGGGGAAAGGTGAGTTGGGGTGCTGCATAAAACCAGAGATTGAAATGAGCACAGACAAAGTTCCTTAAGCCAAATATAGAATAGACAAAAAGTACTCCTTGCTCAACGAAATGGACTCAACACCTCATATTAAACGCCTAAGAATGTACCTGACTAGTAAGTATCTTAAAACCTATGGATTGCTATGTCTCTGAAAGACAATGAAGCGTGTGTACAGGGGCATAAACGCAGCAGTGATAGGATTGGAGAGGTTCGGTGAGCAAATGAAGACCCTTTGAAGTCATATTGCATGGTACCCATTCCACGGGGCTCAACTCTCCAGGTTTAAGGGATTCTGTCTTCAGGTAAAACATGCACGTGGAACCCAGAGTATGATCAACAGTGTGATCGGGAGACATGTTCCAATATGTCTCAGTTCTCGTCCCCTGGTACTCAGGTGCAACATTCCAGATGCTTTACTAACACTCTCCCGACTTGGAGAGTCAGTGCCTTTAACCTCCTGTTTGGCCCATTTGCAATTTCTGAGGAAGATGAACAGGAATAGGGAGAACCAATGAGAGACTAGGTGGAGGTGTCTGGACGGGCAAATTTAACTCTCATTTCCCACGAGGAAGAGGAATTAACCAAAGGCTCAGTGTGCCGTGCCGGAACCAGATTTGGGCCTGAAGCAATCCTGCAGTGTTGCGGCCAGCTCACAAGAAAGCGAGTTGAAGAAAGGAGCTCATGGGCACTGTAATTCACAAACCTGCAGAGTTATAAATGACAGCTATCGTCCAAAAATATACTGAAGTAAGGCTGCCAAGAGGACTTGAAAGCGGGGCAGAATTGCAGGAAACCGATTTCAGGAGGTAGACTGGAATTGCATTTAAAGCATAGGAAAAGAGGCAGAACGTCCACAATGATGCACTTGGCCAAAAAGGGCGTATGCGTTTTTTCCTGAATATATTCAGGAAAAAACGCATACGCCCTTTTTGGCCAACCAAGCAAGCTTGCAAAGGAAATCTGCACTACAATGAAGTCTCACTTCCCCCCAGTCAAAAGGGCCATCTGAAAAAAGTGTAAAATCCAGAAAGGCAGGACAGGCCATGGAGAACTGGGAGCCTTGTTATGCTGAGGGGCGGGATGTAAATTGCCAACAGCCACTCGGAAGAGGTGTATGGTGTTTCCTGAAACATCTAAAAAACAAAGCAACAGAGCCTAGGGCACTTCCACTTATGGTCCTATAGCTTAGGGAAATTAAAATCAAAAAGACACAGCCACCCCAAAGTTTGGGACGGCTCTGTTTACAAGAACCTCATTTACGTTACAAGTTCAATAGCGCAGAAAGTGAAAAATGGATAAAGAAGTTGTGGTACTTACGTACAATGCAATATCACTCAGCAATGAAATCTATGTCATCAGGCCCGTAGCAGCATAATGAGTGGATTCAGGTATGATGATTCTAACTGAAATAAGTCACACAGAAAAAGAAACATCATAAGATATCACTAATACACGGGATGTAAACTTGGCTACACAGGAACTGGATTACAAAACAGAACAGGGTCTCAAATTTAGAAAACCAACTTATGCTTGCTTAAGGGGAAAGGTGAGTTGGGGTGCTGCATAAAACCAGAGATTGAAATGAGCACAGATAAAGTTCCTTAAGCCAAATATGGAATAGACAAGAACTACTCCTTGCTCAACGAAATGGACTCAACACCCCATATTAAACGCCTAAGAATGTACCTGACTAGTAAGTATCTTAAAACCTATGGATTGCTATGTCTCTGAAAGAAAATCAAGCGTGTGTACAGGGGCATAAACGCAGCAGTGATAGGATTGGAGAGGTTCGGTGAGCAAATGAAGACCCTTTGAAGTCATATTGCATGGTACCCATTCCACGGGTCTCAACTCTCCAGGTTTAAGGGATTCTTCCTTCAGCTAAAACATGCACGTGGAACCCAGAGTATGATCAACCGTTTGATCGGGAGACGTGTTCCAATATGTCTCAATTCTCGTCCCCTGGTACTCGGGTGTAACATTCCAGAGGCTTTACTAACACTCTCCCGACTTGGAGAGTCAGTGCCTTTAACCTCCTGTTTGGCCCATTTGCAATTTCTGAGGAAGATGAACAGGAATAGGGAGAACCAATGAGAGACTAGCTGGAGGTGTCTGGACGGGCAAATTTGACTCTCATTTCCCACCAGGAAGAGGAATTAACCAAAGGCTCAGCGTGCCGTGCCGGAACCAGATTCGGGCCTGAAGCAATCCTGCGGTGTTGCGGCCAGCTCACAAGAAAGCGAGTTGAAGAAAGGAGCTCAGGGGCACTGTAATTCACAAACCTGCAGAGTTATAAATGACAGCTATCGTCCAAAAATATACTGAAGTAAGGCTGCCAAGAGGACTTGAAAGCGGGGCAGAATTGCAGGAAACCGATTTCAGGAGGTAGACTGGAATTGCATTTAAAGCATAGGAAAAGAGGCAGAACGTCCACAATGATGCACTTGGCCAAAAAGGGCGTATGCGTTTTTTCCTGAATATATTCAGGAAAAAACGCATACGCCCTTTTTGGCCAACCAAGCAAGCTTGCAAAGGAAATCTGCACTACAATGAAGTCTCACTTCCCCCTGGTCAAAAGGGCCATCTGAAAAAAGTGTAAAATCCAGAAAGGCAGGACAGGCCATGGAGAACTGGGAGCCTTGTTATGCTGATGGGCGGGATGTAAATTGCCAACAGCCACTCGGGAGAGGTGTATGGTGTTTCCTGAAACATCTAAAAAACAAAGCAACAGAGCCTAGGGCACTTCCACTTATGGTCCTATAGCTTAGGGAAATTAAAATCAAAAAGACACAGCCACCCCAATGTTTGGGACGGCTCTGTTTACAAGAAACTCGTTTACGGTACAAGTTCAATATCGCAGAAAGTGAAAAATGGATAAAGAAGTTGTGGTACTTACGTACAATGCAATATCACTCAGCAATGAAATCTATGTCATCAGGCCCGTAGCAGCATAATGAGTGGATTCAGGTATGATGATTCTAACTGAAATAAGTCACACAGAAAAAGAAACATCATAAGATATCACTAATACACGGGATGTAAACTTGGCTACACAGGAACTGGATTACAAAACAGAACAGGGTCTCAAATTTAGAAAACCAACTTATGCTTGCTTAAGGGGAAAGGTGAGTTGGGGTGCTGCATAAAACCAGAGATTGAAATGAGCACAGATAAAGTTCCTTAAGCCAAATATAGAATAGACAAGAACTACTCCTTGCTCAACGAAATGGACTCAACACCCCATATTAAACGCCTAAGAATGTACCTGACTAGTAAGAATTTTCAAACCTATGGATTGCTATGTCTCTGAAAGAAAATCAAGCGTGTGTACAGGGGCATAAACGCAGCAGTGATAGGATTGGAGAGGTTCGGTGAGCAAATGAAGACCCTTTGAAGTCATATTGCATGGTACCCATTCCACGGGGCTCAACTCTCCAGGTTTAAGGGATTCTGTCTTCAGGTAAAACATGCACGTGGAACCCAGAGTATGATCAACAGTGTGATCGGGAGACATGTTCCAATATGTCTCAGTTCTCGTCCCCTGGTACTCAGGTGCAACATTCCAGATGCTTTACTAACACTCTCCCGACTTGGAGAGTCAGTGCCTTTAACCTCCTGTTTGGCCCATTTGCAATTTCTGAGGAAGATGAACAGGAATAGGGAGAACCAATGAGAGACTAGCTGGAGGTGTCTGGACGGGCAAATTTAACTCTCATTTCCCACCAGGAAGAGGAATTAACCAAAGGCTCAGCGTGCCATGCCGGAACCAGATTAGGGCCTGAAGCAATCCTGCGGTGTTGCGGCCAGCTCACAAGAAAGCGAGTTGAAGAAAGGAGCTCAGGGGCACTGTAATTCACAAACCTGCAGAGTTATAAATGACAGCTATCGTCCAAAAATATACTGAAGTAAGGCTGCCAAGAGGACTTGAAAGCGGGGCAGAATTGCAGGAAACCGATTTCAGGAGGTAGACTGGAATTGCATTTAAAGCATAGGAAAAGAGGCAGAACGTCCACAGTGATGCACTTGGCCAAAAAGGGCGTATGCGTTTTTTCCTGAATATATTCAGGAAAAAACGCATACGCCCTTTTTGGCCAACCAAGCAAGCTTGCAAAGGAAATCTGCACTACAATGAAGTCTCACTTCCCCCCAGTCAAAAGGGCCATCTGAAAAAAGTGTAAAATCCAGAAAGGCAGGACAGGCCATGGAGAACTGGGAGCCTTGTTATGCTGATGCCGGGATGTAAATTGCCAAGAGCCACTAGGGAGAGGTGTACGGTGTTTCCTGAAACATCTAAAAAACAAAGCAACAGAGCCTAGGGCACTTCCACTTATGGTCCTGTAGCTTGGGAAATTAAAATCTGAAAGACACAGCCACCCCAAAGTTTGGGACGGCTCTGTTTACAAGAACCTCGTTTACGGTACAAGTTCAATATCGCAGAAAGTGAAAAATGGATAAAGAAGTTGTGGTACTTACGTACAATGCAATATCACTCAGCAATGAAATCTATGTCATCAGGCCCATAGCAGCATAATGAGTGGATTCAGGTATGATGATTCTAACTGAAATAAGTCACACAGAAAAAGAAACATCATAAGATATCACTAATACACGGAATGTAAACTTGGCTACACAGGAACTGGATTACAAAACAGAACAGGATCTCAAATTTAGAAAACCAACTTATGCTTGCTTAAGGGGAAAGGTGAGTTGGGGTGCTGCATAAAACCAGAGATTGAAATGAGCACAGATAAAGTTCCTTAAGCCAAATATGGAATAGACAAGAACTACTCCTTGCTCAACGAAATGGACTCAACACCCCATATTAAACGCCTAAGAATGTACCTGACTAGTAAGTAGCTTAAAACCTATGGATTGCTATGTCTCTGAAAGAAAATCAAGCGTGTGTACAGGGGCATAAACGCAGCAGTGATAGGATTGGAGAGGTTCGGTGAGCAAATGAAGACCCTTTGAAGTCATATTGCATGGTACCCATTCCACGGGGCTCAACTCTCCAGGTTTAAGGGATTCTTCCTTCAGCTAAAACATGCACGTGGAACCCAGAGTATGATCAACCGTGTGATCGGGAGACGTGTTCCAATATGTCTCAATTCTCGTCCCCTGGTACTCGGGTGTAACATTCCAGACGCTTTACTAACACTCTCCCGACTTGGAGAGTCAGTGCCTTTAACCTCCTGTTTGGCCCATTTGCAATTTCTGCGGAAGATGAACAGGAATAGGGAGAACCAATGAGAGACTAGCTGGAGGTGTCTGGACGGGCAAATTTAACTCTCATTTCCCACCAGGAAGAGGAATTAACCAAAGGCTCAGCGTGCCGTGCCGGAACCAGATTAGGGCCTGAAGCAATCCTGCGGTGTTGCGGCCAGCTCACAAGAAAGCGAGTTGAAGAAAGGAGCTCAGGGGCACTGTAATTCACAAACCTGCAGAGTTATAAATGACAGCTATCGTCCAAAAATATACTGAAGTAAGGCTGCCAAGAGGACTTGAAAGCGGGGCAGAATTGCAGGAAACCGATTTCAGGAGGTAGACTGGAATTGCATTTAAAGCATAGGAAAAGAGGCAGAACGTCCACAATGATGCACTTGGCCAAAAAGGGCGTATGCGTTTTTTCCTGAATATATTCAGGAAAAAACGCATACGCCCTTTTTGGCCAACCAAGCAAGCTTGCAAAGGAAATCTGCACTACAATGAAGTCTCACTTCCCCCCGGTCAAAAGGGCCATCTGAAAAAAGTGTAAAATCCAGAAAGGCAGGACAGGCCATGGAGAACTGGGAGCCTTGTTATGCTGATGGGCGGGATGTAAATTGCCAACAGCCACTCGGGAGAGGTGTATGGTGTTTCCTGAAACATCTAAAAAACAAAGCAACAGAGCCTAGGGCACTTCCACTTATGGTCCTATATCTTAGGGAAATTAAAATCAAAAAGACACAGCCACCCCAATGTTTGGGACGGCTCTGTTTAAAAGAAACTCGTTTACGGTACAAGTTCAATATCGCAGAAAGTGAAAAATGGATAAAGAAGTTGTGGTACTTACGTACAATGCAATATCACTCAGCAATGAAATCTATGTCATCAGGCCCGTAGCAGCATAATGAGTGGATTCAGGTATGATGATTCTAACTGAAATAAGTCACACAGAAAAAGAAACATCATAAGATATCACTAATACACGGGATGTAAACTTGGCTACACAGGAACTGGATTACAAAACAGAACAGAGTCTCAAATTTAGAAAACCAACTTATGCTTGCTTAAGGGGAAAGGTGAGTTGGGGTGCTGCATAAAACCAGAGATTGAAATGAGCACAGATAAAGTTCCTTAAGCCAAATATGGAATAGACAAGAACTACTCCTTGCTCAACGAAATGGACTCAACACCCCATATTAAACGCCTAAGAATGTACCTGACTAGTAAGAATTTTAAAACCTATGGATTGCTATGTCTCTGAAAGAAAATCAAGCGTGTGTACAGGGGCATAAACGCAGCAGTGATAGGATTGGAGAGGTTCGGTGAGCAAATGAAGACCCTTTGAAGTCATATTGCATGGTACCCATTCCACGGGTCTCAACTCTCCAGGTTTAAGGGATTCTTCCTTCAGGTAAAAGATGCACGTGGAACCCAGAGTATGATCAACCGTGTGATCGGGAGACGTGTTCCAATATGTCTCAGTTCTCATCCCCTGGTACTCGGGTGCAACATTCCAGACGCTTTACTAACACTCTCCCGACTTGGAGAGTCAGTGCCTTTAACCTCCTGTTTGGCCCATTTGCAATTTCTGAGGAAGATGAACAGGAATAGGGAGAACCAATGAGAGACTAGCTGGAGGTGTCTGGACGGGCAAATTTAACTCTCATTTCCCACCAGGAAGAGGAATTAACCAAAGGCTCAGCGTGCCGTGCCGGAACCAGATTAGGGCCTGAAGCAATCCTGCGGTGTTGCGGCCAGCTCCCAAGAAAGCGAGTTGAAGAAAGGAGCTCAGGGGCACTGTAATTCACAAACCTGCAGAGTTATAAATGACAGCTATCGTCCAAAAATATACTGAAGTAAGGCTGCCAAGAGGACTTGAAAGCGGGGCAGAATTGCAGGAAACCGATTTCAGGAGGTAGACTGGAATTGCATTTAAAGCATAGGAAAAGAGGCAGAACGTCCACAATGATGCACTTGGCCAAAAAGGGCGTATGCGTTTTTTCCTGAATATATTCAGGAAAAAACGCATACGCCCTTTTTGGCCAACCAAGCAAGCTTGCAAAGGAAATCTGCACTACAATGAAGTCTCACTTCCCCCCGGTCAAAAGGGCCATCTGAAAAAAGTGTAAAATCCAGAAAGGCAGGACAGGCCATGGAGAACTGGGAGCCTTGTTATGCTGATGGGCGGGATGTAAATTGCCAACAGCCACTTGGGAGAGGTGTATGGTGTTTCCTTAAACATCTAAAAAACAAAGCAACAGAGCCTAGGGCACTTCCACTTATGGTCCTGTAGCTTGGGAAATTAAAATCAGAAAGACACAGCCACCCCAAAGTTTGGGACGGCTCTGTTTACAAGAACCTCGTTTACGGTACAAGTTCAATATCGCAGAAAGTGAAAAATGGATAAAGAAGTTGTGGTACTTACGTACAATGCAATATCACTCAGCAATGAAATCTATGTCATCAGGCCCATAGCAGCATAATGAGTGGATTCAGGTATGATGATTCTAACTGAAATAAGTCACACAGAAAAAGAAACATCATAAGATATCACTAATACACGGAATGTAAACTTGGCTACACAGGAACTGGATTACAAAACAGAACAGGGTCTCAAATTTAGGAAACCAACTTATGCTTGCTTAAGGGGAAAGGTGAGTTGGGGTGCTGCATAAAACCAGAGATTGAAATGAGCACAGATAAAGTTCCTTAAGCCAAATATGGAATAGACAAGAACTACTCCTTGCTCAACGAAATGGACTCAACAGCCCATATTAAACGCCTAAGAATGTACCTGACTAGTAAGTATCTTAAAACCTATGGATTGCTATGTCTCTGAAAGAGAATCAAGCGTGTGTACAGGGGCATAAACGCAGCAGTGATAGGATTGGAGAGGTTCGGTGAGCAAATGAAGACCCTTTGAAGTCATATTGCTTGGTACCCATTCCACGGGTCTCAACTCTCCAGGTTTAAGGGATTCTTCCTTCAGGTAAAACATGCACGTGGAACCCAGAGTATGATCAACCGTGTGATCGGGAGACGTGTTCCAATATGTCTCAATTCTCGTCCCCTGGTACTCGGGTGTAACATTCCAGACGCTTTACTAGCACTCTCCCTACTTGGAGAGTCAGTGCCTTTAACCTCCTGTTTGGCCCATTTGCAATTTCTGCGGAAGATGAACAGGAATAGGGAGAACCAATGAGAGACTAGCTGGAGGTGTCTGGACGGGCAAATTTAACTCTCATTTCCCACCAGGAAGAGGAATTAACCAAAGGCTCAGCGTGCCGTGCCGAAACCAGATTAGGGCCTGAAGCAATCCTGCGGTGTTGCGGCCAGCTCACAAGAAAGCGAGTTGAAGAAAGGAGTTCAGGGGCACTGTAATTCACAAACCTGCAGAGTTATAAATGACAGCTATCGTCCAAAAATATACTGAAGTAAGGCTGCCAAGAGGACTTGAAAGCGGGGCAGAATTGCAGGAAACCGATTTCAGGAGGTAGACTGGAATTGCATTTAAAGCATAGGAAAAGAGGCAGAACGTCCACAATGATGCACTTGGCCAAAAAGGGCGTATGCGTTTTTTCCTGAATATATTCAGGAAAAAACGCATACGCCCTTTTTGGCCAACCAAGCAAGCTTGCAAAGGAAATCTGCACTACAATGAAGTCTCACTTCCCCCCGGTCAAAAGGGCCATCTGAAAAAAGTGTAAAATCCAGAAAGGCAGGACAGGCCATGGAGAACTGGGAGCCTTGTTATTCTGATGGGCGGGATGTAAATTGCCAACAGCCACTCTGGAGAGGTGTATAGTGTTTCCTGAAACATCTAAAAAACAAAGCAACACAGCCTAGGGCACTTCCACTTATGGTCCTATAGCTTAGGGAAATTAAAATCAAAAAGACACAGCCACCCCAAAGTTTGGGACGGCTCTGTTTACAAGAACCTCGTTTACGGTACAAGTTCAATATCGCAGAAAGTGAAAAATGGATAAAGAAGTTGTGGTACTTACGTACAATGCAATATCACTCAGCAATGAAATCTATGTCATCAGGCCCGTAGCAGCATAATGAGTGGATTCAGGTATGATGATTCTAACTGAAATAAGTCACACAGAAAAAGAAACATCATAAGATATCACTAATACACAGAATGTAAACTTGGCTACACAGGAACTGGATTACAAAACAGAACAGGGTCTCAAATTTAGGAAACCAACTTATGCTTGCTTAAGGGGAAAGGTGAGTTGGGGTGCTGCCTAAAACCAGAGATTGAAATGAGCACAGATAAAGTTCCTTAAGCCAAATATAGAATAGACAAGAACTACTCCTTGCTCAACGAAATGGACTCAACACCCCATATTAAACGCCTAAGAATGTACCTGACTAGTAAGAATTTTAAAACCTATGGATTGCTATGTCTCCGAAAGAAAATGAAGCGTGTGTACAGGGGCATAAACGCAGCAGTGATAGGATTGGAGAGGTTCGGTGAGCAAATGAAGACCCTTTGAAGTCATATTGCATGGTACCCATTCCACGGGGCTCAACTCTCCAGGTTTAAGGGATTCTTCCTTCAGCTAAAACATGCACGTGGAACCCAGAGTATGATCAACCGTGTGATCGGGAGACGTGTTCCAATATGTCTCAGTTCTCGTCCCCTGGTACTCGGGTGCAACATTCCAGACGCTTTACTAACACTCTCCCGACTTGGAGAGTCAGTGCCTTTAACCTCCTGTTTGGCCCATTTGCAATTTCTGAGGAAGATGAACAGGAATAGGGAGAACCAATGAGAGACTAGCTGGAGGTGTCTGGACGGGCAAATTTAACTCTCATTTCCCACGAGGAAGAGGAATTAACCAAAGGCTCAGCGTGCCGTGCCGGAACCAGATTAGGGCCTGAAGCAATCCTGCGGTGTTGCGGCCAGCTCCCAAGAAAGCGAGTTGAAGAAAGGAGCTCAGGGGCACTGTAATTCACAAACCTGCAGAGTTATAAATGACAGCTATCGTCCAAAAATATACTGAAGTAAGGCTGCCAAGAGGACTTGAAAGCGGGGCAGAATTGCAGGAAACCGATTTCAGGAGGTAGACTGGAATTGCATTTAAAGCATAGGAAAAGAGGCAGAACGTCCACAATGATGCACTTGGCCAAAAAGGGCGTATGCGTTTTTTCCTGAAATATATTCAGGAAAAAACGCATACGCCCTTTTTGGCCAACCAAGCAAGCTTGCAAAGGAAATCTGCACTACAATGAAGTCTCACTTCCCCCCGCTCAAAAGGGCCATCTGAAAAAAGTGTAAAATCCAGAAAGGCAGGACAGGCCATGGAGAACTGGGAGCCTTGTTATGCTGATGGGCGGGATGTAAATTGCCAACAGCCACTCGGGAGAGGTGTATGGTGTTTCCTGAAACATCTAAAAAACAAAGCAACAGAGCCTAGGGCACTTCCACTTATGGTCCTGTAGCTTGGGAAATTAAAATCAGAAAGACACAGCCACCCCAAAGTTTGGGACGGCTCTGTTTACAAGAACCTCGTTTACGGTACAAGTTCAATATCGCAGAAAGTGAAAAATGGATAAAGAAGTTGTGGTACTTACGTACAATGCAATATCACTCAGAAATGAAATCTATGTCATCAGGCCCATAGCAGCATAATGAGTGGATTCAGGTATGATGATTCTAACTGAAATAAGTCACACAGAAAAAGAAACATCATAAGATATCACTAATACACGGAATGTAAACTTGGCTACACAGGAACTGGATTACAAAACAGAACAGGGTCTCAAATTTAGAAAACCAACTTATGCTTGCTTAAGGGGAAAGGTGAGTTGGGGTGCTGCATAAAACCAGAGATTGAAATGAGCACAGATAAAGTTCCTTAAGCCAAATATGGAATAGACAAGAACTACTCCTTGCTCAACGAAATGGACTCAACAGCCCATATTAAACGCCTAAGAATGTACCTGACTAGTAAGTATCTTAAAACCTATGGATTGCTATGTCTCTGAAAGAGAATCAAGCGTGTGTACAGGGGCATAAACGCAGCAGTGATAGGATTGGAGAGGTTCGGTGAGCAAATGAAGACCCTTTGAAGTCATATTGCATGGTACCCATTCCACGGGGCTCAACTCTCCAGGTTTAAGGGATTCTTCCTTCAGCTAAAACATGCACGTGGAACCCAGAGTATGATCAACCGTGTGATCGGGAGACGTGTTCCAATATGTTTCATTTCTTGTCCCCTGGTACTCGGGTGTAACATTCCAGACGCTTTACTAACACTCTCCCGACTTGGAGAGTCAGTGCCTTTAACCTCCTGTTTGGCCCATTTGCAATTTCTGCGGAAGATGAACAGGAATAGGGAGAACCAATGAGAGACTAGCTGGAGGTGTCTGGACGGGCAAATTTAACTCTCATTTCCCACCAGGAAGAGGAATTAACCAAAGGCTCAGCGTGCCGTGCCGGAACCAGATTAGGGCCTGAAGCAATCCTGCGGTGTTGCGGCCAGCTCACAAGAAAGCGAGTTGAAGAAAGGAGCTCAGGGGCACTGTAATTCACAAACCTGCAGAGTTATAAATGACAGCTATCGTCCAAAAATATACTGAAGTAAGGCTGCCAAGAGGACTTGAAAGCGGGGCAGAATTGCAGGAAACCGATTTCAGGAGGTAGACTGGAATTGCATTTAAAGCATAGGAAAAGAGGCAGAACGTCCACAATGATGCACTTGGCCAAAAAGGGCGTATGCGTTTTTTCCTGAATATATTCAGGAAAAAACGCATACGCCCTTTTTGGCCAACCAAGCAAGCTTGCAAAGGAAATCTGCACTACAATGCAGTCTCACTTCCCCCCGCTCAAAAGGGCCATCTGAAAAAAGTGTAAAATCCAGAAAGGCAGGACAGGCCATGGAGAACTGGGAGCCTTGTTATGCTGATGGGCGGGATG
This sequence comes from Leucopleurus acutus, assembly GCF_964270905.1. Taxonomy (NCBI): domain Eukaryota; kingdom Metazoa; phylum Chordata; class Mammalia; order Artiodactyla; family Delphinidae; genus Leucopleurus; species Leucopleurus acutus. The sequence goes on from NW_028139108.1 coordinate 373,436, forward strand.
TAAATTGCCAACAGCCACTCTGGAGAGGTGTATAGTGTTTCCTGAAACATCTAAAAAACAAAGAAACACAGCCTAGGGCACTTCCACTTATGGTCCTATAGCTTAGGGAAATTAAAATCAAAAAGACACAGCCACCCCAAAGTTTGGGACGGCTCTGTTTACAAGAACCTCGTTTACGGTACAAGTTCAATATCGCAGAAAGTGAAAAATGGATAAAGAAGTTGTGGTACTTACGTACAATGCAATATCACTCAGCAATGAAATCTATGTCATCAGGCCCGTAGCAGCATAATGAGTGGATTCAGGTATGATGATTCTAACTGAAATAAGTCACACAGAAAAAGAAACATCATAAGATATCATTAATACACGGAATGTAAACTTGGCTCCACAGGAACTGGATTACAAAACAGAACAGGGTCTCAAATTTAGGAAACCAACTTATGCTTGCTTAAGGGGAAAGGTGAGTTGGGGTGCTGCATAAAACCAGAGATTGAAATGAGCACAGATAAAGTTCCTTAAGCCAAATATGGAATAGACAAGAACTACTCCTTGCTCAACGAAATGGACTCAACACCCCATATTAAACGCCTAAGAATGTACCTGACTAGTAAGTATCTTAAAACCTATGGATTGCTATGTCTCTGAAAGAAAATCAAGCGTGTGTACAGGGGCATAAACGCAGCAGTGATAGGATTGGAGAGGTTCGGTGAGCAAATGAAGACCCTTTGAAGTCATATTGCATGGTACCCATTCCACGGGGCTCAACTCTCCAGGTTTAAGGGATTCTTCCTTCAGCTAAAACATGCACGTGGAACCCAGAGTATGATCAACCGTGTGATCAGGAGACGTGTTCCAATATGTCTCGGGTCTCGTCCCCTGGTACTCGGATGTAACATTCCAGACGCTTTACAAACACTCTCCCGACTTGGAGAGTCAGTGCCTTTAACCTCCTGTTTGGCCCATTTGCAATTTCTGCGGAAGATGAACAGGAATAGGGAGAACCAATGAGAGACTAGCTGGAGGTGTCTGGACGGGCAAATTTAACTCTCATTTCCCACCAGGAAGAGGAATTAACCAAAGGCTCAGCGTGCCGTGCCGGAACCAGATTAGGGCCTGAAGCAATCCTGCGGTGTTGCGGCCAGCTCACAAGAAAGCGAGTTGAAGAAAGGAGCTCAGGGGCACTGTAATTCACAAACCTGCAGACTTATAAATGACAGCTATCGTCCAAAAATATACTGAAGTAAGGCTGCCAAGAGGACTTGAAAGCGGGGCAGAATTGCAGGAAACCGATTTCAGGAGGTAGACTGGAATTGCATTTAAAGCATAGGAAAAGAGGCAGAACGTCCACAATGATGCACTTGGCCAAAAAGGGCGTATGCGTTTTTTCCTGAATATATTCAGGAAAAAACGCATACGCCCTTTTTGGCCAACCAAGCAAGCTTGTAAAGGAAATCTGCACTACAATGAAGTCTCACTTCCCCCCGGTCAAAAGGGCCATCAGAAAAAAGTGTAAAATCCAGAAAGGCAGGACAGGCCATGGAGAACTGGGAGCCTTGTTATTCTGATGGGCGGGATGTAAATTGCCAACAGCCACTCGGGAGAGGTGTATGGTGTATCCTGAAACATCTAAAAAACAAAGCAACACAGCCTAGGGCACTTCCACTTATGGTCCTATAGCTTAGGGAAATTAAAATCAAAAAGACACAGCCACCACAAAGTTTGGGACGGCTCTGTTTACAAGAACCTCGTTTACGGTACAAGTTCAATAGCGCAGAAAGTGAAAAATGGATAAAGAAGTTGTGGTACTTACGTACAATGCAATATCACTCAGCAATGAAATCTATGTCATCAGGCCCGTAGCAGCATAATGAGTGGATTCAGGTATGATGATTCTAACTGAAATAAGTCACACAGAAAAAGAAACATCATAAGATATCATTAATACACGGGATGTAAACTTGGCTACACAGGAACTGGATTACAAAACAGAACAGGGTCTCAAATTTAGAAAACCAACTTATGCTTGCTTAAGGGGAAAGGTGAGTTGGGGTGCTGCATAAAACCAGAGATTGAAATGAGCACAGATAAAGTTCCTTAAGCCAAATATGGAATAGACAAGAACTACTCCTTGCTCAACGAAATGGACTCAACAGCCCATATTAAACGCCTAATAATGTACCTGACTAGTAAGAATTTTCAAACCTATGGATTGCTGTGTCTCCGAAAGAAAATCAAGCGTGTGTACAGGGGCATAAACGCAGCAGTGATAGGATTGGAGAGGTTTGGTGAGCAAATGAAGACCCTTTGAAGTTATATTGTATGGTACCCATTCCACGGGTCTCAACTCTCCAGGTTTAAGGGATTCTTCCTTCAGCTAAAACATGCACGTGGAACCCAGAGTATGATCAACCGTGTGATCGGGAGACGTGTTCCAATATGTCTCAATTCTCGTCCCCTGGTACTCGGGTGTAACATTCCAGACGCTTAACTAACACTCTCCCGACTTGGAGAGTCAGTGCCTTTAACCTCCTGTTTGGCCCATTTGCAATTTCTGAGGAAGATGAACAGGAATAGGAAGAACCAATGAGAGACTAGGTGGAGGTGTCTGGACGGGCAAATTTAACTCTCATTTCCCACCAGGAAGAGGAATTAACCAAAGGCTCAGCGTGCTGTGCCGGAACCAGATTAGGGCCTGAAGCAATCCTGCGGTGTTGCGGCCAGCTCACAAGAAAGCGAGTTGAAGAAAGGAGCTCATGGGCACTGTAATTCACAAACCTGCAGAGTTATAAATGACAGCTATCATCCAAAAATATACTGAAGTAAGGCTGTCAAGAGGACTTGAAAGCGGAGCAGAATTGCAGGAAACCGATTTCAGGAGGTAGACTGGAATTGCATTTAAAGCATAGGAAAAGAGGCAGAACGTCCACAATGATGCACTTGGCCAAAAAGGGCGTATGCGTTTTTTCCTGAATATATTCAGGAAAAAACGCATACGCCCTTTTTGGCCAACCAAGCAAGCTTGTAAAGGAAATCTGCACTACAATGAAGTCTCACTTCCCCCCGGTCAAAAGGGCCATCTGAAAAAAGTGTAAAATCCAGAAAGGCAGGACAGGCCATGGAGAACTGTGAGCCTTGTTATGCTGATGGGCGGGATGTAAATTGCCAACAGCCACTCGGGAGAGGTGTATGGTGTTTCCTGAAACATCTAAAAAACAAAGCAACAGAGCCTAGGGCACTTCCACTTATGGTCCTATAGCTTAGGGAAATTAAAATCAAAAAGACACAGCCGCCCCAAAGTTTGGGACGGCTCTGTTTACAAGAACCTCGTTTATGGTACAAGTTCAATAGCGCAGAAAGTGAAAAATGGATAAAGAAGTTGTGGTACTTACGTACAATGCAATATCACTCAGCAATGAAATCTATGTCATCAGGCCCGTAGCAGCATAATGAGTGGATTCAGCTATGATGATTCTAACTGAAATAAGTCACACAGAAAAAGAAACATCATAAGATATCACTAATACACGGGATGTAAAATTGGCTACACAGGAACTGGATTACAAAACAGAACAGGGTCTCAAATTTAGAAAACCAACTTATGCTTGCTTAAGGGGAAAGATGAGTTGGGGTGCTGCATCAAACCAGAGATTGAAATGAGCACAGATAAAGTTCCTTAAGCCAAATATAGAATAGACAAGAACTACTCCTTGCTCAACGAAATGGACTCAACACCCCATATTAAACGCCTAAGAATGTACCTGACAATAAATATCTTAAAACCTATGGATTGCTAAGTCTCTGAAAGAAAATCAAGCGTGTGTACAGGGGCATAAACGCAGCAGTGATAGGATTGGAGAGGTTCGGTGAGCAAATGAAGACCCTTTGAAGTCATATTGCATGGTACCCATTCCACGGGTCTCAACTCTCCAGGTTTAAGGGACTCTGCCTTCAGGTAAAACATGCACGTGGAACCCAGAGTATGATCAACCGTGTGATCGGGAGACGTGTTCCAATATGTCTCAGTTCTCGTCCCCTGGTACTCGGGTGCAACATTCCAGACGCTTTACTAACACTCTCCCGACTTGGAGAGTCAGTGCCTTTAACCTCCTGTTTGGCCCATTTGCAATTTCTGCGGAAGATGAACAGGAATAGGGAGAACCAATGAGAGACTAGCTGGAGGTGTCTGGACGGGCAAATTTAACTCTCATTTCCCACCAGGAAGAGGAATTAACCAAAGGCTCAGCGTGCCGTGCCGGAACCAGATTAGGGCCTGAAGCAATCCTGCGGTGTTGCGGCCAGCTCACAAGAAAGCGAGTTGAAGAAAGGAGCTCAGGGGCACTGTAATTCACAAACCTGCAGACTTATAAATGACAGCTATCGTCCAAAAATATACTGAAGTAAGGCTGCCAAGAGGACTTGAAAGCGGGGCAGAATTGCAGGAAACCGATTTCAGGAGGTAGACTGGAATTGCATTTAAAGCATAGGAAAAGAGGCAGAACGTCCACAATGATGCACTTGGCCAAAAAGGGCGTATGCGTTTTTTCCTGAATATATTCAGGAAAAAACGCATACGCCCTTTTTGGCCAACCAAGCAAGCTTGCAAAGGAAATCTGCACTACAATGAAGTCTCACTTCCCCCCGCTCAAAAGGGCCATCTGAAAAAAGTGTAAAATCCAGAAAGGCAGGACAGGCCATGGAGAACTGGGAGCCTTGTTATGCTGATGGGCGGGATGTAAATTGCCAACAGCCACTCTGGAGAGGTGTATAGTGTTTCCTGAAACATCTAAAAAACAAAGCAACACAGCCTAGGGCACTTCCACTTATGGTCCTATAGCTTAGGGAAATTAAAATCAAAAAGACACAGCCACCCCAAAGTTTGGGACGGCTCTGTTTACAAGAACCTCGTTTACGGTACAAGTTCAATATCGCAGAAAGTGAAAAATGGATAAAGAAGTTGTGGTACTTACGTACAATGCAATATCACTCAGCAATGAAATCTATGTCATCAGGCCCATAGCAGCATAATGAGTGGATTCAGGTATGATGATTCTAACTGAAATAAGTCACACAGAAAAAGAAACATCATAAGATATCATTAATACACGGAATGTAAACTTGGCTACACAGGAACTGGATTACAAAACAGAACAGGGTCTCAAATTTAGGAAACCAACTTATGCTTGCTTAAGGGGAAAGGTGAGTTGGGGTGCTGCATAAAACCAGAGATTGAAATGAGCACAGATAAAGTTCCTTAAGCCAAATATGGAATAGACAAGAACTACTCCTTGCTCAACGAAATGGACTCAACACCCCATATTAAACGCCTAAAAATGTACCTGACTAGTAAGTATCTTAAAACCTATGGATTGCTATGTCTCTGAAAGAAAATCAAGCGTGTGTACAGGGGCATAAACGCAGCAGTGATAGGATTGGAGAGGTTCGGTGAGCAAATGAAGACCCTTTGAAGTCATATTGCATGGTACCCATTCCACGGGTCTCAACTCTCCAGGTTTAAGGGATTCTTCCTTCAGCTAAAACATGCACGTGGAACCCAGAGTATGATCAACCGTGTGATCGGGAGACGTGTTCCAATATGTCTCGGTTCTCGTCCCCTGGTACTCGGATGTAACATTCCAGACGCTTTACAAACACTCTCCCGACTTGGAGAGTCAGTGCCTTTAACCTCCTGTTTGGCCCATTTGCAATTTCTGAGGAAGATGAACAGGAATAGGGAGAACCAATGAGAGACTAGCTGGAGGTGTCTGGACGGGCAAATTTAACTCTCATTTCCCACCAGGAAGAGGAATTAACCAAAGGCTCAGCGTGCCGTGCCGGAACCAGATTAGGGCCTGAAGCAATCCTGCGGTGTTGCGGCCAGCTCACAAGAAAGCGAGTTGAAGAAAGGAGCTCAGGGGCACTGTAATTCACAAACCTGCAGACTTATAAATGACAGCTATCGTCCAAAAATATACTGAAGTAAGGCTGCCAAGAGGACTTGAAAGCGGGGCAGAATTGCAGGAAACCGATTTCAGGAGGTAGACTGGAATTGCATTTAAAGCATAGGAAAAGAGGCAGAACGTCCACAATGATGCACTTGGCCAAAAAGGGCGTATGCGTTTTTTCCTGAATATATTCAGGAAAAAACGCATACGCCCTTTTTGGCCAACCAAGCAAGCTTGCAAAGGAAATCTGCACTACAATGAAGTCTCACTTCCCCCCGGTCAAAAGGGCCATCTGAAAAAAGTGTAAAATCCAGAAAGGCAGGACAGGCCATGGAGAACTGGGAGCCTTGTTATGCTGATGGGCGGAATGTAAATTGCCAAGAGCCACTCGGGAGAGGTGAATGGTGTTTCCTGAAACATCTAAAAAACAAAGCAACAGAGCCTAGGGCACTTCCACTTATGGTCCTATAACTTAGGGAAATTAAAATCAAAAAGACACAGCCACCCCAAAATTTGGGACGGCTCTGTTTACAAGAACCTGGTTTACGCTACAAGTTCAATATCGCAGAAAGCGAAAAATGGATAAAGAAGTTGAGGTACTTACGTACAATGCATTATCATTCAGCAATGAAATCTAGGTCTTCAGGCCCATAGCAGCATAAAGAGTGGATTCAGGTATGATGATTCTAACTGAAATAAGTATCACAGAAAAAGAAACATCATAAGATATCACTAATACACGGAATGTAAACTTGGCTACACAGGAACTGGATTACAAAACAGAACAGGGCCTTAAATTTAAAAAAACTACTTATGCTTGCTTAAGGGGAAAGGTGAGTTGGGGTGCTGCCTAAAACCAGAGATTGAAATGAGCACAGATAAAGTTCCTTAAGCCAAATATGGAATAGACAAGAACTACTCCTTGCTCAACGAAATGGACTCAACACCCCATATTAAACGCCTAAGAATGTACCTGACTAGTAAGAATTTTCAAACCTATGGATTGCTATGTCTCCGAAAGAGAATCAAGCTTGTGTACAGGGGCAAAAAGGCAGCAGTGATAGGATTGGAGAGGTTCGGTGAGCAAATGAAGACCCTTTGAAGTCATATTGCATGGTACCCATTCCACGGGTCTCAACTCTCCAGGTTTAAGGGATTCTTCCTTCAGCTAAAACATGCATGTGGAACCCAGAGTATGATAAACCGTATGATCGGGAGACGTGTTCCAATATGTCTCAGTTCTCGACCCCTGGTACTCGGGTGCAACATTCCAGACGCTTTACTAACACTCTCCCGACTTGGAGAGTCAGTGCCTTTAACCTCCTGTTTGGCCCATTTGCAATTTCTGCGGAAGATGAACAGGAATAGGGAGAACCAATGAGAGACTAGCTGGAGGTGTCTGGACGGGCAAATTTAACTCTCATTTCCCACCAGGAAGAGGAATTAACCAAAGGCTCAGCGTGCCGTGCCGGAACCAGATTAGGGCCTGAAGCAATCCTGCGGTGTTGCGGCCAGCTCCCAAGAAAGCGAGTTGAAGAAAGGAGCTCAGGGGCACTGTAATTCACAAACCTGCAGAGTTATAAATGACAACTATCGTCCAAAAATATACTGAAGTAAGGCTGCCAAGAGGACTTGAAAGCGGGGCAGAATTGCAGGAAACCGATTTCAGGAGGTAGACTGGAATTGCATTTAAAGCATAGGAAAAGAGGCAGAACGTCCACAATGATGCACTTGGCCAAAAAGGGCGTATGCGTTTTTTCCTGAATATATTCAGGAAAAAACGCATACGCCCTTTTTGGCCAACCAAGCAAGCTTGCAAAGGAAATCTGCACTACAATGAAGTCTCACTTCCCCCCGGTCAAAAGGGCCATCTGAAAAAAGTGTAAAATCCAGAAAGGCAGGACAGGCCATGGAGAACTGGGAGCCTTGTTATGCTGATGGGCGGGATGTAAATTGCCAACAGCCAGTCGGGAGAGGTGTATGGTGTTTCCTGAAACATCTAAAAAACAAAGCAACAGAGCCTAGGGCACTTCCACTTATGGTCCTGTAGCTTGGGAAATTAAAATCAGAAAGACACAGCCACCCCAAAGTTTGGGACGGCTCTGTTTACAAGAACCTCGTTTACGGTACAAGTTCAATATCGCAGAAAGCGAAAAATGGATAAAGAAGTTGTGGTACTTACGTACAATGCAATATCACTCAGCAATGAAATCTATGTCATCAGGCTCATAGCAGCATAATGAGTGGATTCAGGTATGATGATTCTAACTGAAATAAGTCACACAGAAAAAGAAACATCATAAGATATCACTAATACACGGAATGTAAACTTGGCTACACAGGAACTGGATTACAAAACAGAACAGGGTCTCAAATTTAGAAAACCAACTTATGCTTGCTTAAGGGGAAAGGTGAGTTGGGGTGCTGCATCAAACCAGAGATTGAAATGAGCACAGATAAAGTTCCTTAAGCCAAATATGGAATAGACAAGAACTACTCCTTGCTCAACGAAATGGACTCAACAGCCCATATTAAACGCCTAAGAATGTACCTGACTAGTAAGTATCTTAAAACCTATGGATTGCTATGTCTCTGAAAGAGAATCAAGCGTGTGTACAGGGGCATAAACGCAGCAGTGATAGGATTGGAGAGGTTCGGTGAGCAAATGAAGACCCTTTGAAGTCATATTGATTGGTACCCATTCCACGGGTCTCAACTCTCCAGGTTTAAGGGATTCTTCCTTCAGGTAAAACATGCACGTGGAACCCAGAGTATGATCAACCGTGTGATCGGGAGACGTGTTCCAATATGTCTCAATTCTCGTCCCCTGGTACTCGGGTGTAACATTCCAGACGCTTTACTAACACTCTCCCGACTTGGAGAGTCAGTGCCTTTAACCTCCTGTTTGGCCCATTTGCAATTTCTGCGGAAGATGAACAGGAATAGGGAGAACCAATGAGAGACTAGCTGGAGGTGTCTGGACGGGCAAATTTAACTCTCATTTCCCACCAGGAAGAGGAATTAACCAAAGGCTCAGCGTGCCGTGCCGGAACCAGATTAGGGCCTGAAGCAATCCTGTGGTGTTGCGGCCAGCTCACAAGAAAGCGAGTTGAAGAAAGGAGCTCAGGGGCACTGTAATTCACAAACCTGCAGAGTTATAAATGACAGCTATCGTCCAAAAATATACTGAAGTAAGGCTGCCAAGAGGACTTGAAAGCGGGGCAGAATTGCAGGAAACCGATTTCAAGAGGTAGACTGGAATTGCATTTAAAGCATAGGAAAAGAGGCAGAACGTCCACAATGATGCACTTGGCCAAAAAGCGCGTATGCGTTTTTTCCTGAATATATTCAGGAAAAAACGCATACGCCCTTTTTGGCCAACCAAGCAAGCTTGTAAAGGAAATCTGCACTACAATGAAGTCTCACTTCCCCCCGGTCAAAAGGGCCATCTGAAAAAAGTGTAAAATCCAGAAAGGCAGGACAGGCCATGGAGAACTGGGAGCCTTGTTATGCTGATGGGCGGGATGTAAATTGCCAACAGCCACTCGGGAGAGGTGTATGGTGTTTCCAGAAACATCTAAAAAACAAAGCAACAGAGCCTAGGGCACTTCCACTTATGGTCCTATAGCTTAGGGAAATTAAAATCAAAAAGACACAGCCACCCCAAAGTTTGGGACGGCTCTGTTTACAAGAACCTCGTTTACGGTACAAGTTCAATAGCGCAGAAAGTGAAAAATGGATAAAGAAGTTGTGGTACTTACGTACAATGCAATATCACTCAGCAATGAAATCTATGTCATCAGGCCCGTAGCAGCATAATGAGCGGATTCAGGTATGATGATTCTAACTGAAATAAGTCACACAGAAAAAGAAACATCATAAGATATCACTAATACACAGGATGTAAACTTGGCTACACAGGAGCTGGATTACAAAACAGAAAAGGGTCTCAAATTTAGAAAACCAACTTATGCTTGCTTAAGGGGAAAGGTGAGTTGGGGTACAGCATCAAACCAGAGATTGAAATGAGCACAGATAAAGTTCCTTAAGCCAAATATAGAATAGACAAGAACTACTCCTTGCTCAACGAAATGGACTCAACAGCCCATATTAAACGCCTAAGAATGTACCTGACTAGTAAGTATCTTAAAACCTATGGATTGCTATGTCTCTGAAAGAAAATCAAGCGTGTGTACAGGGGCATAAACGCAGCAGTGATAGGATTGGAGAGGTTCGGTGAGCAAATGAAGACCCTTTGAAGTCATATTGCATGGTACCCATTCCACGGGTCTCAACTCTCCAGGTTTAAGGGACTCTGCCTTCAGGTAAAACATGCACGTGGAACCCAGAGTATGATCAACCGTGTGATCGGGAGACGTGTTCCAATATGTCTCAGTTCTCGTCCCCTGGTACTCGGGTGCAACTTTCCAGACGCTTTACTAACACTCTCCCGACTTGGAGAGTCAGTGCCTTTAACCTCCTGTTTGGCCCAGTTTGCAATTTCTGCGGAAGATGAACAGGAATAGGGAGAACCAAAGAGAGACTAGCTGGAGGTGTCTGGACGGGCAAATTTAACTCTCATTTCCCACCAGGAAGAGGAATTAACCAAAGGCTCAGCGTGCCGTGCCAGAACCAGATTAGGGCCTGAAGCAATGCTGCGGTGTTCCGGCCAGCTCCCAAGAAAGCGAGTTGAAGAAAGGAGCTCAGGGGCACTGTAATTCACAAACCTGCAGAGTTATAAATGACAGCTATCGTCCAAAAATATACTGAAGTAAGGCTGCCAAGAGGACTTGAAAGCGGGGCAGAATTGCAGGAAACCGATTTCAGGAGGTAGACTGGAATTGCATTTAAAGCATAGGAAAAGAGGCAGAACGTCCACAATGATGCACTTGGCCAAAAAGGGCGTATGCGTTTTTTCCTGAATATATTCAGGAAAAAACGCATACGCCCTTTTTGGCCAACCAAGCAAGCTTGCAAAGGAAATCTGCACTACAATGAAGTCTCACTTCCCCCCGCTCAAAAGGGCCATCTGAAAAAAGTGTAAAATCCAGAAAGGCAGGATAGGCCATGGAGAACTGGGAACCTTGTTATGCAGATGGGCGGGATGTAAATTGCCAAGAGCCCCTCGGGAGAGGTGTATGGTGTTTCCTGAAACATCTAAAAAACAAAGCAACAGAGCCTAGGGCACTTCCACTTATGGTCCTATAACTTAGGGAAATTAAAATCAAAAAGACACAGCCACCCCAAAATTTGGGACGGCTCTGTTTACAAGAACCTGGTTTACGCTACAAGTTCAATATCGCAGAAAGCGAAAAATGGATAAAGAAGTTGAGGTACTTACGTACAATGCATTATCATTCAGCAATGAAATCTAGGTCTTCAGGCCCATAGCAGCATAAAGAGTGGATTCAGGTATGATGATTCTAACTGAAATAAGTATCACAGAAAAAGAAACATCATAAGATATCACTAATACACGGAATGTAAACTTGGCTACACAGGAACTGGATTACAAAACAGAACAGGGCCTTAAATTTAAAAAAACTACTTATGCTTGCTTAAGGGGAAAGGTGAGTTGGGGTGCTGCCTAAAACCAGAGATTGAAATGAGCACAGATAAAGTTCCTTAAGCCAAATATGGAATAGACAAGAACTACTCCTTGCTCAACGAAATGGACTCAACACCCCATATTAAACGCCTAAGAATGTACCTGACTAGTAAGAATTTTCAAACCTATGGATTGCTATGTCTCTGAAAGAGAATCAAGCTTGTGTACAGGGGCAAAAAGGCAGCAGTGATAGGATTGGAGAGGTTCGGTGAGCAAATGAAGACCCTTTGAAGTCATATTGCATGGTACCCATTCCACGGGTCTCAACTCTCCAGGTTTAAGGGATTCTGCCTTCAGGTAAAACATGCACGTGGAACTAGGAGTATGATCAACCGTGTGATCGGGAGACATGTTCCAATATGTCTCAGTTCTCGTTCCCTGGTACTCAGGTGCAACATTCCAGACGCTTTACTAACACACTCCAGACTTGGAGAGTCAGTGCCTTTAACCTCCTGTTTGGCCCATTTGCAATTTCTGAGGAAGATGAACAGGAATAGGGAGAACCAATGAGAGACTAGGTGGAGGTGCCTGGACGGGCAAATTTAACTCTCATTTCCCACGAGGAAGAGGAATTAACCAAAGGCTCAGCGTGCCGTGCCGGAACCAGATTAGGGCCTGAAGCAATCCTGCGGTGTTGCGGCCAGCTCACAAGAAAGCGAGTTGAAGAAAGGAGCTCAGGGGCACTGTAATTCACAAACCTGCAGAGTTATAAATGACAGCTATCGTCCAAAAATATACTGAAGTAAGGCTGCCAAGAGGACTTGAAAGCGGGGCAGAATTGCAGGAAACCGATTTCAGGAGGTAGACTGGAATTGCATTTAAAGCATAGGAAAAGAGGCAGAACGTCCACAATGATGCACTTGGCCAAAAAGGGCGTATGCGTTTTTTCCTGAATATATTCAGGAAAAAACGCATACGCCCTTTTTGGCCAACCAAGCAAGCTTGCAAAGGAAATCTGCACTACAATGAAGTCTCACTTCCCCCCAGTCAAAAGGGCCATCTGAAAAAAGTGTAAAATCCAGAAAGGCAGGACAGGCCATGGAGAACTGGGAGCCTTGTTATGCTGATGGGCGGGATGTAAATTGCCAACAGCCACTCGGGAGAGGTGTATGGTGTTTCCTGAAACATCTAAAAAACAAAGCAACAGAGCCTAGGGCACTTCCACTTATGGTCCTATAGCTTAGGGAAATTAAAATCAAAAAGACACAGCCACCCCAAAGTTTGGGAAGGCTCTGTTTACAAGAACCTCGTTTACGGTACAAGTTCAATATCACAGAAAGTGAAAAATGGATAAAGAAGTTGTGGTACATACGTTCAATGCAATATCACTCAGCAATGAAATCTATGTCATCAGGCCCGTAGCAGCATAATGAGTGGATTCAGGTATGATGATTCTAACTGAAATAAGTCACAGAGAAAAAGAAACATCATAAGATATCACTAATACACGGAATGTAAACTTGGCTACACAGGAACTGGATTACAAAACAGAACAGGGTCTCAAATTTAGAAAACCAACTTATGCTTGCTTAAGTGGAAAGGTGAGTTGGGGTGCTGCATAAAACCAGAGATTGAAATAAGCACAGATAAAGTTTCTTAAGCCAAATATGTAATAGACAAGTACTACTCCTTGCTTAGCGAAATGGACTCAACACCCCATATTAAACGCCTAAGAATGTACCTGACTAGTAAGTATCTTAAAACCTATGGATTGCTACGTCTCTGAAAGAAAATCAAGCGTGTGTACAGGGGCATAAACGCAGCAGTGATAGGATTGGAGAGGTTCGGTGAGCAAATGAAGACCCTTTGAAGTCATATTGCATGGTACCCATTCCACAGGTCTCAACTCTCCAGGTTTAAGGGATTCTGTCTTTAGGTAAAACATGCACGTGGAACCCAGAGTATGATCAACAGTGTGATCGGGAGACATGTTCCAATATGTCTCAGTTCTCGTCCCCTGGTACTCAGGTGCAACATTCCAGACGCTTTACTATCACTCTCCCGACTTGGAGAGTCAGTGCCTTTAACCTCCTGTTTGGCCCATTTGCAATTTCTGAGGAAGATGAACAGGAATAGGGAGAACCAATGAGAGACTAGCTGGAGGTGTCTGGACGGGCAAATTTAACTCTCATTTCCCACGAGGAAGAGGAATTAACCAAAGGCTCAGCGTGCCGTGCCGGAACCAGATTAGGGCCTGAAGCAATCCTGCAGTGTTGCGGCCAGCTCACAAGAAAGCGAGTTGAAGAAAGGAGCTCATGGGCACTGTAATTCACAAACCTGCAGAGTTATAAATGACAGCTATCGTCCAAAAATATACTGAAGTAAGGCTGCCAAGAGGACTTGAAAGCGGGGCAGAATTGCAGGAAACCGATTTCAGGAGGTAGACTGGAATTGCATTTAAAGCATAGGAAAAGAGGCAGAACGTCCACAATGATGCACTTGGCCAAAAAGGGCGTATGCGTTTTTTCCTGAATATATTCAGGTAAAAACGCATACGCCCTTTTTGGCCAACCAAGCAACCTTGCAAAGGAAATCTGCACTACAATGAAGTCTCACTTCCCCCCGGTCAAAAGGGCCATCTGAAAAAAGTGTAAAATCCAGAAAGGCAGGACAGGCCATGGAGAACTGGGAGCCTTGTTATGCTGATGGACGGGATGTAAATTGCCAACAGCCACTCGGGAGAGGTGTATGGTGTTTCCTGAAACATCTAAAAAACAAAGCATCAGAGCCTAGGGCACTTCCACTTATGGTCCTATAGCTTAGGGAAATTAAAATCAAAAAGACACAGCCACCCCAAAGTTTGGGACGGCTCTGTTTACAAGAACCTCGTTTACGGTACAAGTTCAATATCGCAGAAAGTGAAAAATGGATAAAGAAGTTGTGGTACTTACGTACAATGCAATATCACTCAGCAATGAAATCTATGTCATCAGGCCCGTAGCAGCATAATGAGTGGATTCAGGTATGATGATTCTAACTGAAATAAGTCACACAGAAAAGAAACATCATAAGATATCACTAATACACGGGATGTAAACTTGGCTACACAGGAACTGGATTACAAAACAGAACAGGGTCTCAAATTTAGAAAACCAACTTATGCTTGCTTAAGGGGAAAGGTGAGTTGGGGTGCTGCATAAAACCAGAGATTGAAATGAGCACAGACAAAGTTCCTTAAGCCAAATATAGAATAGACAAAAAGTACTCCTTGCTCAACGAAATGGACTCAACACCTCATATTAAACGCCTAAGAATGTACCTGACTAGTAAGTATCTTAAAACCTATGGATTGCTATGTCTCTGAAAGACAATCAAGCGTGTGTACAGGGGCATAAATGCAGCAGTGATAGAATTGGAGAGGTTCGGTGAGCAAATGAAGACCCTTTGAAGTCATATTGCATGGTACCCATTCCACGGGGCTCAACTCTCCAGGTTTAAGGGATTCTTCCTTCAGCTAAAACATGCACGTGGAACCCAGAGTATGATCAACCGTGTGATCGGGAGACGTGTTCCAATATGTCTCAGTTCTCGTCCCCTGGTACTCGAGTGTAACATTCCAGACGCTTTACTAACACTCTCCCGACTTGGAGAGTCAGTGCCTTTAACCTCCTGTTTGGCCCATTTGCAATTTCTGAGGAAGATGAACAGGAATAGGGAGAACCAATGAGAGACTAGCTGGAGGTGTCTGGACGGGCAAATTTAACTCTCATTTCCCACCAGGAAGAGGAATTAACCAAAGGCTCAGCGTGCCGTGCTGGAACCAGATTAGGGCCTGAAGCAATCCTGCGGTGTTGCGGCCAGCTCCCAAGAAAGCGAGTTGAAGAAAGGAGCTCAGGGGCACTGTAATTCACAAACCTGCAGAGTTATAAATGACAGCTATCGTCCAAAAATATACTGAAGTAAGGCTGCCAAGAGGACTTGAAAGCGGGGCCGAATTGCAGGAAACCGATTTCAGGAGGTAGACTGGAATTGCATTTAAAGCATAGGAAAAGAGGCAGAACGTCCACAATGATGCACTTGGCCAAAAAGGGCGTATGCGTTTTTTCCTGAATATATTCAGGAAAAAACGCATACGCCCTTTTTGGCCAACCAAGCAAGCTTGCAAAGGAAATCTGCACTACAATGAAGTCTCACTTCCCCCCGGTCAAAAGGGCCATCTGAAAAAAGTGTAAAATCCAGAAAGGCAGGACAGGCCATGGAGAACTGGGAGCCTTGTTATGCTGATGGGCGGGATGTAAATTGCCAACAGCCACTCGGGAGAGGTGTATGGTGTTTCCTGAAACATCTAAAAAACAAAGCAACAGAGCCTAGGGCACTTCCACTTATGGTCCTGTAGCTTGGGAAATTAAAATCAGAAAGACACAGCCACCCCAAAGTTTGGGACGGCTCTGTTTACAAGAACCTCGTTTACGGTACAAGTTCAATATCGCAGAAAGTGAAAAATGGATAAAGAAGTTGTGGTACTTACGTACAATGCAATATCACTCAGCAATGAAATCTATGTCATCAGGCCCGTAGCAGCATAATGAGTGGATTCAGGTATGATGATTCTAACTGAAATAAGTCACACAGAAAAAGAAACATCATAAGATATCACTAATACACGGAATGTAAACTTGGCTACACAGGAACTGGATTACAAAACAGAACAGGGTCTCAAATTTAGAAAACCAACTTATGCTTGCTTAAGGGGAAAGGTGAGTTGGGGTGCTGCATAAAACCAGAGATTGAAATGAGCACAGATAAAGTTCCTTAAGCCAAATATGGAATAGACAAGAACTACTCCTTGCTCAACGAAATGGACTCAACAGCCCATATTAAACGCCTAAGAATGTACCTGACTAGTAAGTATCTTAAAACCTATGGATTGCTATGTCTCTGAAAGAGAATCAAGCGTGTGTACAGGGGCATAAACGCAGCAGTGATAGGATTGGAGAGGTTCGGTGAGCAAATGAAGACCCTTTGAAGTCATATTGCATGGTACCCATTCCACGGGTCTCAACTCTCCAGGTTTAAGGGATTTTTCCTTCAGCTAAAACATGCACGTGGAACCCAGAGTATGATCAACCGTGTGATCGGGAGACGTGTTCCAATATGTTTCAATTCTCGTCCCCTGGTACTCGGGTGTAACATTCCAGACGCTTTACTAACACACTCCCGACTTGGAGAGTCAGTGCCTTTAACCTCCTGTTTGGCCCATTTGCAATTTCTGAGGAAGATGAACAGGAATAGGGAGAACCAATGAGAGACTAGGTGGAGGTGCCTGGACGGGCAAATTTAACTCTCATTTCCCACGAGGAAGAGGAATTAACCAAAGGCTCAGCGTGCCGTGCCGGAACCAGATTAGGGCCTGAAGCAATCCTGCGGTGTTGCGGCCAGCTCCCAAGAAAGCGAGTTGAAGAAAGGAGCTCAGGGGCACTGTAATTCACAAACCTGCAGAGTTATAAATGACAGCTATCGTCCAAAAATATACTGAAGTAAGGCTGCCAAGAGGACTTGAAAGCGGGGCAGAATTGCAGGAAACCGATTTCAGGAGGTAGACTGGAATTGCATTTAAAGCATAGGAAAAGAGGCAGAACGTCCACAATGATGCACTTGGCCAAAAAGGGCGTATGCGTTTTTTCCTGAATATATTCAGGAAAAAACGCATACGCCCTTTTTGGCCAACCAAGCAAGCTTGCAAAGGAAATCTGCACTACAATGAAGTCTCACTTCCCCCCAGTCAAAAGGGCCATCTGAAAAAAGTGTAAAATCCAGAAAGGCAGGACAGGCCATGGAGAACTGGGAGCCTTGTTATGCTGATGGGCGGGATGTAAATTGCCAACAGCCACTCGGGAGAGGTGTATGGTGTTTCCTGAAACATCTAAAAAACAAAGCAACAGAGCCTAGGGCACTTCCACTTATGGTCCTATAGCTTATGGAAATTAAAATCAAAAAGACACAGCCACCCCAAAGTTTGGGACGGCTCTGTTTACAAGAACCTCGTTTACGGTACAAGTTCAATATCGCAGAAAGTGAAAAATGGATAAAGAAGTTGTGGTACTTACGTACAATGCAATATCACTCAGCAATGAAATCTATGTCATCAGGCCCGTAGCAGCATAATGAGTGGATTCAGGTATGATGATTCTAACTGAAATAAGTCACACAGAAAAGAAACATCATAAGATATCACTAATACACGGGATGTAAACTTGGCTGCACAGGAACTGGATTACAAAACAGAACAGGGTCTCAAATTTAGAAAACCAACTTATGCTTGCTTAAGGGGAAAGGTGAGTTGGGGTGCTGCATAAAACCAGAGATTGAAATGAGCACAGATAAAGTTCCTTAAGCCAAATATGGAATAGACAAGAACTACTCCTTGCTCAACGAAATGGACTCAACACCCCATATTAAACGCCTAAGAATGTACCTGACTAGTAAGTATCTTAAAACCTATGGATTGCTATGTCTCTGAAAGAAAATCAAGCGTGTGTACAGGGGCATAAACGCAGCAGTGATAGGATTGTAGAGGTTCGGTGAGCAAATGAAGACCCTTTGAAGTCATATTGCATGGTACCCATTCCACAGGTCTCAACTCTCCAGGTTTAAGGGATTTTTCCTTCAGCTAAAACATGCACGTGGAACCCAGAGTATGATCAACCGTGTGATCGGGAGACGTGTTCCAATATGTCTCAATTCTCGTCCCCTGGTACTCGGGTGTAACATTCCAGACGCTTTACTAACACTCTCCCGACTTGGAGAGTCAGTGCCTTTAACCTCCTGTTTGGCCCATTTGCAATTTCTGAGGAAGATGAACAGGAATAGGGAGAACCAAAGAGAGACTAGCTGGAGGTGTCTGGACGGGCAAATTTAACTCTCATTTCCCACCAGGAAGAGGAATTAACCAAAGGCTCAGTGTGCCGTGCCGGAACCAGATTCGGGCCTGAAGCAATCCTGCGGTGTTGCGGCCAGCTCACAAGAAAGCGAGTTGAAGAAAGGAGCTCAGGGGCACTGTAATTCACAAACCTGCAGAGTTATCAATGACAGCTATCGTCCAAAAATATACTGAAGTAAGGCTGCCAAGAGGACTTGAAAGCGGGGCAGAATTGCAGGAAACCGATTTCAGGAGGTAGACTGGAATTGCATTTAAAGCATAGGAAAAGAGGCAGAACGTCCACAATGATGCACTTGGCCAAAAAGGGCGTATGCGTTTTTTCCTGAATATATTCAGGAAAAAACGCATACGCCCTTTTTGGCCAACCAAGCAAGCTTGCAAAGGAAATCTGCACTACAATGAAGTCTCACTTCCCCCCGGTCAAAAGGGCCATCTGAAAAAAGTGTAAAATCCAGAAAGGCAGGACAGGCCATGGAGAACTGGGAGCCTTGTTATGCTGATGGGCGGGATGTAAATTGCCAACAGCCACTCGGGAGAGGTGTATGGTGTTTCCTGAAACATCTAAAAAACAAAGCAACAGAGCCTAGGGCACTTCCACTTATGGTCCTATAGCTTAGGGAAATTAAAATCAAAAAGACACAGCCACCCCAATGTTTGGGACGGCTCTGTTTACAAGAAACTCGTTTACGGTACAAGTTCAATATCGCAGAAAGTGAAAAATGTATAAAGAAGTTGTGGTACTTACGTACAATGCAATATCACTCAGCAATGCAATCTATGTCATCAGGCCCGTAGCAGCATAATCCATTCAGGTATGATGATTCTAACTGAAATAAGTCACACAGAAAAAGAAACATCATAAGATATCACTAATACACGGAATGTAAACTTGGCTACACAGGAACTGGATTACAAATCAGAACAGGGTCTCAAATTTAGAAAACCAACTTATGCTTGCTTAAGCGAAAAGGTCAGTTGGGGTGCTGCATCAAACCAGAGATTGAAATGAGCACAGATAAAGTTCCTTAAGCCAAATATGGAAAAGACAAGAGCTACTCCTTGCTCAACGAAATGGACTCAACACCCCATATTAAACGCCTAAGAATGTACCTGACTAGTAAGTATCTTAAAACCTATGGATTGCTATGTCTCTGAAAGAGAATCAAGCGTGTGTACAGGGGCATAAACGCAGCAGTGATAGGATTGGAGAGGTTTGGTGAGCAAATGAAGACCCTTTGAAGTCATATTGCATGGAACCCATTCCACGGGTCTCAAGTCTCCAGGTTTAAGGGATGCTTCCTTCAGCTAAAACATGCATGTGGAACCCAGAGTATGTTCAACCGTGTGATCGGGAGACGTGTTCCAATATGTCTCAGTTCTCGTCCCCTGGTACTCGGGTGCAACATTCCAGATGCTTTACTAACACTCTCCCGACTTGGAAAGTCAGTGCCTTTAACCTCCTGTTTGGCCCATTTGCAATTTCTGCGGAAGATGAACAGGAATAGGGAGAACCAATGAGAGACTAGCTGGAGGTGTCTGGACGGGCAAATTTAACTCTCATTTCCCACCAGGAAGAGGAATTAACCAAAGGCTCAGCGTGCCGTGCCGGAACCAGATTAGGGCCTGAAGCAATCCTGCAGTGTTGCGGCCAGCTCACAAGAAAGCGAGTTGAAGAAAGGAGCTCAGGGGCACTGTAATTCACAAACCTGCAGAGTTATAAATGACAGCTATCGTCCAAAAATATACTGAGGTAAGGCTGCCAAGAGGACTTGAAAGCGGGGCAGAATTGCAGGAAACCGATTTCAGGAGGTAGACTGGAATTGCATTTAAAGCATAGGAAAAGAGGCAGAACGTCCACAATGATGCACTTGGCCAAAAAGGGCGTATGCGTTTTTTCCTGAATATATTCAGGAAAAAACGCATACGCCCTTTTTGGTCAACCAAGCAAGCTTGCAAAGGAAATCTGCACTACAGTGAAGGCTCACTTCCCCCGGTCAAAAGGGCCACCTGAAAAAAGTGTAAAATCCAGAAAGGCAGGACAGGCCATGGAGAACTGGGAGCCTTGTTATGCTGATGGGCGGTATGTAAATTGCCAACAGCCACTTTGGAGAAGTGTATGGTGTTTCCTGAAACATCTAAAAAACAAAGCAACAGAGCCTAGGGCACTTCCACTTATGGTCCTATAGCTTAGGGAAATTAAAATCAAAAAGACACAGCCACCCCAAAGTTTGGGACGGCTCTGTTTACAAGAACCTCATTTACGGTACAAGTTCAATAGCGCAGAAAGTGAAAAATGGATAAAGAAGTTGTGGTACTTACGTACAATGCAATATCACTCAGCAATGAAATCTATGTCATCAGGCCCGTAGCAGCATAATGAGTGGATTCAGGTATGATGATTCTAACTGAAATAAGTCACACAGAAAAAGAAACATCATAAGATATCACTAATACACGGGATGTAAACTTGGCTACACAGGAACTGGATTACAAAACAGAACAGGGTCTCAAATTTAGAAAACCAACTTATGCTTGCTTAAGGGGAAAGGTGAGTTGGGGTGCTGCATAAAACCAGAGATTGAAATGAGCACAGATAAAGTTCCTTAAGCCAAATATAGAATAGGCAAGAACTACTCCTTGCTCAACGAAATGGACTCAACACCCCATATTAAACGCCTAAGAATGTACCTGACTAGTAAGAATTTTCAAACCTATGGATTGCTATGTCTCCGAAAGAAAATCAAGCGTGTGTACAGGGGCATAAACGCAGCAGTGATAGGATTGGAGAGGTT
This sequence comes from Leucopleurus acutus, assembly GCF_964270905.1. NCBI lineage: Eukaryota > Metazoa > Chordata > Mammalia > Artiodactyla > Delphinidae > Leucopleurus > Leucopleurus acutus. The sequence continues at coordinate 394,661 of NW_028139108.1, forward strand.
CGGTGAGCAAATGAAGACCCTTTGAAGTCATATTGCATGGTACCCATTCCACGGGTCTCAACTCTCCAGGTTTAAGGGATTCTGTCTTCAGGTAAAACATGCACGTGGAACCCAGAGTATGATCAACAGTGTGATCGGGAGACATGTTCCAATATGTCTCAGTTCTCGTCCCCTGGTACTCAGGTGCAACATTCCAGATGCTTTACTAACACTCTCCCGACTTGGAGAGTCAGTGCCTTTAACCTCCTGTTTGGCCCATTTGCAATTTCTGAGGAAGATGAACAGGAATAGGGAGAACCAATGAGAGACTAGCTGGAGGTGTCTGGACGGGCAAATTTAACTCTCATTTCCCACGAGGAAGAGGAATTAACCAAAGGCTCAACGTGCCGTGCCGGAACCAGATTAGGGCCTGAAGCAATCCTGCAGTGTTGCGGCCAGCTCACAAGAAAGCGAGTTGAAGAAAGGAGCTCATGGGCACTGTAATTCACAAACCTGCAGAGTTATAAATGACAGCTATCGTCCAAAAATATACTGAAGTAAGGCTGCCAAGAGGACTTGAAAGCGGGGCAGAATTGCAGGAAACCGATTTCAGGAGGTAGACTGGAATTGCATTTAAAGCATAGGAAAAGAGGCAGAACGTCCACAATGATGCACTTGGCCAAAAAGGGCGTATGCGTTTTTTCCTGAATATTCAGGAAAAAACGCATACGCCCTTTTTGGCCAACCAAGCAAGCTTGCAAAGGAAATCTGCACTACAATGAAGTCTCACTTCCCCCCGGTCAAAAGGGCCATCTGAAAAAAGTGTAAAATCCAGAAAGGCAGGACAGGCCATGGAGAACTGGGAGCCTTGTTATGCTGATGGGCGGGATGTAAATTGCCAACAGCCACTCTGGAGAGGTGTATGGTGTTTCCTGAAACATCTAAAAAACAAAGCAACAGAGCCTAGGGCACTTCCACTTATGGTCCTATAGCTTAGGGAAATTAAAATCAAAAAGACACAGCCACCCCAAAGTTTGGGACGGCTCTGTTTACAAGAACCTCATTTACGGTACAAGTTCAATAGCGCAGAAAGTGAAAAATGGATAAAGAAGTTGTGGTACTTACGTACAATGCAATATCACTCAGCAATGAAATCTATGTCATCAGGCCCGTAGCAGCATAATGAGTGGATTCAGGTATGATGATTCTAACTGAAATAAGTCACACAGAAAAAGAAACATCATAAGATATCACTAATACACGGGATGTAAACTTGGCTACAAAGGAACTGGATTACAAAACAGAACAGTGTCTCAAATTTAGAAAACCAACTTATGCTTGCTTAAGGGGAAAGGTGAGTTGGGGTGCTGCATAAAACCAGAGATTGAAATGAGCACAGATAAAGTTCCTTAAGCCAAATATGGAATAGACAAGAACTACTCCTTGCTCAACGAAATGGACTCAACACCCCATATTAAACGCCTAAGAATGTACCTGACTAGTAAGTATCTTAAAACCTATGGATTGCTATGTCTCTGAAAGAAAATCAAGCGTGTGTACAGGGGCATAAACGCAGCAGTGATAGGATTGGAGAGGTTCGGTGAGCAAATGAAGACCCTTTGAAGTCATATTGCATGGTACCCATTCCACGGGTCTCAACTCTCCAGGTTTAAGGGATTCTTCCTTCAGCTAAAACATGCACGTGGAACCCAGAGTATGATCAACCGTGTGATCGGGAGACGTGTTCCAATATGTCTCAATTCTCGTCCCCTGGTACTCGGGTGTAACATTCCAGACGCTTTACTAACACTCTCCCGACTTGGAGAGTCAGTGCCTTTAACCTCCTGTTTGGCCCATTTGCAATTTCTGAGGAAGATGAACAGGAATAGGGAGAACCAATGAGAGACTAGCTGGAGGTGTCTGGACGGGCAAATTTAACTCTCATTTCCCACCAGGAAGAGGAATTAACCAAAGGCTCAGCGTGCCGTGCCGGAACCAGATTCGGGCCTGAAGCAATCCTGCGGTGTTGCGGCCAGCTCACAAGAAAGCGAGTTGAAGAAAGGAGCTCAGGGGCACTGTAATTCACAAACCTGCAGAGTTATAAATGACAGCTATCGTCCAAAAATATACTGAAGTAAGGCTGCCAAGAGGACTTGAAAGCGGGGCAGAATTGCAGGAAACCGATTTCAGGAGGTAGACTGGAATTGCATTTAAAGCATAGGAAAAGAGGCAGAACGTCCACAATGATGCACTTGGCCAAAAAGGGCGTATGCGTTTTTTCCTGAATATATTCAGGAAAAAACGCATACGCCCTTTTTGGCCAACCAAGCAAGCTTGCAAAGGAAATCTGCACTACAATGAAGTCTCACTTCCCCACGGTCAAAAGGGCCATCTGGAAAAAGTGTAAAATCCAGAAAGGCAGGACAGGCCATGGAGAACTGGGAGCCTTGTTAGGCTGATGGGCGGTATGTTAATTGCCATCAGCCACTTGGGAGAAGTGTATGGTGTTTCCTTAAACATCTAAAAAACAAAGCAACAGAGCCTAGGGCACTTCCACTTATGGTCCTATAGCTTAGGGAAATTAAAATGAAAAAGACACAGCCACCCCAAAGTTTGGGACGGCTCTGTTTACAAGAACCTCGTTTACGGAACAAGTTCAATAGCGCAGAAAGTGAAATATGGATAAAGAAGTTGTGGTACTTACGTACAATGCAATATCACTCAGCAATGAAATCTATGTCATCAGGCCCGTAGCAGCATAATCCATTCAGGTATGATGATTCTAACTGAAATAAGTCACACAGAAAAAGAAACATCATAAGATATCACTAATACACGGAATGTAAACTTGGCTACACAGGAACTGGATTACAAATCAGAACAGGGTCTCAAATTTAGAAAACCAACTTATGCTTGCTTAAGCGAAAAGGTGAGTTGGGGTGCTGCATCAAACCAGAGATTGAAATGAGCACAGATAAAGTTCCTTAAGCCAAATATGGAATAGACAAGAGCTACTCCTTGCTCAACGAAATGGACTCAACACCCCATATTAAACGCCTAAGAATGTACCTGACTAGTAAGTATCTTAAAACCTATGGATTGCTATGTCTCTGAAAGAGAATCAAGCGTGTGTACAGGGGCATAAACGCAGCAGTGATAGGATTGGAGAGGTTTGGTGAGCAAATGAAGACCCTTTGAAGTCATATTGCATGGAACCCATTCCACGGGTCTCAAGTCTCCAGGTTTAAGGGATGCTTCCTTCAGCTAAAACATGCATGTGGAACCCAGAGTATGTTCAACCGTGTGATCGGGAGACGTGTTCCAATATGTCTCAGTTCTCGTCCCCTGGTACTCGGGTGCAACATTCCAGATGCTTTACTAACACTCTCCCGACTTGGAAAGTCAGTGCCTTTAACCTCCTGTTTGGCCCATTTGCAATTTCTGCGGAAGATGAACAGGAATAGGGAGAACCAATGAGAGACTAGGTGGAGGTGTCTGGACGGGCAAATTTAACTCTCATTTCCCACCAGGAAGAGGAATTAACCAAAGGCTCAGCGTGCCGTGCCGGAACCAGATTAGGGCCTGAAGCAATCCTGCAGTGTTGCGGCCAGCTCACAAGAAAGCGAGTTGAAGAAAGGAGCTCAGGGGCAGTGTAATTCACAAACCTGCAGAGTTATAAATGACAGCTATCGTCCAAAAATATACTGAAGTAAGGCTGCCAAGAGGACTTGAAAGCGGGGCAGAATTGCAGGAAACCGATTTCAGGAGGTAGACTGGAATTGCATTTAAAGCATAGGAAAAGAGGCAGAACGTCCACAATGATGCACTTGGCCAAAAAGGGCGTATGCGTTTTTTCCTGAATATATTCAGGAAAAAACGCATACGCCCTTTTTGGTCAACCAAGCAAGCTTGCAAAGGAAATCTGCACTACAGTGAAGGCTCACTTCCCCCGGTCAAAAGGGCCACCTGAAAAAAGTGTAAAATCCAGAAAGGCAGGACAGGCCATGGAGAACTGGGAGCCTTGTTATGCTGATGGGCGGTATGTAAATTGCCAACAGCCACTTGGGAGAAGTGTATGGTGTTTCCTGAAACATCTAAAAAACAAAGCAACAGAGCCTAGGGCACTTCCACTTATGGTCCTATAGCTTAGGGAAATTAAAATCAAAAAGACACAGCCACCCCAAAGTTTGGGACGGCTCTGTTTACAAGAAACTCGTTTACGGTACAAGTTCAATATCGCAGAAAGTGAAAAATGGATAAAGAAGTTGTGGTACTTACGTACAATGCAATATCACTCAGCAATGAAATCTATGTCATCAGGCCCGTAGCAGCATAATGAGTGGATTCAGGTATGATGATTCTAACTGAAATAAGTCACACAGAAAAAGAAACATCATAAGATATCACTAATACACGGGATGTAAACTTGGCTACACAGGAACTGGATTACAAAACAGAACAGGGTCTCAAATTTAGAAAACCAACTTATGCTTGCTTAAGGGGAAAGGTGAGTTGGGGTGCTGCATAAAACCAGAGATTGAAATGAGCACAGATAAAGTTCCTTAAGCCAAATATAGAATAGACAAGAACTACTCCTTGCTCAACGAAATGGACTCAACACCCCATATTAAACGCCTAAGAATGTACCTGACTAGTAAGTATCTTAAAACCTATGGATTGCTATGTCTCTGAAAGAAAATCAAGCGTGTGTACAGGGGCATAAACGCAGCAGTGATAGGATTGGAGAGGTTCGGTGAGCAAATGAAGACCCTTTGAAGTCATATTGCATGGTACCCATTCCACGGGTCTCAACTCTCCAGGTTTAAGGGATTCTTCCTTCAGCTAAAACATGCACGTGGAACCCAGAGTATGATCAACCGTGTGATCGGGAGACGTGTTCCAATATGTCTCAATTCTCGTCCCCTGGTACTCGGGTGTAACATTCCAGACGCTTTACTAACACTCTCCCGACTTGGAGAGTCAGTGCCTTTAACCTCCTGTTTGGCCCATTTGCAATTTCTGAGGAAGATGAACAGGAATAGGGAGAACCAATGAGAGACTAGCTGGAGGTGTCTGGACGGGCAAATTTAACTCTCATTTCCCACCAGGAAGAGGAATTAACCAAAGGCTCAGCGTGCCGTGCCGGAACCAGATTCGGGCCTGAAGCAATCCTGCGGTGTTGCGGCCAGCTCACAAGAAAGCGAGTTGAAGAAAGGAGCTCAGGGGCACTGTAATTCACAAACCTGCAGAGTTATAAATGACAGCTATCGTCCAAAAATATACTGAAGTAAGGCTGCCAAGAGGACTTGAAAGCGGGGCAGAATTGCAGGAAACCGATTTCAGGAGGTAGACTGGAATTGCATTTAAAGCATAGGAAAAGAGGCAGAACGTCCACAATGATGCACTTGGCCAAAAAGGGCGTATGCGTTTTTTCCTGAATATATTCAGGAAAAAACGCATACGCCCTTTTTGGCCAACCAAGCAAGCTTGCAAAGGAAATCTGCACTACAATGAAGTCTCACTTCCCCCCGCTCAAAAGGGCCATCTGAAAAAAGTGTAAAATCCAGAAAGGCAGGACAGGCCATGGAGAACTGGGAGCCTTGTTATGCTGATGGGCGGGATGTAAATTGCCAACAGCCACTCGGGAGAGGTGTATGGTGTTTCCTGAAACATCTAAAAAACAAAGCAACAGAGCCTAGGGCATTTCCACTTATGGTCCTATAGCTTAGGGAAATTAAAATCAAAAAGACACAGCCACCCCAATGTTTGGGACGGCTCTGTTTACAAGAAACTCGTTTACGGTACAAGTTCAATATCGCAGAAAGTGAAAAATGTATAAAGAAGTTGTGGTACTTACGTACAATGCAATATCACTCAGCAATGCAATCTATGTCATCAGGCCCGTAGCAGCATAATGAGTGGATTCAGGTATGATGATTCTAACTGAAATAAGTCACACAGAAAAAGAAACATCATAAGATATCACTAATACACGGGATGTAAACTTGGCTACACAGGAACTGGATTACAAAACAGAACAGGGTCTCAAATTTAGAAAACCAACTTATGCTTGCTTAAGGGGAAAGGTGAGTTGGGGTGCTGCATAAAACCAGAGATTGAAATGAGCACAGATAAAGTTCCTTAAGCCAAATATAGAATAGACAAGAACTACTCCTTGCTCAACGAAATGGACTCAACACCCCATATTAAACGCCTAAGAATGTACCTGACTAGTAAGAATTTTCAAACCTATGGATTGCTATGTCTCCGAAAGAAAATCAAGCGTGTGTACAGGGGCATAAACGCAGCAGTGATAGGATTGGAGAGGTTCGGTGAGCAAATGAAGACCCTTTGAAGTCATATTGCATGGTACCCATTCCACGGGTCTCAACTCTCCAGGTTTAAGGGATTCTGTCTTCAGGTAAAACATGCACGTGGAACCCAGAGTATGATCAACAGTGTGATCGGGAGACATGTTCCAATATGTCTCAGTCCTCGTCCCCTGGTACTCGGGTGCAACATTCCAGACGCTTTACTAACACTCTCCCGACTTGGAGAGTCAATGCCTTTAACCTCCTGTTTGGCCCAGTTTGCAATTTCTGCGGAAGATGAACAGGAATAGGGAGAGCCAAAGAGAGACTAGCTGGAGGAGTCTAGACGGGCAAATTTAACTCTCATTTCCCACCAGGAAGAGGAATTAACCAAAGGCTCAGCGTGCCGTGCCGGAACCAGATTAGGGCCTGAAGCAATCCTGCGGTGTTGCGGCCAGCTCACAAGAAAGCGAGTTGAAGAAAGGAGCTCAGGGGCAGTGTAATTCACAAACCTGCAGAGTTATAAATGACAGCTATCGTCCAAAAATATACTGAAGTAAGGCTGCCAAGAGGACTTGAAAGCGGGGCAGAATTGCAGGAAACCGATTTCAGGAGGTAGACTGGAATTGCATTTAAAGCATAGGAAAAGAGGCAGAATGTCCACAATGATGCACTTGGCCAAAAAGGGCGTATGCGTTTTTTCCTGAATATATTCAGGAAAAAACGCATACGCCCTTTTTGGCCAACCAAGCAAGCTTGCAAAGGAAATCTGCACTACAATGAAGTCTCACTTCCCCACGGTCAAAAGGGCCATCTGGAAAAAGTGTAAAATCCAGAAAGGCAGGACAGGCCATGGAGAACTGGGAGCCTTGTTAGGCTGATGGGCGGTATGTTAATTGCCATCAGCCACTTGGGAGAAGTGTATGGTGTTTCCTTAAACATCTAAAAAACAAAGCAACAGAGCCTAGGGCACTTCCACTTATGGTCCTATAGCTTAGGGAAATTAAAATGAAAAAGACACAGCCACCCCAAAGTTTGGGACGGCTCTGTTTACAAGAACCTCGTTTACGGAACAAGTTCAATAGCGCAGAAAGTGAAATATGGATAAAGAAGTTGTGGTACTTACGTACAATGCAATATCACTCAGCAATGAAATCTATGTCATCAGGCCCGTAGCAGCATAATCCATTCAGGTATGATGATTCTAACTGAAATAAGTCACACAGAAAAAGAAACATCATAAGATATCACTAATACACGGAATGTAAACTTGGCTACACAGGAACTGGATTACAAATCAGAACAGGGTCTCAAATTTAGAAAACCAACTTATGCTTGCTTAAGCGAAAAGGTGAGTTGGGGTGCTGCATCAAACCAGAGATTGAAATGAGCACAGATAAAGTTCCTTAAGCCAAATATGGAATAGACAAGAGCTACTCCTTGCTCAACGAAATGGACTCAACACCCCATATTAAACGCCTAAGAATGTACCTGACTAGTAAGTATCTTAAAACCTATGGATTGCTATGTCTCTGAAAGAGAATCAAGCGTGTGTACAGGGGCATAAACGCAGCAGTGATAGGATTGGAGAGGTTTGGTGAGCAAATGAAGACCCTTTGAAGTCATATTGCATGGAACCCATTCCACGGGTCTCAAGTCTCCAGGTTTAAGGGATGCTTCCTTCAGCTAAAACATGCATGTGGAACCCAGAGTATGTTCAACCGTGTGATCGGGAGACGTGTTCCAATATGTCTCAGTTCTCGTCCCCTGGTACTCGGGTGCAACATTCCAGATGCTTTACTAACACTCTCCCGACTTGGAAAGTCAGTGCCTTTAACCTCCTGTTTGGCCCATTTGCAATTTCTGCGGAAGATGAACAGGAATAGGGAGAACCAATGAGAGACTAGGTGGAGGTGTCTGGACGGGCAAATTTAACTCTCATTTCCCACCAGGAAGAGGAATTAACCAAAGGCTCAGCGTGCCGTGCCGGAACCAGATTAGGGCCTGAAGCAATCCTGCAGTGTTGCGGCCAGCTCACAAGAAAGCGAGTTGAAGAAAGGAGCTCAGGGGCAGTGTAATTCACAAACCTGCAGAGTTATAAATGACAGCTATCGTCCAAAAATATACTGAAGTAAGGCTGCCAAGAGGACTTGAAAGCGGGGCAGAATTGCAGGAAACCGATTTCAGGAGGTAGACTGGAATTGCATTTAAAGCATAGGAAAAGAGGCAGAACGTCAACAATGATGCACTTGGCCAAAAAGGGCGTATGCGTTTTTTCCTGAATATATTCAGGAAAAAACGCATACGCCCTTTTTGGTCAACCAAGCAAGCTTGCAAAGGAAATCTGCACTACAGTGAAGGCTCACTTCCCCCGGTCAAAAGGGCCACCTGAAAAAAGTGTAAAATCCAGAAAGGCAGGACAGGCCATGGAGAACTGGGAGCCTTGTTATGCTGATGGGCGGTATGTAAATTGCCAACAGCCACTTGGGAGAAGTGTATGGTGTTTCCTTAAACATCTAAAAAACAAAGCAACAGAGCCTAGGGCACTTCCACTTATGGTCCTATAGCTTAGGGAAATTCAAATCAAAAAGACACAGCCACCCCAAAGTTTGGGACGGCTCTGTTTACAAGAACCTCATTTACGGTACAAGTTCAATAGCGCAGAAAGTGAAAAATGGATAAAGAAGTTGTGGTACTTACGTACAATGCAATATCACTCAGCAATGAAGTCTATGTCATCAGGCCCGTAGCAGTATAATGAATAGATTCAGGTATGATGATTCTAACTGAAATAAGTCACACAGAAAAAGAAACATCATAAGATATCACTAATACACGGAATGTAAACTTGGCTACACAGGAACTGGATTACAAATCAGAACAGGGTCTCAAATTTAGAAAACCAACTTATGCTTGCTTAAGCAAAAAGGTGAGTTGGGGTGCTGCATCAAACCAGAGATTGAAATGAGCACAGATAAAGTTCCTTAAGCCAAATATGGAATAGACAAGAGCTACTCCTTGCTCAATGAAATAGACTCAACACCCCATATTAAACGCCTAAGAATGTAACTGACTAGTAAATATCTTAAAACCTATGGATTGCTATGTCTCTGAAAGATAATCAAGAGTGTGTACAGGGTCATAAACACAGCAGTGATAGGATTGGAGAGGTTCGGTGAGTAAATGAAGACCCTTTGAAGTCATATTGCATGGTACCCATTCCACAGGTCTCAAGTCTCCAGGTTTAAGGGATTCTTCCTTCAGCTAAAACATGCATGTGGAACCCAGAGTATGTTCAACCATGTGATCGGGAGACGTGTTCCAATATGTCTCAGTTCTCGTCCCCTGGTACTCGGGTGCAACATTCCAGACGCTTCACTAACACTCTCCCGACTTGGAAAGTCAGTGCCTTTAATCTCCTGTTTGGCCCATTTGCAATTTCTGTGGAAGATGAACAGGAATAGGGAGAACCAATGAGAGACTAGCTGGAGGTGTCTGGACGGGCAAATTTAACTCTCATTTCCCACCAGGAAGAGGAATTAACCAAAGGCTCAGCGTGCCGTGCCGGAACCAGATTAGGGCCTGAAGCAATCCTGCGGTGTTGCGGCCAGCTCACAAGAAAGCGAGTTGAAGAAAGGAGCTCAGGGGCACTGTAATTCACAAACCTGCAGAGTTATAAATGACAGCTATCGTCCAAAAATATACTGAAGTAAGGCTGCCAAGAGGACTTGAAAGCGGGGCAGAATTGCAGGAAACCGATTTCAGGAGGTAGACTGGAATTGCATTTAAAACATAGGAAAAGAGGCAGAACGTCCACAATGATGCACTTGGCCAAAAAGGGCGTATGCGTTTTTTCCTGAATATATTCAGGAAAAAACGCATACGCCCTTTTTGGCCAACCAAGCAAGCTTGCAAAGGAAATCTGCACTACAATGAAGTCTCACTTCCCCATGGTCAAAAAGGCCATCTGAAAAAAGTGTAAAATCCAGAAAGGCAGGACAGGCCATGGAGAACTGGGAGCCTTGTTATGCTGATGGGCGGTATGTTAATTGCCAGCAGCCACTTGGGAGAAGTGTATGGTGTTTCCTTAAACATCTAAAAAACAAAGCAACAGAGCCTAGGGCACTTCCACTTATGGTCCTATAGCTTAGGGAAATTAAAATGAAAAAGACACAGCCACCCCAAAGTTTGGGACGGCTCTGTTTACAAGAACCTCGTTTACGGTACAAGTTCAATAGCGCAGAAAGTGACATATGGATAAAGAAGTTGTGGTACTTACGTACAATGCAATATCACTCAGCAATGAAATCTATGTCATCAGGCCCATAGCAGCATAATGAGTGGATTCAGGTATGATGATTCTAACTGAAATAAGTCACACAGAAAAAGAAACATCATAAGATATCACTAATACACGGAATGTAAACTTGGCTACACAGGAACTGGATTACAAATCAGAACAGGGTCTCAAATTTAGAAAACCAACTTATGCTTGCTTAAGCGAAAAGGTGAGTTGGGGTGCTGCATCAAACCAGAGATTGAAATGAGCACAGATAAAGTTCCTTAAGCCAAATATGGAATAGACAAGAGCTACTCCTTGCTCAACGAAATGGACTCAACACCCCATATTAAACGCCTAAGAATGTACCTGACTAGTAAGTATCTTAAAACCTATGGATTGCTATGTCTCTGAAAGAGAATCAAGCGTGTGTACAGGGGCATAAACGCAGCAGTGATAGGATTGGAGAGGTTTGGTGAGCAAATGAAGACCCTTTGAAGTCATATTGCATGGAACCCATTCCACGGGTCTCAAGTCTCCAGGTTTAAGGGATGCTTCCTTCAGCTAAAACATGCATGTGGAACCCAGAGTATGTTCAACCGTGTGATCGGGAGACGTGTTCCAATATGTCTCAGTTCTCGTCCCCTGGTACTCGGGTGCAACATTCCAGATGCTTTACTAACACTCTCCCGACTTGGAAAGTCAGTGCCTTTAACCTCCTGTTTGGCCCATTTGCAATTTCTGCGGAAGATGAACAGGAATAGGGAGAACCAATGAGAGACTAGCTGGAGGTGTCTGGACGGGCAAATTTAACTCTCATTTCCCACCAGGAAGAGGAATTAAACAAAGGCTCAGCGTGCCATGCCGGCACCAGATTAGGGCCTGAAGCAATCCTGCGGTGTTGCGGCCAGCTCACAAGAAAGCGAGTTGAAGAAAGGAGCTCAGGGGCAGTGTAATTCACAAACCTGCAGAGTTATAAATGACAGCTATCGTCCAAAAATATACTGAAGTAAGGCTGCCAAGAGGACTTGAAAGCGGGGCAGAATTGCAGGAAACCGATTTCAGGAGGTAGACTGGAATTGCATTTAAAGCATAGGAAAAGAGGCAGAACGTCCACAATGATGCACTTGGCCAAAAAGGGCGTATGTGTTTTTTCCTGAATATATTCAGGAAAAAACGCATACGCCCTTTTTGGTCAACCAAGCAAGCTTGCAAAGGAAATCTGCACTACAGTGAAGGCTCACTTCCCCCGGTCAAAAGGGCCACCTGAAAAATGTGTAAAATCCAGAAAGGAAGGACAGGCCATGGAGAACTGGGAGCCTTGTTATGCTGATGGGCGGTATGTAAATTGCCAACAGCCACTTGGGAGAAGTGTATGGTGTTTCCTTAAACATCTAAAAAACAAAGCAACAGAGCCTAGGGCACTTCCACTTATGGTCCTATAGCTTAGGGAAATTCAAATCAAAAAGACACAGCCACCCCAAAGTTTGGGACGGCTCTGTTTACAAGAACCTCGTTTACGGTACAAGTTCAATAGCGCAGAAAGTGAAAAATGGATAAAGAAGTTGTGGTACTTACGTACAATGCAATATCACTCAGCAATGAAGTCTATGTCATCAGGCCCGTAGCAGTATAATGAATAGATTCAGGTATGATGATTCTAACTGAAATAAGTCACACAGAAAAAGAAACATCATAAGATATCACTAATACACGGAATGTAAACTTGGCTACACAGGAACTGGATTACAAATCAGAACAGGGTCTCAAATTTAGAAAACCAACTTATGCTTGCTTAAGGGGAAAGGTGAGTGGCGGTGTTGCATAAAACCAGAGATTATAATGAGCACAGATAAAGTTCCTTAAGCCAGATACTGAATAGACAAGAGGTACTCCTTGCTCAACGAAATGGACTCAACACCCCATATTAAATGCCTAAGAACGTACCTGACTAGTAAGTATCTTAAAACCTATGGATTGCTATTTCCCTGAAAGAGAATCAAGCGTCTGTACAGGGGCCTAAATGCAGCAGTGATAGGATTGGAGAGGTTCGGTGAGCAAATGAAGACCCTTTGAAGTCATATTGCATGGTACCCATTCCACGGGTCTCAACTCTCCAGGTTTAAGGGATTCTTCCTTCAGCTAAAACATGCATGCGGAGCCCAGAGTATGATCAACCATGTGATCGGGAGACGTGTTCCAATATGTCTCAGTTCTCGTCCCCTGGTACTCGGGTGCAACATTCCAGACGCTTTACTAACACTCTCCCGACTTGGAGAGTCAGTGCCTTTAACCTCCTGTTTGGCCCAGTTTGGAATTTCTGCGGAAAATGAACAGGAATAGGGAGAAACAATGAGAGACTAGCTGGACGTGTCTGGACGGGCAAATTTAACTCTCATTTCGCACCAGGAATAGGAATTAACCAAAAGCTCAGCATCCCGGCCGGAACGAGATTAAGGCCTGAAGCAATCCTGCGCGGTTGTGGCCAGCTCACAAGAAAGCGAGTAGAAGTAAGGAGCTCAGGGGCACTGTAATTCACAAACCTGCAGAGTTATAAATAACAGCTATCGTCCAAAAATATACTGAAGTAAGGCTGACAAGAAGACTTGAAAGCGGGGCAGAATTGCAGGAATCCGATTTCAGGAGGTAGACTGGAATTGCATTTAAAATATAGGAAAAGAGGCAGAATGTGGACAATGATGCACTTGGCCAAAAAGGGCGTATGCGTTTTTTCCTGCATATATTCAGGAAAAAACGCATACGCACTTTTTGGCCAACCAAGCAAGCTTGCAAAGGAAATCTGCACTACAATGAAGTCTCACTTCCTCCCGGTCAAAAGGGCCATCTGAAAAAAGTGTAAAATCCAGAAAGGCAGGACAGGCCATGGAGAACTGGGAGCCTTGTTATGCTGATGGGCGGGATGTAAATTGCCAACAGCCACTCGGGAGAAGTGTATGGTGTTTTCTGAAACATCTAAAAAACAACGCAAGTGAGCCTAGGGCACTTCCACTTATGGTGCTGTAGCTTAGGGAAAGTAAAATCAAAAAGACACAGCCACCCCAAAGTTTGGGATGGCTCTGTTTACAAGAACCTCATTTACGGTACAAGTTCAATAGTGCAGAAAGTGAAATATGGATAAAGAAGTTGTGGTACTTACGTACAATGCAATATCACTCAGCAATGAAATCTATGTCATCAGGCCCGTAGCAGCATAATGAGTGGATTCAGGTATGATGATTCTAACTGAAATAAGTCACACAGAAAAAGAAACATCGTAAGATATCACTAATACACGGAATGTGAACTTGGCTACACATGAACTGAATTATAAAACAGAACAGGGTCTCAAGTTTTGAAAAGCAACTTATGCTTTTTTAAGGGGGAAGGTGAGTTGGGGTGCTGCATAAAACCAGAGTTTGACATTAGCACAGATACTGTTCCATAAGCCAAATGTGTAATAGACAAGACCTACCCTTTGCTCAACAAAATGGACTCAACAATGAGGTATCACCTCACACCTGTTAGAATGGGCATCATCTGAAAATCTACAAACAATAAATGCTGGAAAGGGTGTGGAGAAAAGGAACCCTCTTCCACTATTGTTGGGAATATAAATTGTTACATTCACTATGGAGAACAATATGGAGTTTCTTAAGAAACTAACAATAGAATTACCATATGATACAGCAATCCCAGTACTGGACATATACCCAGACAAAACCATAAATCAAAAAGAGACATTCACCGCAATGTTCATTGCATCACTATTTACAATATCGAGGTAATGGAAGCAACCTAAATGCCCACAGACAGACGAATGCATAAAGCTGTGGTACGTATATAAAATGGAATATTACTAAGCCATGAAAAGGAATGAAATTGGGTCATTTGTAGAGACGTCGATGGATCTAGAGACTGTCATACAGAGTGAAGTAAGTCAGAAAGAGAAAAACAAATCTTGTATATTCATGCATATATGTGGAACCTAGAAAAACCGTACAGATTAACCATTTTGCAAGGCATAAATAGAGCAACAGATGTAGACAACAAATGTATGGACAACAAGGGGGGAAAGCTGTTGGGGGGATGGTGGTGGGAGGAGTTGAGAGACTGGGATTGGCATGTATACATTTATATGTATAAAATAGATAACCAATAAGAACCTGCTGTATAAAAATATAAAGTAAAATTCAAAATTGAAAAGAAATAAAATTTAAAAAATAAAACAGAAAAAACAATTATTCCCTTCACATACATGTATTTATATGAATAAATTATTTCCATGCTTCTATCTGTAAATACAAAAAAGAGGAATAAAATCTACCTTGAACCAAAAACGAAAAAGAGAAAAAAAACACAGAACCCACCAGTTCCACAGAGGAAAACCGTATCAGGGCACTGGCTCCAGTTGTAAACAATTCTGAAGTTGGTCAGTGGTGGGGAATCGTCTCCCAGTCAGCCAGCAGCCCCCACGCAACAAGCGTCCTCATTGCAAAGCTGGGGCACCATGCCGAGGCATCTGTGAGTAAACGTGAGCTGAGCCCCAGGCCAGTTGCTGCTGAACTATTCCCACCCGTCCCAGGTAAAACACCTGAATATATACAAGGACTTGAAAGCGTAGAGGAAGGGCCATAGAGCCACACGAGTGACAACATGCCGGCCGACTTGGTGCCTGCAGGCCAGCCAGGATGGTCCTGGCCCTGGGTGCTCTTCTGGAAGATTTCCATTTCCCTGCCTGAGATACCCGTCCTGTCCCTGCCCCCACTGCTTTTTTCCTTCCTCACCTCTGCCCAGGGAGAAATTCCAGCAGCAGGTATGGGTGACACATCCTCTTCTTTAGCAGGTGGCAGCCTGGCAACTGCTGCAGAAAGTCCAGCAGAGCCCCACTCACACTGGGCCACCCACAAAGCCGTGGCCTCTCACTCCCTCCCACCAGCCCAGCCCCGAGACTGCTGACAGGGCAGAGAAAATGGCGTCAGGCACGGCTGCAGGGGCTCTTGCTGCCTGGAGTGGTATTTATATTGATCTCAACCCAGGCACACCTGGGGAGGGCTGGCCAGCACGGTAAGGCTGCCCAGCTCAGCCAATCATCACCCCTCAGGGGCTCACAGTTGCAGAAAATGGAACTTGCTGAACCGGCCAGGTCCAAGGAACAGGTGTGGGCTCCTGAGAGTCAGGATAGACAAGGGGCTGCAGCTTTGGCTTGTTTTCTAATCATTTTATCTGGCCCATGAGTGGGAGACAACTTCAAGAAAACCCTCTCCTAATGAGAGGAACCCAGGAGTCAGGGAGAGGAGGGGTGGGTGGTGGTTGGAGACAGAGGCCTGGTGCCCCGGGTGCAGTGGAAGTCTCTGGAAGACCAGGTGGAGGGAGGCCGCACAGAGTGATGCCCAGGGTCACAGACCTGTCGCAGCTGCTGTTTGTTAGTTCAAGTCCTGCTCTGAGGTGCTCTGTGTCAGCTCTGAGCGACAGGTGAGCTGGGGGTGCTCTGCAATGAGGGCTATGTGCACGGTTCCTGTGTGCCCAGCCCTGCCACAGTACCTGCAAGGGTAGCTCTGTATCCTGGGAGGGGCCTGACCACGAGAGCCCCGTGGGCTTGGGTGGGGGTGGGGTACCTGCCCAGGTGAGCTCCATATTCTGGGATTGGTGTGACCACGAGAGCCCCATGGGCTGCTGGGGACCTGGTAAAGGATGTCAGGACAGTCAGTGAAGCCACCGAGGATATACCTCCAGTTGCTCCTAATTCCTACACCCTGCTGGTCATTCTACCAACCACCAGGACATGGTATTCTGTATTAGTCTTCAATGATGCCTTCTTTTGTATTCCATTAGTCCCAGAGTCACAAGAAATTTTGGCTTGTGAGTGGCAGGACTCAACATACAACTAAAACAATACTTCCGGGCCGTCTTGCCCCAAGGGTGCAAAAATTCCCACACCATTTTTGGGGAAACCTTAGCTAAAGACCTAAAAGTTCTACCTCTGGAAAAGGAAACCCTCCTTCAATAGGCAGACGACATTCTGATCGCCAGCCCTACTAAGGAGGCCTCTGAACTACCAAGCCAATAAAGGATAGAAGTTGTCCAAGAAAAAGCTCAAATATCACAGACTGCGGTGACCTGCCTGGGCTCCATTCTCACAGAAGGTCGGAGAAGCCCATCCCAGGAAAGGGAAGAAACCATTTTCGGCCTTACTCCTTTCTAAAACTAGAAGACAGCTTAGGGGTTCCTGGGGAGGCCAGGGTTTGCTGCTTCTGGATCCCTAACTGCAGTCTACTAGCTGGGCCATTATATGAAACACTGAAAGGAAAAGATGATGATCCTTTTGAATAGAATCCAGAAGTGGCCTTTCAAGAATGGAAAGAGCAGTCAATTCAGACCCTTGCCCTGGAACTCCCTAATTTAGCTAAACCCTTTGACCTTTACATTCCCGGTGAAAGGTGAATCGCCATTGGAGAATTAGTGCAAAAACTGGGACCACTTGAAATGGAACAATGCAAGAATGCCATCCAGGTAGGATAAACTACGGTCACCAAGGGGCTTGGCCCACTGCCGCATCTGGCCAAGATACTGGCGGTATCTAAAAACCTGGAAATCAGCAGCCCAAAAGGCCACCTCCCTCCTAAGGGAAAAGGACCCCACGTGGTGATCCTAACCACCAACCATGCCCTGAAGTTGCAGGGTTTGCTCCGTGGGCACACCAACCTCGAGTGAGGAGGCCCTCCAACTCCAACATCCAGAGAGATAACCGGGGGCAACAGGACACCATGACGACTCGTGTGAACATCACTTGACCTGGAGTTTCTCTCATAAAACAACAAGAGTGTGTCCCAAAAGAGTAGACTACTGCTTGCAGGACTTACTGCACACAGAGGGGAGCTAATAATCTTGGCGGGGGAACCGTATGTCACACTGTCACCATAGAAAAGCCTACAGACACCGTGATGATGGTGGCCAATAAGACTGGCTGGACTCCTGTTTACTTCAAAAGGCTGTTGACTCAGTGGCCATCATGGTCCTTGATCACCACTGACCCTGGACTGTCTGGGAGTTGAGCGGGCAGGGCTCTGACACCTGGTGCTGTTTGTACGTTAATTCAGGGGCCTAACTGAAGACAGCGCAGACTACTGGTCAGAGCATCTAGGCTGGCAGAAACGGTCAGCCTAAGGTGGCCGAACAAATGTGGGGCGGGGTGAAACCGGCCCCCACAGCGTCTCTGCACATCTCTTTCCTGGACCCTTAAAGGTCATTAGAATCTATAACGCTTCCAATGCTGGTGCTCAGGTGGACGAGCAGGGAGGCAGGGGGCCTGGGGACAATCAACGTCACCTGGAGGCTGCTGGGGAGAAGCTCTGACCCTCGCCCCTTGGTATGAGGGCTCCCAACTCAGCACTCAGCAGTTACAGAAGAAGGGTCTGCACCCTCAGCACTCCAAGAATGAGGAACGGGACAAAAGGCAGAGGAGGGGTTTGTCCCCAGCAAAGCCCATTAAAAATCCCTGGGAGATAAAAATAGAATCTGGGCAATAAAGTCAAGTCTAACCTTTTTTATCCTTTGTGCTTTGTCTAATTTCATGTGCTCCTAGGGTCCCGCATGCAGAGGTTCCACACCCGGCACTTCAGACCAGATTTCCTAGTGCAGAATGGCTGGGTCGACACCTCAGCTCCTGGGGCCCAGTGCAGACTCCGCGATATAGAGCCTGAGCTGCAGCCAACCCGGCCCTCGAGAGCTCCGCCCCCTCCCTCCCACTGACTCTGACAGGATCTCTACACAGCAGCCCAGCCCACAGCCCACGGGGTAGTGCATGCTCTCACCTCTCCATTCTCTGATCAAAATATAAAGTTTCCTTTGCTTGTGAACCAAACTCAGTCTCGATCTGTTGGCCCCAATGACACTGCGCAGGGGGACACTTGTTGGGGTCCACTCTGGAGGATCAGTAACAGAAATTGAGACTATTGTAACCTCAATGAACAGATGTGTGAGCCAAACTGTAGTTAACATAGAACAGTGTATAAGGCTCGGGTAAAATAAGATGTTTCTAACGCTTCCATTGGCTATTTCCATCACTTTATTATAAGCAAGTTCAGTGAAAAGGTTTGTCTTATTTGTCAGGTCAATATTAGAGAAACGAAGTGATTTCTTTCCAAGGATGTACATCTAATAATCTTGGTTAAAGCTTCAATCTTGTTTTAAATGCTTTTCCATTGAAAATGATACCTCTCTTTCAGCTCCCCCATTTCTGAGAAGTATAAAATCTTATAATTTATTATTACCAAAGGGGAAAGGTGGGAGGAGGGATAAAGTAACAGTTTGGGATTAACACATACACACTGCTATGTATAAAATAGATCATCAACAAGGAACTACTGTATAGCACAGGGAACTACACTCAACATTTTGCAATAACCTATAAGGGGAAATAATCTGAAAAAGAATAGATATTTTTATTGACATCATCTATCAATGACAGTTAAAGTGTAACCTAAGGGAAGCTGGTGGTGAGTGCTTCTGACCCTGAAGACTTCAGTCATCTAAAGTTTGGACTCTGCCTACTTCCCAAGGCCCTTAATGAACATATGTGTAGCCGTAGCTTAAAAAATTCCCCAGTTTGGGTTTCGGGTAGACACTGATTTTGAAAAAGCCCTGGTGTTCTCCTTACATGAATGGGACTCTTCCTACTGCTAAAACATGTCTGTCACACCCAGAGGATGGTATACCGTCTGATCGGGAAGAGTTTGGAAAAGGCATCTCATCTCCTCATCTCCTGGTGCTCGGGTTCACCCATCCAGCGTCTTTACTAACAGTCTCCCCACTTGGAGATGGCAGCACTGTCAACATCCTGTTGCGTACAGTTTGGAATTTGTCCAGAGGATGAAGCGGAAGGATGAGGAACAATGAGAGACAAGTCCTAGGTGTTCAGACAGGCACATGTCACTCTAATTTCCAATCAGGAAGACGAATTGACCAAAGGCTAGGGTTGCCCATGGAAACATTATAGGGCTTGAGGAAATCCCGCTGCTTTGTGGCCAGTTCCCATAAACACAAGTTGAACAATGGAACTCAGGGACAGTAAAATTCACGAAACTGCAGAGTTGAAAATATCCATCACTGAAAAATGTCTTGAGGAAAGTCAGAGAAAAGGACTTGTAAGCAAGGGAGAATGGCAGGAAAGGGATTTGAGGAGGTAGAAAGGACTCGCCATTAAGCACAAGAAAAGGAGCTGAACATTGCCAACATTGCAGTTGGCCAAAAAGGGTGTATGCGTTTTTTTCTGTATATATTCAAGAAAAGGGCATACACTTTTTTAGCCAACCAAACAGGTGGGCACTGGAAGTCAATACTACAAGAGATATCACTTCGCATCAGTCAGAAGAGCCATCCTCATAAACCGTAAACAACAGAAATGCAGGACAGGGCAAGGAGAAGAGGGAGCCCTGTGAGACTTATAGTGGAAATGTATATTGCCAACGGCCATTCTGGAGAAGTGTATTGTGTTTACTAAAGCATCTAAAAAATGAGCTACAGAGCATAGGGCACTTGCACTCATGGGCGTATATCTTGGGAAAAACAAAAATCGAGAGGACACAGGCACCCCAGTGTTTACCCCCTCTCTGTTTAAAAGATCCTCGACTAGGATATAACTTAAATGTCTCTGGAGAGAAAAAATGGATACAGATGTGGTACTTAGGTAGAGTGGAATATTATTCAGCCTGGAAATCAATGAAATATGGCCAGTTGTAACAACTCCGGAGGAGTTACGTATGATCATTCTAAGTGACATAATTCAAAAAGAAAAAGACACATATCATAAGATATCACTTAAAGGTGGAATCCAAAATGGCTACACATGAAATAAATTACAAAACAAAAACATAGTCAAATATGTAGAAAACACGCATAAGGCTGCTAAACGGGAAAGGTGGGGAGAGGTGAGGCATCATCCAGGAGGTTGAAATTAGCAAAGATACCATTCCAAATACCAAACTGATAATCAACAAGGCCTACACGGTAGCTAAAAGAACTGCACTCAGCACACTCAAGTCACCGGAAAAGAATATATACGACTGGTAAGAATCTGAAAAAGAATTTACTGATGTCTCTCTGTACGTGAATCAAGTGGATGTACAGCAGCAAGAAACAGAGCTTTGAAAATCAGCTGTAACCAATATAGTAATAAATTGAAAAAAATAAACGACAGAGAGACAGAGAAAACCTCTTACAACTTTTCCTCAGGGCCGGTGATGCAACATGGATTGAACACATCTAGACCCACAGCAGGATGAGACATAAGGCTGGAAACTGTTTGCACTAAGAGAAATGTGAGGTTGGGTGAGGAAATGCACACCCTTTAAAGTAATACTACCTGGTACCCATTCAATGGGTCCCAAATCTGCAGGTTCAAGGGATCTTCCTACAGCTAAAACATGCATGGAAAACCCAGAGGACTGTACACCATGTGATCGGGAGATGTGTCTAAAATGCAGCTCATTTATCCTCTCCTGGTGCTCCTGTTCACCATTCCAGCCACGTTACTTAGAATCTCCCCACTTGGAGAATCAGCACATTTCAACTTCTGTTTCAAACATTTTGCAAATTGTGAGGAGGATGAACGGGAAGAGGGGGAACCAATGAGAGAATAGTTGTAGGGGTTTGGACGGGCACATATCACTCTAATTTCCCATTAAGAATAAGAATTGAAAAAAGGCTCAGCCCGCCTCGCCCGAGCCAAAATAGGGCCTGAAGCAATCCTGCGGGTTTGAGGCCAGCTCACAAAAGAGCAACTTAAAAAATGGAGCTCAGGGTCACTGCAATTCACAAACCTGCAGAGTTATAAATGAAAACTAACGTCCAAAAATATGTTGAGGTAAGGCAAAGAAGAGGATCTGAATGCAAGACAGAATTGCAAGAAACAGATTTCAAGAGATAGATTGGACTCGTCTTTAAAGCACATGAAAAGCGGCAGAATTTCGACAATGATGCAGTTGGCCCAAAAGGGCGTATGCGTTTTTTCCTGATTATATCCAGGAAAAAACGCATGCGCACTTTATGGGCAACGAAGCAAGCAAGCAATGCAAATGTGCACAACAAAGAAGTCTCATTACCCACTGGTCAAAAGGGCCATCCTAAACAATTGTAAAAACCAGAAATGCAGGACAGGCCATGGAGAACAGGGAGCCTTTATACGCTGATGGGCAGTGTGTGAACTGCCGAGAGCCACTCTGGAGAAGTGTATGGTGGTTCCTAAATCATCTAAAAAACAGAGCTACAGAGCATAGGACACTTCCAATCATGGGAGTATATCTAGGGAAGTCTAAAAATCAACAAGACACAAGCACACCACAGTTTAGGGCTACTCTGTTTACAAGAACCTCAACTTCAGTACACCTTAAATATCCCAGGAAAGAGAACAATGGATAAAGAAGATGTGGTACTTATGTACAATGGAATATCTCTTCACCATGAAATCAATGTAATAAGGCTAGTAGAAGGATAAAGAGTGGGTTTAGGTCCGATAATACTACTTGAAATAAGTCAAACAGAAAAAGAAACATATCATAAGATATCACTTATAGAGGGAGGGTAAATATGGCTGCACAAGAAATGAATTACAGAACAGAACAGTGTCTCACATTTAGAAAACACACTTATTTCAGCTTAAGGGGAAAGGAGAGGTGGGGTGATGCATAAAACCAGAGTTTGAAATTAGCACAGATACCGTTCAATAAACCAAATAGATATTAGACAAGATCTACACCTTGCTCAATGAACTGGCCTCAACACACCCTATACACCGCAGAGAAATATATCTGAGTAACAAGAATCTTAAAACCCATGTATTGATATATCTACATAAGGGAATCAAGTGTGTGCAGAGCGGCACAAACACAGCAGTGAAAATGAGCTAAACCCCATTATAGAAATAAATTTTAAAAACAAAACGCAGAAACAATGAAAGAGAGAAAAATTCTTACAAAATTCGCTCAGGGGCTGTGATGCAACCTGGATTGACCACATATAAACCCACAGCTGGATAAGACATAAGGCTGGACACTTGGGGCTGAGAGGATTGGTGAGCTTTGGTGAGCAACTGCCAAAAGTTTAATGCAATACTTCATGCTACTCATTCCAAGGGTCCCAACACTCCAGGTTGAAGGGAATCTTCCTACAGCTAAACCATGCTTGGGAAACCCAGCGACTGGTATACCATATGATTGGGAAAGGTTTCTAAAACGCACCTCATTTTTCCTCTCCTGGGGCTCCGGATCGACATTCCAGCCGCTTTACTAAAATATCCCCACATGGAGAGTCAATGCCTTTAAGTTCTGGTATCGCACAGTCTGCAGTTAGTGTGGAGGATGAATGGGAATAGGGGGAACCAGTGAGAAACTAGGTGTAGCGGTTTCAATGGGCACATGTCACTCTAATTTCACATCAGTAAGAAGAATAAACCTAACCCTAACACTTCCCCGAAGCCTTGCCCTCACCCGTCCCCTAATCCTAACCCGTACGCTCACACTAACCCGCGCCCTCACACGTACGCTCCCCCTCAACCGTTGTCGTACCCTCACCTGGACCCTAAACCATCCCCGTCCCATAACCCTAACCCTAGCCTGAACCCTAACCCTAAACCTTCCCCGAAGCCTTCCCCTCACCCGTCCCCTAATCCTAACCCGTACGCTCACACTAACACGCGCCCTCACACGTACGCTCCCCCTAAAGCTCTGTCGTACCCTCACGTGGACCCTAAACCATCCCCGTCCCCTAACCCTAACCCTAGCCCGAACCCTAACCCTAAACCTTCCCCGAAGCCTTCCCCTCACCCGTCCCCTAATCCTAACCCGTACACTCACACTAACCCGCGCCGTCACACGTACGCTCTCCCTCAACCGTTTTCGTACCCTCACCTGGACCCTAAACCGTCCCCGTCCCCTAACCCTAACCCTAGCCCGAACCCTAAACCTAACCCTTCCCCGAAGCCTTCCCCTCACCGGTCCCATAATCCTAACCCGTACGCTCACACTAACCCGCGCCCTCACACGTACGCTCCCCATAAACCGTTGTCGTAACCGAACCTGGACCCTAAACCATCCCCATCCCCTAACCCTAACCCTAGCCCGAACCCTAACCCTAACCCTTCCCCGAAATCTTCCCCTCACCCGTCCCCTAATCCTAACCCGTACGCTCACACTAACCCGCACCCTCACACGTACACTCCCCAAAAACTGTTGTCGTAACCTCACCTGGACCCTAAACCGTCCCCATCCCCTAACCCTAACCCTAGCCCGAACCCTAAGCCTAACCATTCCCCGAAGCCTTCCCCTCACCGGTCCCATAATCGTAACCCGTACGCTCACACTAACCCACGCCCTCACACGTACGCTCGCCCTAAACCGTTGTCGTACCCTCTCCTGGACCCTAAACCGTCCCCGTCCCCTAACTCTAACCCTAGCCCGAACCCTAACCCTAACCCTTCCCCGAAGCCTTCCCCTCACCCATCCCCTAATCCTAACCCGTACGCTCACACTAACACGCGCCCTCACACGTACACTCCCCCTAAAGCGTTGTCGTACGCTCACCTGGACCCTAAACCGTCCCCATCCCCTAACCCTAACCATAGCCCGAACCCTAACCCTAACCCTTCCCCGAAGCCTTCCCCTCACCCGTCCCCTAATCCTAACCCGTACGCTCACACTAACCCGCGCCCTCACACGTACGCTCCCCCTCAACCTTTGTCGTACCCTCACCTGGACCCTAAACCGTCCCCGTCCCCTAACCCTAACCCTAGCCCGAACCCTAAACCTAACCCTTCCCCGAAGCCTTCCCCTCACCGGTCCCATAATCCTAACCCGTACGCTCACACTAACCCGCGCCCTCACACGTACGCTCCCCATAAACCGTTGTCGTAACCGAACCTGGACCCTAAACCATCCCCGTCCCCTAACCCTAACCCTAGCCCGAACCCTAACCCTAACCCTTCCCCGAAATCTTCCCCTCACCCGTCCCCTAATCCTAACCCGTACGCTCACACTAACCCGCACCCTCACACGTACACTCCCCAAAAACTGTTGTCGTAACCTCACCTGGACCCTAAACCGTCCCCATCCCCTAACCCTAACCCTAGCCCGAACCCTAAGCCTAACCATTCCCCGAAGCCTTCCCCTCACCCGTCCCCTAACCCTAACCCGTACACTCACACTAACCCGCGCCCTCACACGTACGCTCTCCCTAAAGTGTTGTCATACCCTCACCTGGACCCTAAACCGTCCCTGTCCCCTAACCCTAAACCTCGCCCGATCCCTAACCCTAACCCTTCCCCGAAGCGTGACCCTCACCCGTCCCCTAATCCTAACAAGTACGCTAACACTGACCTGCGCTCTCACAACTATGCTCCCCCTCAAGCGTTGTCATACCCTCACCTGGACCCTAAACCGTCCCGGGCCCCTAACCCTAATCCTACCCCGAACCCTAACCCTAACACTTCCCCGAATCCTGACCCACACCCGTCCCCTAATCCTAACCCGTACGCTGACACTAACACGCGCCCTCACACGTACGCTCCCCCTAAAGCGTTGTCATACCCTCACCTGGACCCTAAACCGTCCCCGTCCCCTAACCCTAACCTTAGCCCGAACCCTAACCCTAACCCTTCACCGAAGCCTGACCCTCACCCGTACCCTAAACCTATCACGTACGCTAACACTAACCCACGCTCTCACACTTACGCTCCCCCTAAAGCGTTGTCGTACCCTCACCTGTACCCTAAACCGTCCCCGTCCCCTAACCCTAACCCTAGCCTGTCCCTAACCCTAACCCTTCCCCGAAGCCTGACCCTCACCCGTCCCCTAATCCTAACCCGTACGCTAACACTGACCCGCGCCCTCACACGTACGCTCCCCCTAAAGCGTTGTCGTACCCTCACCTGGACCCTAAACCATCCCCGTCCCCTAACCCTAACCCTAGCCCGAACCCTAACCCTAACACTTCCCCGAAGCCTGACCAACACCCGTACCCTAATCTTAACACGTACGCTCACGCTAACCCGCACCCTGACACGTACGCTCTCCTTAAAGCGTTGTCGTACCCTCACCTGGAACCTAAACCGTCCCCGTCTCCCAACCCTAACCCTAGCCCGAACCCTAACCCTAACCCTTCCCTGAATCCTCACCCTCATCCCTTCCCTAATCCTAACCCGCACGCTAATGCTAACCCGTGCCCTCACACGTATGCTCCCCCTAAAGCGTTGTCGTACCCTCAGCTGGACCCTAAACTGTCCCCGTCCCCTAACCCTAAACCTAGCCCGAACCCTAACCCTAACCCTTCCCTGAAGCCTGACCCTCTCCCGTACCCTAATCCTATCCCGCACGCTAACACTAACCCGCGCCCTCACACGTACGCTCCCCCTAAAGCGTTGTCGTACCCTCACCTGGACCCTAAACCGTCCCCGTCCCCTAACCCTAGGCTGAACCCTAACCCTAACTCTTCCCCGAAGCCTGACACTCACCCGTCCCCTAATCCTAACCCGTACGCTAACGCTAACCCGCCCCCTAACACATTCCCTCCCCCTAAAGCTTTGTCGTACTCTCACCTGGACCCTAAACCGTCCCCATCCCATAACCCTAACCCTAGACCGAACCCTAACCGTAACCCTTCCCGAAGCCTGAACCTAACCCGTCCCCTAATCCTAACCCGCACGCTAACGCTAACCCGCGCCCTCACACGTACGCTCCCCCTAAAGCGTTTTCATACCCTCAGCTGTACCCTAAACCGTCCCCGTCCCCTAACCCTAACCCTAGACTGAACCCTAACCCTAACCCTTCCCCGAAGCCTGACTCTCACCCGTCGCCTAATCCTAACCTGTACGCTCTCGCTAACCCGCGCCCTCACACATACGCTCCCCCTAAAGCATTGTCATACCCTCCCCTGGACCCTAAACCGTCCCTGTCCCCGTCCCCTAACCCCAGCCCGAACCCTAACCCTAACCCTTCCCCGAAGCCTGACTCTCACCCGTCCCTTAATCCTAACCCGTACGCTAACGCTAACACGCGCCCTCACACGTACGCTCCCCCTAAAGCGTTGTCGTACCCTCACCTGGACCCTAAACCATCCCCTTCACCTAACCCTAACCCTAGACAGAACCCTAAGCCTGACCCTTCCCCGAAGCCTGACCCAACACGTCCCCTAATCCTAACCTGTACGCTAACGCTAATCCACACCCTCACATGTACGCTCCCCCTAAAGCGTTGTCGTACCCTCACATGAACCCTAAACCATCCCGGGCCCCTAACCCTAAACCTAGCCCGATCCCTAACCCTAACCCTTCCCCGAAGCCTGACCCTCACCCGTCCCCTAATCCTAACCTGTACGCTAACACTGACATGCGCCCTCACAAGTACGCTACCCCTAAAGTGTTGTCATACCCTAACCTGGACCCTCAACCGTCCCAGTCCCCGTCCCCTAACCCTAGCCCGAACCCTAACCCTAACCCTTCCCCGAAGCCTGACCCTCACCCGTCCCCTAATACTAACCCGTACGCTCACACTAACCCGCGCCCTCACACGTACGCTCCCCCTAAAGCGTTGTCGTACCCTCACCTGGACCCTAAACCGTCCCGGGCCCCTAACCCTAATCCTACCCCGAACCCTAACCCTAACACTTCCCCGAATCCTGACCCTCTCCCGTCCCCTAATCCTAACCCGTACGCTAACACTAACCCACGCCCTCACACGTACGCTCCCCCTAAAGCGTTGTCGTACCCTCACCTGGACCCTAAACCGTCCCCGTCCCCTAACCCTAACCCTAGCCTGTCCCTAACCCTAACCCTTCCCCGAAGCCTGACCCTCACCCGTCCCCTAATCCTAACCCGTACGCTGACACTAACACGCGCACTCACACGTACGCTCCCGCTAAAGCGTTGTCGTACCCTCACCTGGACCCTAAACCGTCCCCGACCCCTAAGCCTAACCCCAGCCCGAACCCTAACCCTAACCCTACCCCGAAGCCTGATACTCACGCGTCCCCTAATCCTAACCCGTATGCTCACGCTAACCCGCGCCCTCACACGTACGCTCCCCCTAAAGCGTTGTCATACCCTCACCTGAAACCTAAACCGTCCCCGTCCCCTAACCCTAACCCTAGACCAAAACCTAAGCCTAAATCTTCCCCGAAGCTTGACCCTCACCCGTCCCCTCATCCTAACCCGTACGCTCACGCTAACCCACGCCCTCACACATACGCTCCCCGTAAAGCATTGTCGTACCCTCACCTGGACCCTAAACCGTCCCCGTCCCATAACCCTAAACCTAGCCCGAACCCTAACCCTAACACTTCCCCGAAGCCTGACCCTCACCTGTCCCCTAATCCTAACCCGTATGCTCACGATAACCCGCGCCCTCACACGTACGCTCCCCCTAAAGAGTTGTCGTACCCTCATATGGACCCTGAACCGTCCCCGTCCCCTAACCCTAACCCTAGCCCGAACCCTAACACTAACCCTACCCCGAAGCCTGACCCTCACCCGTCCCCTAATCCTAACCCGTACGCTAGCACTAACCCATGACCTCACATGGACGCTCCCCCTAAAGCGTTGTCGTACCCTTACCTGGACCCTAAACCGTCCACGTCCCCTAACCCTAACCCTAGCCAAAACCCTAACCCTAACCCTTCCCCGAAGCCTGACCTTCACCCGTCCCCTAATCCTAAACAGTACACTCACGCTAACCCGTGCCCTCACACGTACGCTCCCCCTAAAGCGTTGTCGTACCCTCACCTGGACCCTAAACCGTTTCCGTCCCCTAAACCTAACCCTAGCCCAAACCCTAACCCTAACCCTTCCCCGAAGCATTCCCCTCACCCGTCCCCTAATCCGAACCCGTACGCTCACGCTAACCCGCGTCCTCACATGTACGCTCCCACTAAAGCGTTGTCGTACCCTCACCTGGACCCTAAACCGTCCCCGTCCCCTAACCCTAACCCTAGCCCGAACACTAAACCTAACCCTTCCCCGAAGCCTGACCCTCACCCGTCCCCTAATCCTATCAAGTACGCTAACGCAAACCCACGCCCTCACACGTACGCTCCCCCTAAAGCGTTGTCGTACCCTCACCTGGACCCTAAACCGTCCCCGTCCCCTAACCCTAACCCTAGCCCGAACCCTAACTCTAACCCTTCCCCGAAGCCTGACACTCACCCGTCCCCTAATCCAAACCCGTTCGCTCACGCTGACCCGCGCCCTCACACGTACGCTCCCCCTAAAACGTTGTCGTACCCTCACCTGGACCCTAAACCGTCCCCGTCCGCTAACCCTAACCCTAGACCGAACCCTAACCCTAAACCTTCCCCGAAGCCTTCCCCTCACCCGTCCTCTAATCCTAACCCGTATGCTAACACTAACCCATGGCCTCACACGTACGCTCCCCCTAAACCATTGTCGTATCCTCACCTGGACCCTAAACCGTCCCCGTCCCCTAACCCTAACCCTAGCCCGAACACCAAACCTAACACTTCCCCGAAGCCTTCCCCTCACCCGTTCTGTAAACCTAAGCCGTACGCTAACACTAACCCGTGCCCTCACACGTACGCTCACCCTAAACCGTTGTTGTACCCTCACCTGGACTCTAAACCGTCCCCGTCCCCTAACCCTAACCCTAGCCCGAACCCTAACCCTAACCCTTCCCCGAAGCCTTCCCCTCACCCGTACCCTAATCCTAACCCGTACGCTAACACTAACCCATGCCCTCACTCGTACGCTCACCCTAAACCGTTGTTGTACCCTCACCTGGACCCTAAACCGTTCCCATCCCCTAACCTTAACCCTAGCCCGGACCCTAATCCTAACCCTTCCCCGAAGCCTTCCCCTCACCCGTCCCCTAATCCTAACCCGTAAGCTAACACTAACCCGTGCCCTCATACGGTTGCTCCCCCTAAACCGTTGTCCTACCCTCACTTGGACCCTAAAAAGTCCCCGTCCCCTAACCATAACCCTAACCCTTAACCGAAGCCTTACCCTAACACGTCCGCTAATCCTAACCTGTACACCAACACTAACCCATGCCCTCACACGTACGCTCAGTCTAAACCACTGTCGTACCCTAACCCGTAAGCTAACACTAACCCGTGCCCTCATACGGTTGCTCCCCCTAAACCGTTGTCCTACCCTCACTTGGACCCTAAAAAGTCCCCGTCCCCTAACCATAACCCTAACCCTTAACCGAAGCCTTACCCTAACACGTCCGCTAATCCTAACCTGTACACCAACACTAACCCATGCCCTCACACGTACGCTCAGTCTAAACCACTGTCGTACCCTAACCTGTCCCCTAAAATGTCCCCGTCCCCTAACCTTAACCGTAACCCTAACCCTTACCCTTACCCGAAGCCTTACCCTAACCCGTCCCCTAATCCTAACCCGTACGCTAACACTAACCCATATCCTAACACTTATGCTCACCCTAAACCGTTGTTGTACACTAACCTGTGCCCTAAACCGTCTCCATTCCCTAACCCTAACCGTACCCCTTACTGGAAGCCGTACCCTAAACTTTCCCCTAATCCTTACCCGTACGCTGACACTATCCTGTACCCTAACATGTATGCTCACCCTTAACCATTGTCGTACCCTAAACTGTACCCTAATCCGACCCTGTCCCCTAACCCTAACACTTACCCGAGGCCTTACACTAACTCGTCCCCTAATCCTAAGCCATACCCTAACACTAACCTGTACTCTAATACCTATGCTCACCCTAAACCGTTGTTGTACCCTAACATGTACCCTAAACCGTCCCTGTCCCATAAGCCTAACCCTAACACTTACCCGAAGCCTTGTCCCATCCTGTCCCTTCATCCTAACCCGTACGCTAACACTAACTCATATCCTAACACGTACACTCAACCTAAACCGTTGTAGTACCCTAATCTGTACCCTAAACCATCCCCGTCCCTTAACCCTAACCCTAACACTTACCTGAAGCCTTACCCTAACCCGTCACCTAATCCTAACCCGTACGCTAACACTAACCCATACCCTAACACGTACGGTCACCCTAAACCGCTGTCACACCCTAACCTGTACCCTAAACTGTCCCCCTCTCCTAACCCAACCCTTACCTGAAGCCTTACCCTAACCCGTCCCCTAATCCTAACCCATACGCTAAACTAACCCGTACCCTAACACGTACACTCACCCTAAACCACTGTCGTACCCTAAACTGTACCCTAAACTTCCCCGTCCCCTAACCCTAACCCTAACCTTTACCCGAAGCCTTACCTTAACCTGTCCACTAATCCTAACCCGTATGCTAACACTAACCCATGCCCTAACATGTACACTCACCCTAAACCATCGTCGTTCCCTAACCTGTACCCTAAACCTTCCCAGTCCCCTAATCCTAACCTTAAACTTTACCTGAAGCCTTACCCTAACCCGTCCCCTAATTCTAACCCATATTCTAACACTAACCCATACCCTAACATGTACGCTCACCCTAAACTCTTGTCGTACCCTAACCTGTACCCTAAACTTTCCCCGTCCCCTAACCCTTACCTGAAATCTTACCCTATCCGGTCCCCTAATCCTAACCCATACGCTAACTCTAACTCATACCCTAACACGAATGCTGACTCTCAACCATTGTCATACCCTAACCTGTTCCCTAAACGGTCACCGTCCCCTATCCCTAATGCTAACCCTAACCCTTACCCGAAGCCTTACCCTAACCCGTCCCCTAATCCTCACCCGTACGCTAACACTAACCCTTACCCTTACATGTACGCTATCCCTAAACTGTTGTCGTACCCTAACCTCTACCCTAAACCATCCCCATTCCCTAAACATAACCCTAACCTGAAGCATTACCCTAACACTTACCCTAATCCTAAACGGTACACTAACACTGACCTGTACCCTAACACTTTCACTCACCCTAAACCATTGTCGCATCCTAAACCATACCCGTTCCCTAACCCTAACCTTAACCCTAACCCTAAACCTACTTATAGCACTATAACTCAGGAAAATTAAAATAACAAGAAACAACCACCCCAAAGTTTAGGGCTGCTCTGTTTACAAGAGTCTCGACTACGGTACAAATTAAATATCCTTGAAAGAGAGAAATGGATAAAGACGTTTTCATACTTACGTACAATGGAACATCACTCAGCAATGAAATCAATGTCTTCCGGCCTGTACAAGCATAATGAATGGATTTAGGTACAATGATTCAAAGGAAATAAGTCACACAGAAAAAGAAACTTACCATAAGATATCACTTATAGAGGGAATGTAAACTTGGCTACACATGAACTGAATTACAAAACAGAACAGAGTCTCACATTTAGAAAACAAACTTATGCTTTCTTAAGGGGAATGATGAGTTGGGGTGCTACGTAAAACCAGAGATTGAAATTAGCACAGATACTATTCCATAAGCCAAATATGTAATAGACGAGATATACTCCTTGCTCAACGAATTAGACTCAACACCGCCTATTCACTGCAGAGGAATATATCTGACAATAAGAATATTAAAACATATGTACTTATATGTCTCCGTAAGAGAATCAAGTGTGTGTAGAGCAGTATACACAGCCATGAAAATCAACTAAACCCCATTATTAAAATAAATTTCAAAAACAAAGACAGTGAAGGAGAGAAAGTTCTTAAATAATTCGTTCAGGGCTTGTGATGAAACTTGGATTTACCACATCCACACCCACAGCTGGGTGAGACATAAGGCAGGACATTTGGGGCTGAGAGGATTGGTGAGGTTCGGTGAGCAAATGGAGACCCTTTGAAGTAATACTGTATGCTACCCATTCCATGGGTCCCAACTCTCCTGGTTTAAGGGATTCTTCCTACAGCTAAAACATGCATGGGAAACCCAGAGGATTGTACACCATGTGATCGGGCAACGTTTCTAAACCGCATCTCATTTTTTGTCCCTTGGTACATGGGTTCGCCATTCTAGATGCTTTACTAAAAATCTCCCCAAGTGGAGAGTCTGTGCCTTAAAACTCCTGTTTAGCACAGTTAGCAGTTTCTGCAGAGGTTGAACAGGAATAGGGAGAACCAATGAGAGACTAGCTGTAGGTGTTTGGACGGTCACATTTCACTCTAATTTCCCACCAGGAAGAGGAATTAACAAAAGGCTCAGCGTGCCATGATGAAACCAGATTAGGGCCTGAAGCAATCCTGTGGTTTTCCTGCCAGCTCACAAGAAAGCGAGTTGAAGAAAGGACCTTAGGGGCACTGTAATTCATAAACCTGCAGAGTTATAAATGACAGCTATCATCCAAAAATATACTGAAGTAAGGCTGCAAAGAGGACTTGAAAGCACGGCACAATTGCAGGAAATATATTTCAGGAGGTAGATGGAAACTGCATTAAAACATATGAAAAGCGGCAGAACTTCGACAATGATGCACTTGGCCAAAAAATGCACATGCGTTTTTTCCTGAATATATCCAGGAAAAAACGCATACGGCCTTTTTAGCCAACCAAGGAAGCGTGCAATGGAAATCCACACTACAATGAAGTCTCACTTCCCACCGGTCAAATGGGCCATCTGAAAAAAGTGTAAAAACCAGAAAGGCAGGACAGGCCATGGAGAACAGGGAGCCTTGTTGTGCTGATGGGCGGGATGTAAATGGCCAACAGCCACTCTGGAGAAGTGTATGGTGTTTCCTGAAACCTCTAAAAAACAAAGCTACAGAGACTCGGGCACTTCCACCTATGACCCTATAGCTTAGGAAAATTAAAATCAACAAGACTCAGCCACCCCAAAGTTTAGGGCTGCTGTGTTTACAAGAACCTCGACAACGGAACAACTTAAGTATCCCAGAAAGAGAAAAATGGATAAAGAAGTTGTGGTACTTACATAGAATGGAATATCACTCTGCAATGAAATCAATGTCATCAGGCCCATAGCAGCATAATGAGTGGATTTAGGTAAGATGATTCTGAGTGAAATAAGTCACACAGAAAAAGAAACTAGTCATAAGATATCACTTACAGAGGGAATGTAAACTTGGCTACACATGAACTGAATTACAAAACAGAACAGAGTCTCACATTTAGAAAACCAACTTATGCTTGCTTAAGGGGAAAGGTGAGTTGGGGTGCTGCATAAAACCAGAGATTGAAATGAGCACAGATACCGTTCCATAAGCCAGTAATAGACAAGATATACTCCTTGTTCAATGAAGTGGACTCAACACCCCCTATTCACTGCAGAGGAATATATCTGACTAGTAAGAATCTTAAAACCTATGTGTTTATATGTCTCCATAAGAGGATCAAGTGTGCATCGAGCGGCATAAACACAGCAGTGAAAATCAGCTAAACCCCATTATAAAAATAAATTTCAAAATCAAAACACAAAGACAGTGAAAGAGAGATAAATTCTTAAATAATTCGTTCAGGGCTTGTGACGAAACCTGGATTTACCACATCTACACCCACAGCTGGGAGAGACATAAGGCTGGACACTTGGGGCTGTGAGGATTGGTGAGGTTCGGTGAGCAAATGCAAACCCTTTGAAGTAGTACTGCGTGCTACCCATTCCATGGGTCCCAACTCTCCAGGTTTAAGGGATTCTTCCTACAGCTAAAACATGTGTGGGAAACCCAGAGGATGGTCCACAGTGTGATCGGGCAAGGTTTCTAAAACGCATCTCATTATTCGTCCGCTGGTACTCGGGTTCGCCATTCCAGGCGCTTTACTAACAATCTCCCCACTTGGAGAGTCAGTGCTTGTAACCTCCTGTTTGGCACACTCTGTAATTTCTGCGGCGGATGAACGGGAATAGGGAGAACCAATGAGAGACTAGCTGTAGGTGTTTGGACGGGCACATTTCACTCTAATTTCCCACCAGGATGTAGAATTAACCAAAGACTCAGCATGCCGTGCCGGAACCAGAATAGGGCCTGAAGCAATCCTGTTGATTTGTGGCCAGCTCACAGAAAGCGAGTTGAAAAAACGAGCTCAGGGTCACTGCAATTCACAAACCTGCAGAGTTATAAAGGACAACTATTGTCCAAAAATGTATTGAGGTATGGCTGTGAAGAGGACTTGAAACAAGGCACAATTGCAGGAAACAGATTTCAGGAGGTAGATTGGAATTGCATTTAAAGCATATGAAAAGCGGCAGATCTTCGGCAACGATGCACTTGGCCAAAAAGGGCGTATGCGTTTTTTCCTGAATATATTCAGGATAAAACGCATACGCCCTTTTTGGCCAACCAAGCAAGCGGGAAATTCAAATCTACACTACAAAGAAGTCTCATCCTAACACGTACCCTAACCCTATCCCGCTACCGTACCCTAACCTGTACCTGAGACCGTACCCGTTCCCTAACCCTAACCCTTACCGTAAGCTGTACACAAACACTAACCCGTACGCTAACATGTACCCTAACAGTAACACATAGCCATACACTAAACTTTATCCTTACCCTACCCCATATCCTAACCCTTTCCCTAAACCGTACCATAACCCGTACCCTAATCCTAACCCATCCCCTAACATTAACCCATAACCTAACCCGTACCCTAATCCTAACCCATACACTAACACGTACCCTAACCCTAACCCGTTGTCATACCCTAACCTGTAACCTAATCTGTACCCATTCCCTAACCCTAACCCTAACCCTTACACTATGCCGTACCATAATCCTAACCTGTACACTAACACTAAACTATACCTTAACACTTACCCTACTCCTAACCCGTGGTCATACCCTAAACTGTACCCCAAACCATACCCGTTCCCTAACCCTAACCCTAAACCTTACCCTAAACCATACCTTAATCCTAACCCGTACACTAACACTAAACTGTACCCTAACACGTACCCTAACCCTAACCCTTTGTTGTTCCCTATACTGTACCCTAAACTGTACCCCTTCCTTAACACTAAACCTAATCCTAACCCTTACCCTAACCCATACCTAACACTAACTCATACACTAAACCTAACCATAACCCTGAATGTAAACCATACCCTAACACTAACCCATACCTTAACCCGTACCCTAACACTAAACCATAGCCATACCCTAAACTGTACCCTAACACTAACCCATACCACAACCATAACCCTAAACCATACTCTAAGCCGTACAATAATCCTAACCCGTATCCTAACCCTAAACCTTACCCTAAACCCTAATCCTTACCCTTAGCTTAATTTAGTTTTTTTGTATTTAAAAAAATATTTTCTTGGGTTAAAACAAACTAGCAGAACAACAAAATAGGGGGCTTCGCTGGTGGTGCGGTGGTTAGAATCTGCCTGCTAATGCAGGGGACACAGGTTCGAGCCCTGGTCTGGGAGGATCCCACATGCCATGGAGCAACTAGGCCCATAAGCCACAACCAGTGAGCCCTCGCATCTGGAGCCTGTGCTCTGCAACAAGAGAGGCCGCAATAGTGAGAGGCCCGCGCACCGAGATCAAGAGTGGCCCCCCACTTGCCACAACTAGAGAAAGCCCTCACACGGAAACTCAGACCCAACACAACAAAAATAAATAAATAAATAATAAACTCCTACCCCCCCCCCCAGAAAAAGAACAACAAAATAAAACAGAAAGTAACCTGAGTGTCCCTCAAAAAGCTAAGTCTGAAATAGTTGGTACTTCTGTTCTATGGACTGTTATGTAGCCTATAAAAAGTGTGAGAGCTAAATCTGTTTTTCTACAGTGAGAAGCATGATATTCCAGATGTATAGAACACCTGAATAAAATGAGAACTCTACACATTATGCTGGTCGTTTCAGTAAATGGGAAAGGATGGCAAGTGGTAAAATATTATCTTTTCCTTTAATTTTTTAAATTTCACTTGTTACAAAGAACTTCAATTATAATTGTACTTTAAAAAAGTAACAATGGAAATTTAAAAGAAAAAATATATATTGTGTGTTCAGTTATGTTTCATAGAATTATGAAATGCTCCACCCTCTGGCCATTACCTGCAAAAGCAGCTTTAAAACCTATGCTAATTTTCACTTCATATGAACAAGTCCTGCAGGGCTGTAAAGGAAACCTGCTTTCATCATGTTTTGCAGGAGGTAAAGGTCAAAGTATTTCAAAATGTGGCACATATTTCAAGAAAACCATTTGAAGAACTAAGCTGTAATAACCGTTTGAAAAATAAAAGGACATGCCTGAAAGCTCAATTTCAAAGGATTATGAGACACATGCAAATCCAACCACACAGAGGTATCAGCTCACACCATTCAGAATAACCATCAGGAAAGAAACTACAAATGATCAATGCTGAAAAGGTTGTGGAGAAATGCATACCCTTAATTTGAAGTGGGACGTAACCTGGTAAGAGTCACTAATGGGAACAGGGTGGAGGTGCCTTTAAAAGGTAAACATTGAGCTACTATATGATCCAGCAGGCCCACTCCTGGGCCTATAACATAAGAAGACATAATTGGAAAGACACAGGCAGGCAAATCTGCACTGCAGCAGTATTACAATAGCCAAGACATGGAAGCAACCAAAAGTCCATCAACAGATGAGTGGACAAAGAGGAACTGTTACATATAGAGATGGAATATTAGCTCGGGAAAAAAATGAAACAATGCCATTTGCAGCACCATAGATGAGTCTAGAGGTAACCATGCAACTTGTAGTAAGTGAGAAAGCGAAAGACACCTAACGTATATCACTTATA
Organism: Leucopleurus acutus; assembly: GCF_964270905.1. Taxonomy (NCBI): domain Eukaryota; kingdom Metazoa; phylum Chordata; class Mammalia; order Artiodactyla; family Delphinidae; genus Leucopleurus; species Leucopleurus acutus. Next base: position 431,904 of record NW_028139108.1, read on the forward strand.
GGTGTTACCTGAAAATTGATAACAATGAAGATATTTCCACAGAGAAAGGCAATCACAGATTCATTGAACAAACTTATGGTTCCCCAAATCGAAAGGTGTGAGGATTGGATACATTACGATATTGGGGTTAACATAGATATAGAAACACATGTGAAATATATAATCACCAAAGACCTATGGAATACCAAGAGAAGACTACTCAACATTGTGTCATAACCTACCTGGGAAAAGGTTCCAAAGAAGAATAGATATATGTATGTGTGTGAAAGAACCACATCTTGCACACCTAGAACAAAAAAAAAACCATTGTAATCAAATTTGCTGCGATAAAAAATAAAAATTAAATTAAAAATATGAACAAGAAATAATGAGACATAAACTGAAAGGAATTTTTCCTGGCACATCCCATTCTAATTTTCAACCTAGAACAGGACTTCCATTAAGGCTCTGTTGCCCTGGTAACCAGATTTGGTAAAGGAGAAATGCTGCCGCCTTGTGGCTGTTTCACACAACAGCAGCTTTAAACCAAGAGGTAATGTTCACTTAATATTCAAAATATGTGCAGCACTGTAAAGGACACCGGGCCTCAAAAAATATTCAAAATATGTGCAGCACTGTAAAGGACACCAGGCCTCAAAAAATGTCCTGGGGTCGTAATCGACCAGAAAATTCAAAAGACGTCAACATTTCAAGAAGACAATGTCAAGAGGCATATTTTACGCACATTTTGTCTTTTCTTTTTTTCTCTTTAAAATAAAAGGAAATTGAAAAATGCACAACATCAGCAATGAATAAAGCCATGCAAATCCAATTACAGAAATGTTCACCTCACAGCCGTCAGAATGTTCTTCAGCAAAAAGTCTACAAAGAATAAATGCTGAAGGGGTTTCAGAGAACTGTGTACCCTCCAGCTGCTGGGGGGATGTAAACTGGTAACAGCCAGTAGCGAGAACATAATGGAGGTGCGTTTAAGGGTAAAAATTGAGCTACCATGTGATCTGGTAGGTCCTTTGATGTGCCTATCACCTGAGCAGAGCAGAATGGAAAAGACACAGGCTGGCAATCCTGTACTGCAGGAATATTTAACATAGCCAAGACTTGGAAGAAACCAAAATGTCCATCAACAGAAAAATGCACAAAGAGGAAGTGGTCCATATAAACAATGGAATATTAGCCATGGAAAACAATGAAACAGTGCCGTTTGCACCACCATATAAGGACCTAGAGATAATCACTCAAATTAAAGAAAGAAAGTGAAAGACAGATATCCTATGACATCACTTCTAGGTGTTACCTAAAAGTTGATACTCACGAACTTATTTCCAAGAGAAGGAAAAGCATGGATTAAGAAAAAAAAAATTATGTTTAACCAAATGGAAAAGTGTAAGGAATGTGTGAATTAGGATATGAGGGTTAACAGACATGTACTAATACATATGAAATATATAATCACAAAATACCTATGGAATACCAAGAGAGGTCTAGGCAACACTCTGTAATAACCTACACAGTAAAGAATGCAAAGATAAATGACAGATACATTGATATAATGAACCAGATTCTGTACACCTAGGAGAAACAAAATATTTTTATCAAGTTTGCTCTGATAATTAATAAAAATTAAATTTATAAAACAAACAAGAAGTAAGGAGATATAAGCTCTTGGGGATGTGCTCTGGCACATTCCACTCTAATTTGCAGCCTACTAACACGATTTCCAGGAAGGCTCTGCTGCCCAAAAACCCAGAGTTGGCAATGTAGAAATTCTGCTGCCTTGTGGCCGTTTTCCGCAAGAGTGGCGTTAAGCCCACAGCTAATGTTCTCTTAACATTCACAAGGACTCAGGGCTGCAAAGGACACCTGCCCTAAACAACTGTGCTGAGGTAGGGAATGGACAATAAAATTCAAAACTGACAAATTTTTCAAGACGATAGTATGAAGAGGTAAGTTTGACTCACTCTCTTGTTTAAAAAAAGGAAAATGGGTGAAAGCTCAACCTCAGGAATTATTAGACTCATGCAAATCTAATGTACAAAAAGGTTTCAACTCACACCAGTCGACTGACCATCAGCAAAAGAGCTACAAACAATAAATTCTGAAGGGGTTTTAGAGAACTGTGTACCCTCTAGCTGCTGGTGAGATGTAACGTGGTAAGAGCCAATAATGAGAACAGAAAGGAGCTACGATTAAAAGTAAAAGTTGAGATACCATTCGATGCAGCAGTCACACCACTGGGCCTCTCACCTGAGAAGACCAGAATCGAGAAGACTCGGGCTGCAAAAGCTACACTGCAGCCTTATTCACAATAGCCAAGACAGTGAAGCCACCAAAATGTCCATCAACAGATGTATGGATGAAGAAGAAGTGGTCCACGTTCACAATAGAATATTAGCCATAGAAAACAATGAAACACTGCTATTTGAGGTGCCATAGATGAGCTTGGAGATAATCACAGAATATGAGGTAAGTCAGAAAGCAAAAGACCTATATCCTATGATATCACTTATAGGCGTTATCTAATAACTAACACAAATGAACATATTTCCACAGAGAAAGACACTCACAGACTTAGAAATTAAGTATGCTTATCTAAAAGGAAAGGTGGGCAGAATGGATAAATTAAGATTAACGTTACCATACGTATACAAATACATATAATAAACATATATCGAAAAGACGGACCATATAGCAAGGGAGGTCTACGGAACACTGTAATATTTTACATGGGAAGAGGATCTGAACATGAATAGACATATATATTGTACAAATGAACCAGATTGTGTACATCTGGACAAACAATATCTAATCATTACCCCGATTAAATAAATTTTAAAAACCAAGATGTAATGAGACATAAACTTATGGGCGTTCCTCCTGGCACATTCCATTCTAACTTAAAACCTAGGACCACGACTTCCAGAAAGGCTCTGCTGCCCTAGTACTCAGATTTGGGAAAGGACAAATGCTGCCTCCTTGTGGCCGTTTCCCACAACAGCAGCTTTAAACCCAGTGCTAATGGTCACTAAATATTCACCAAACTTGCAGTTCTGTAATGACATCTGCCCTCCAAAAAAATCCTGGGGTCGAATATCCACCAAAAATTCAAAAGAGGGCAACCTTCCAAGAAGAGAGCTTCAAGAGATATATTGTACTCACACTTGATTTTTAACAGAAAGGAAAAAGGCGTGGAAAATGATGAATTTTAGGAATTTTTAAAGTCATGCAAACCCAAATTACAAAAACCTATCAGGTCACAGCAGTCAGACTGGCCATTAGCAAAAATGCTGCAAACTATAAATGCTGAAGGGATTGTGGAGAAGTTCGTACCCTCGGTTCTAAGGGAGACATGGTAAGAGCCACTAATGAAAACACAATGGAGGTGCTTTGAAAAGGTAAACATTGAGCTACTAGTCAATCAGTCACACCCACTGCTGGGCCTATCACCTGAGAAAATGAGAATCAAAAAGTCACAGGCTGCAATCTTGCACTCCAGCAATATTTAATATAGCCAACACTTGGAAGCAGCGAAAATGTCCCTCAACAGAGCTATGCACCAAGAAGTGGTCCATATACACAATGGAATATTACTCCGATAAAAATATAAATTAAATTTAAAAAAGAAACAAAAATAAGGAGACATCAGCCTTTGGGGGTTTATCCGGGCACATTCCACTCTAATTTATAACCGAGGAAGACCACTGGCCGGAAGCTCTGTTTCCCTAGTACCAGCATGGGGAACAAAGAAAGGCTGCCGCAATCTGGCCGTTACCTGCAAAAGCAGCTTTAAAGCCTGTGCTAATGGTCACTTCATGTGAACAAGTACTGCAGGGCTGTAAATGAAACCTGCCCTCAAAATGTTTTGAGGGAGGTAATGGCCAATAAATTTCAAAATGTAACACATACTTTAGAAAACACTTTGAAGGGCTAAGCTGTAATCACAGTTTGAAAAATAAAAAGGACATGTCTTAAAGCTCAATTTCAAAGGATTATGAGTCATATGCAAATTCAACCACAAAGAGGTATCAGCTCACACCAGTCAGAATATCCATCAGCAAGAAAACTACAAACAATAAATGCTGAAGCCATAAAAAGAAACAAAATTGAGCTATTTGTAATGAGGTGGATAGACCTAGAGTCTGTCATACACAGTGAAGTAAGTCAGAAAGAGAGAGACAAATACCGTATGCTAACACATATACCTGGAATTTAAGAAAAAAAAATGTCATGAAGAACCTAGGGGTAAAACAGGAGTAAAGACAGAGACCTACTAGAGAATGGACTTGAGGATATGGGGAGGGGGAAGGGTAAGCTGTGACAAAGGGAGAGAGAGGCATGGACATATATACACTACCAAACGTAAGGTAGATAGCTAGTGGGAAGCAGCAGCATGGCACAGGGAGATCAGCTCGGTGCTTTGTGACCGCCTGGAGGGGAGGGAGGGTGGGAGGGAGGGAGACGCAAGAGGGAAGTGATATGGGAACATATGTATATGTATAACTGATTCATTTTGTTGTAAAGCACAAGCTAGCACACCATTGTAAAGCAATTATACTTCAATAAAGATGTTAAAAATAAATAAATAAATAAATGCTGAAGGTGTTGTGGAGAAATGCATACCCTCAACTTTAAGTGAGATGTAACCTGGAAAGAGCCACTAATGAGCACAGAATCATGGTGCATTTAAACGGTAAACCCTGAGATACTATATGATACAGGAGGCCCACTCTTGGGCCTATAACATAAGAAGACAGAATTGGAAAGACACAGGCAGGCAAATGTGCAGTGCAGCAGTATTACAATAGCCAAGACATGGAGGCAACCAGAAAGTCCATCAAGAGGTGAGTGGACAAAGAAGAACTGGTACATGTACAGATGGAATATTATCTAGGGAAAAAAATGAAACAATGCCATTTGCAGCACCGTAGATGATTCTAGAGGTAATCAGGCAAATTGTACTAAGTCAGACAGCAAAAGACACATATCCTATAATATCACTTATAGGTGTTAGCTAAAAATTGATACCAATGAAGATATTTCCACAGAGAAAGGCAATCACAGATTCATTAAACAAAGTTAAGGTTCACCAAATGGAAAGGTGTGAGGACTGGATATATTAGGATATTGGGGTTAACATAGGTATAGAAACACATGTGAAATATATAATCATCAAAGACCTACGGAATACCAAGAGAAGACTACTCAACATTGTGTCACAAGCTACATGAGAAAACGATCTGAAGAAGTATAGATACATGTATATGTGTAAAAGAACCACATCTTACACACCTAGAACAAACAAAACATTTTAATCAAATTTGCTCTGATAAAAAATAAAAATTAAAAAAAGAACAAGAAAAAAAAGAGAGAAAAAAGGAAAAAAAAAGAACAAGAAGTAATGAGACATACACTTAAGGGACTTTTTGCTGGCACATTGCATTCTAGTTTACAACCAGAACACGACTTCCATTAAAGCTCTGTCATCACTAATAAAGCAGCTTTATAAGCAATGTTGAAGGTAGCTTAAAAGAATTCTCACTAATTATTGACAGTAACAAGAAAACAAACAAAAGTAAAAATCTCACGGCAAAAAGTATACATAGAGTAAGGGTAGTAGATCAAACACTTATTAAACTTCTGTAAAGAATAAAAGACAACAGTAGTACTTTTTTTAAAAGAGAGGGCCCAAATAAATCAGAACTGAAAGAGATGATGTTACAAGAGCCACCACAGAAATACAAAGTATCCTAAGATACACACAGGGTAACTCAGGGCTCAGACTGGACAGAGCCCACTCTCCATTCCCCTGTACATGACTTACAGGAGACTCAGGAACTGAGGAGGGGGTCCTTGAGGAGAGGCACAAGATAGAAGATGTTAGGCATTAACATGACTGCATTCATTTTAAACATGCCTGAACTACATTCACATGAGATGATTTTGTCCTGTTTGTACATCAGCACCTCTAGTCGGAACTGCAGATCTTTGGTTTCACCACCTCTATGACAGCATTAGCTTCACCTGCTGTGGACCGTCTCCTATAGGATTTCTAGAACCACAAAACATCGAAGCTCCACAGGACCCAGAGTCTGTGCGACTCCACTCAGAGTCTCAACTGCACTCAGAGACTCAGAGTCTCAACAGAGACTCCCCTCTTGGAGGACACACACAAAGTAGTGTGCACATCAGGACCCAGGGGAAGGAGCAGTCACCCCATAGGTGAATGATCATACCTAGCTGCTAGTTTTAGAGGGTCTCCTGCAGAGGTGGGGTGTGGCTGCAGCTCACCATGGGGACAATGACACTGACAGCAGAAGTTCTGGGAAATACTCCTTGGCATGAACTCTCCCAGAGTCCACCATTAGCCTCACCAAGAGCAAGGTAGGCTCCAGTGCTGGGTCGCCTCAGTCCAAACAACCAACAGGGAGAGAACCCAGCCCCATGCCTCAGCAGACAAGCGGATTAAACTTTTTATTAAACTTTTATTTAATCCACAGACAAGCAGATTAAAGCTCTGCCCACCAGAGCAACACCCAGCTCTACCCACCACCAGTCCCTCGCATAAGGAAGCTTGCACAAGCCTCTCAGATAGACTCAATCACTGGAGAGCAGACAGCAGAAGCAAGAAGAACTACAATTCTGCAGCCTGTGGAAGGAAAACCACATTCACAGAAAGATAGAGAAAATGAAAAGGCAGAGGACTTTATACCAGATCAAGGAACAAGATAAATCCTCAGAAAAACAATGAAATGAAGTGGGGATAGGTAACCTTCCAGTAAAAGAATTCAGAATAATGATAGTGAAGATGATCCAAGACCTTAGAAAAATAATGGAGGCAAAGATCGAGAAGATGCAAGAAATGCTTAACAAAGACCTAGAAGAATTAAGGAACAAACACCTAGAAGAATTAAAGAACAAACAAACAGAGATGAACAATACAATAACTGAAATGAAAAATACACTAGAAGGAATCAGTAGCAGAATAACTGTGACAGAAGAACGGATAAGTGACCTGGAAGACAGAAAGGTGGAAATCACTGCCATGGAACAGAATAAAGAAAAAGAATGAAAATAAATGAAGACAACCTAAGAGACTTCTGGGACAACATTAAATGCAACAACATTCGCATTATAGGGGTCTCAGATGGAGAACAGAGAGAGAAAGGACTCGAGAAAATATCTGAAGAGATTATAGTTGAAAACTTCCCTAGCATGGGAAAAGAAATAGCCACCGAAGTCCACGAAGCGCAGAGAGTCCCAGGCAGGATAAACCAAAGGAGAAAAATGCCGAGACACACAGTAATCAAATTGAAAAAATTAAAGACAAAGAAAAATTATTGAAAGCAACAAGGGAAAAATGACAACATACAACGGAACTCCCATAAGGTTAACAGCTGATTTCTCAGCAGAAAATCTACAAGCCAGAAGGGAGTGGCATGATAAATTTAACGTGATGAAAAGGAAGAACCTACCACCAAGAGTACTCCACCCAGCAAGTATCTCATTCAGATTTGATGGAGAAATCAAAAGCTTTACAGACAAGCAAAAGCTAAGAGAATTCAGCACCATGAAACCAGCTCTACAACAAATGCTAAAGGAACTTCTCTAAGTGGGAAACACAAGAGAAGAAAAGGACCCACTAAGACAAACCCATAACAATTAAGAAAATAGTAATAGGAACATACATATTGATAATTACCTTAAACATGAATGGATTAAATGCTCCAACCAAATGACACAGGCTTACTGAATGGATAGAAAAACAAGATCCATATATATGCTGTCTACAAGAGACCCATTTCAAACCTAGGGACACATACAGACTGAAAGTGAGGGGATGGAAAATATATTCCATGCAAATGAAAATCAAAAGAAAGCTGGAGTAGCAATACTCATATCAGATAAAATAGATTTTAAAATAAAGAATGTTACAAGAGACAAGGAAGGACACTACATAATGATCAAGGGATCAATCCAAGATATAACAATTATAAATATATATGTACCCAACACAGGAACACCTCAATATATAAGGCAACTGCTAACAGCTATAAAAGAGGAAATCAACAGTAACATAATAATAGCAAGGGACTTTAACACCTCACTTACACCAATGGAGATCATCCAGACAGAAAATTAATAAGGAAACACAAGCTTTAAATGACACAATAGACCAGATAGATTTAATGGATATTTATAGGACATTCCATCCAAAAACAGCAGACTACAAGTTCTTCTCAATGGTACACGGAACATTCTCCGGGATAGATCACATCTTGGGTCACAAATAAAGCCTCAGTAAATTTAACAAAACTGAAATCATATCAAGCAGCTGTTCCGACCACAATGCTATGAGATTAGAACTCAATTACAGGGAAAATAACGTAAAAAACAAACACATGGAGGCTAAACAATACGTTTCTAAATAACCAAGAGATCACTGAAGAAATAAAAGAGGAAATCAAAAACTACCTAGAGACAAATGACAACAAAAACACGATGATTGAAAACCTATGGGATGCAGCAAAAACAGTTCTAAGAGGGAAGTTTATAGCAATAAAAGCCTACCTCAAGAAACCAGAAAAATCTCAAATAAACAATCTAACCCTACACCTAAAGGAACTAGAGAACAAAGAACAAAACCCAAAGTTAATAGAAGGAAAGAAATCATAAAGATCAGAGCAGAAATAAATGAAATAAAAACAATAGCAAAGATCAATAAAACTAAAAGCTGGTTCTTTGAGAAGATAAACAAAAATGATAAACCTGTAGCCAGACTCAAGTAAAAGAGGGAGAGGACTCAAATCAATAAAATTAGAAATGAAAAAGGAGAAGTTGTAACAGACACCACAGAAATACAAAGCATCCTAAGAGACCTCTACAAACAACTCTATGCCAATAAAATGGACAACCTGGAAGAAATGGACAAATTCTTAGAAAGGTATAACCTTCCAAGACTGAACCGGGAAGAAATAGAAAATATGAACAGACCTATCACAAGTAATGAAATTGAAAGTGTGATTAAAAATCTTCCAACAAACAAAAGTCCAGAACTAGATGGCATCAGAGGTGAATTCTATCAAACATTTAGACAAGAGCTAACACCCAATCTTCTCAAACTCTTCAGAACTTTTCAGGGGAAGGAACAGTCCCAAACTCATTATACGAGGCCACCATCACCCTGATACCAAAACCAGACAAAGATACTACAGAAAAAGAAAATTAGAGACCAATATCACTGATTAATATAGATGTAAAAATCCTCAACAAAATACTAGGAAACAGAATTGAACAACACATTAAAAGGATCATGCACCATGATCAGGTGGGGTTTATCCCAGGGATGCAAGAATTCTTCAATATACACAAATCAATCAATGTGATACACCACATTAACAAATTGTAGAATAAAAATATGATCATCCCAATAGATGCAGGAAAAGCTTTCGACAAAATTCAACACCAATTTATGATTAAAAGTCTCCAAAAAGTGGGCATAGAGGGAATCTACCTCAACATAATAAAGGCAGTATATGACAAACCCACAGCAAACATCATTCTCAATAGTGAAAAACTAAAAGCATTTCCTCTAAGATCAGGAACAAGACAAGGATGTCCACTCTCACCACTATTACTCAACATAGTTTTGGAAGTCCTAGACACAGTAATCAGAGAAGAAAAAGAAATAAAAGGAATACAAATTGGAAAAGAAGAAGTAAAATTGTCACTGTTTGCAAATGACACGATACTACACATAGTGAATCCTAAAGATGCCACCAGAAAACTACTAGAGCTAATCAATGAATTTGGTAAAGTTGCAGGATACAAAATTAATGCACAGAAATCTCTTGCATTCCTATACACTAATAATGAAAGATCAGAAAGAGAAATTAAGGAAACAATCTCATTCACCATTGCAACAAAAAGAATAAAATATGGAGGAATGAACCTACATAAGGAGGTAAAAGACCTGTACTCAGAAAACTATAAGACACTGCTGAAAGAAATCAAAGATGATATAAACATATGGAGGTATAAACCATGTTCTTGGATTAGAAGAATCAATATTGTGTAAATGACTATAGTACCCAAAGCAAGCTACAGATTCAATGCAATCCCTATCAAATACCACTGGCATTTTCTACAGAACTAGAACAAAAAAATCTTAAAATTTGTATGGAGACACAAAAGACCCCGAATAGCCAAAGCAATCTTGAGGGAAATTAAAAGAGCTGGAGGAATCAGACTTCCTAACTTCAGACTATACTACAAGGCTACATTAATCAAGACTATATGGTACTGGCACAAAAACAGAAATATAGATCAATTGAACAAGATAGAAAGCCCAGAGATAAACCTACGTACCTATGGCTAACTCATCTATGACAAAGGAGGCAAAGATATACAATGAAGAAAAGACAGTCTCTTCAGTAAGTGGTGCTGGGAAAACTGGACAACCACACGTGAAAGAATGAAATTAGAATGCTCCATAACACCATACACAAAAATAAACTCAAAATTAATTAGAGATCTAAATGTTAGACCAGACACTATAAAATTATTAGAGGAAAACATAGGCAGAACACTCTATGACATAAATCACAGCAAGATCCTTTTTGACCCACCTCCTAGAGAAGTGGAAATAAAAACAAAAATAAACAAATGGGACCTAATGAAACTTCAAAGCTTTTGCACAGCAAAGGAAAACATAAACAAGACGAAAATACAACCCTCAGAATGGGAGAAAATGTTTTCAAATGAAGCAAATGACAAAAGATTAATCTCCAAAATTTACAAGCAGCTCGTGTAGCTCAATATCACAAAAACAAACAACACAATCCAAAAATGGGCAGAAGACCTAAATAGACATTTCTCCAAAGGAGATATACAGATTGCCAATAAACACATGAAAGGATGCTGAACATCACTAATCATTAGAGAAATGCAAATCAAAACTACAGTGAGTTATCACCTCCCAGCAGTCAGAATGGCAATCATCAAAAAATCTACAAACAATAAATGCTGGAGAGGCATTTACTGGAGAAAAGGGAACGTTCTTGCACTGTTGCTGGGAATGTAAATTGCTATACCCACTAGGGATAACAGTATAGAGGTTCCTTAAAAAACTAAAAATAGAAGTACCATACGACCCAGCAATCCAACTACTGGGCATTTGCCCTGAGAAAACCATAATTCAAAAAGAGTTATATACAACAATGTTCGTTGCAGTTCTACTTACAATAGCCAGGACATGGAAGCAACCTAAGTGTCCATCGACAGATGAATGGATAAAGAATATCTGGCACATATATAAATGGAATATTACTCAGCCATAAAAAGAAACAAAACTGAGTTATTTGTAGTGAGGGGGATGGACTTAGAGTCTGTCCTACACAGTGAAGTGAGTCAGAAAGAGAAAAATAAATACCGTGTGCTAACAGAGATATATGGAATCTAAAGAAAAAAGTTTATGAAGAACCTAGGGGCAGGACAGGATTAAGGACACAGACATAGAGAAAGGACTTGAGGACACAGGGAGGGGGAAGGGTAAGCTGGGACGAAGTGAGAGAGTGCCATGGACATATATACATTACCAAATGTAACATCGATAGCTACTGGGAAGCAGCCACATAGCACAGGGAGATCAACTCGGTGCTTTGCGACCACCTAAAGGGGTGGGATGTGGAGGGTGGGAGGGGATATGGTGATATATGTATATGTATAATTGATTCACTTTGTTATACAGCAGAAACTGACACTCCATTGTAAAGCAATTATACTCCAATAAAGGTGTAAAAGGAAAATAAAAAAGAAAGAAGCCCAGAGATAAACCTACACACCTATGGTCAACTAATCTATGACAAAGTAGGCAAGACTATACAATGGAGAAAAGACAGTGTCTTCAATCAGTGGTGCTGGGAAAAATGGACAGCTACATGTAAAAGAATGAAATTAGAACACCCCCTAACACCATACACAAAAATAAATTCAAAATGGATTAGAGACCTTAATGTAAGACCGGACAGTATAAAACTCTTAGAGGAAAACATAGGAAGAATACTCTAACATAAATCACAGCAAGATCTTTTTTGATCCACCTCCTAGAGTAATGACATAAAAAAGAAAACTAAACAAATGGGACCTAATGAAACGTAAAAGCTTTTGCAAAGCAATGGAAACTACAAACACAAAAAGACAACCCTCAGAATGGGAGAATATATTTGCAACTGAATCAATGGACAAAGGATTAATCTCCAATATATATAAACAGCTGATGCAGCTCAATATTAAAAAAACAAACAACCCAATACAAAAATGGGCAGAAGATCTAAATAGACATTTCTTCCAAAAAGACGTAGAGATGGCCAAGGAGCACATGAAAAGCTGCTCTACATCACTAATTATTAGAGAAATGCAAATCAAAACTACAATGTGGTATCACCTCACACCTGTTAGAATGGGCATCATCAGAAAATCTACAAACAACAAATGCTGGAGAGGGTGTGGAGAAAAGGAACCCTCTTCCACGATTGGTGGGAATGTAAATTGATAGTCACTATGGAGAACAGTATGGAGGTTCCTTAAAAAACTAAAAATAGAATTACCATATGATCCAGCAACCCACTACTGGGCATATACCCAGAGAAAACCATAAATCAAAAAGACACATTCACCACAATGTTCATTGCAGCACTATTTACAATAGCCAGGTAATGGAAGCAACCTAAATGCCCACAGACAGACAAATGGATAAAGATGTGGTACATATATAAAATGGACTATTAGCCATAAAAAGGAATGAAATTGGGTCATTTGTAGAGACGTCGATGGATCTAGAGACTGTCATACAGAGTGAAGTAAGTCAGAAAGAGAAAAACAAATATTGTATATTAACGCATATATGTGGAACCTAGAAAAACTGTACAGATTAACCGGTTTGAAGGGAAGAAATAGAGACACAGATGTAGAGAACAAATGTATGGACACAAAGAGGGGAAAGCCATGGGGGGGGTGGCGGTGGGAGGAGTTGGGAGATTGGGATTGACATGTATACATTTATATGTATAAAATAGATAACCAATAAGAACCTGCTGTATAAAAAATAAATAAAATAAAATGAAAAATAAAATTTTTTAAAAAACGGAAAAATGTTATTCCCTTCACATACATGTATTTATATGAATGAATTATTTCCATGCTTACATCCATAAGTACAAAAAAGAGGAATAAAACCTACCTTGAAACAAAAAAGAAAAAAACAAAACAGAACCCACCAGTTATACAGATGAAAACCCAATCAGGGCACTTGCTCCAGTGATAGACAATTCTGAAGTTGGTCAGAGGTGGGGATTCCGCTCGCATGCAGCCAGCAGCCACACCACAAGGAGTGTCCTCATTACAAGCCTGGGGGACCATGCCGAGGCATCTGTGAGTAAACGTGAGATGAGCCCCAGGCCAGCTGCTGCTGAACTGTTCCCACCCGTCCCAGGTAAAACACCTGAATATATACAAGGACTTGAAAGCCTAGAGGAAGGGCCATAGAGCCACACGAGTGACAGCATGCCGGCCGACTTGGTGCCTGCAGGCCAGCCAGGATGGTCCTGGCCCTGGGTGCTCTTCTGGAAGATTTCCATTTCCCTGCCTGAGATACCCGTCCTGTCCCTGCCCCCACTGCTTTTTTCCTTCCTCACCTCTGCCCAGGGAGAAATTCCAGCAGCAGGTATGGGTGACACATCCTCTTCTTTAGCAGGTGGCAGCCTGGCAACTGCTGCAGAAAGTCCAGCAGAGCCCCACTCACACTGGGCCACCCACAAAGCCGTGGCCTCTCACTCCCTCCCACCAGCCCAGCCCCGAGACTGCTGACAGGGCAGAGAAAATGGCGTCAGGCACGGCTGCAGGGGCTCTTGCTGCCTGGAGTGGTATTTATATTGATCTCAACCCAGGCACACCTGGGGAGGGCTGGCCGGCACGGTTAGGCTGCCCAGCTCAGCCAATCATCACCCCTCAGGGGCTCACAGTTGCAGAAAATGGAACTTGCTGAACCGGCCAGGTCCAAGGAACAGGTGTGGGCTCCTGAGAGTCAGGATAGACAAGGGGCTGCAGCTTTGGCTTGTTTTCTAATCATTTTATCTGGCCCATGAGTGGGAGACAACTTCAAGAAAACCCTCTCCTAATGAGAGGAACCCAGGAGTCAGGGAGAGGAGGGGTGGGTGGTGGTTGGAGACAGAGGCCTGGTGCCCCGGGTGCAGTGGAAGTCTCTGGAAGACCAGGTGGAGGGAGGCCGCACAGAGTGATGCCCAGGGTCACAGACCTGTCGCAGCTGCTGTTTGTTAGTTCAAGTCCTGCTCTGAGGTGCTCTGTGTCAGCTCTGAGCGACAGGTGAGCTGGGGGTGCTCTGCAATGAGGGCTATGTGCACGGTTCCTGTGTGCCCAGCCCTGCCACGGTACCTGCAAGGGTAGCTCTGTATCCTGGGAGGGGCCTGACCACGAGAGCCCCGTGGGCTGGGGTGGGGGTGGGGTACCTGCCCAGGTGAGCTCCATATTCTGGGATTGGTCTGACCACGAGAGCCCCATGGGCTGCTGGGGACCTGGTAAAGGATGTCAGGACAGTCAGTGAAGCCACCGAGGATATACCTCCAGTTGCTCCTAATTCCTACACCCTGCTGGTCATTCTACCAACCACCAGGACATGGTATTCTGTATTAGTCTTCAATGATGCCTTCTTTTGTATTCCATTAGTCCCAGAGTCACAAGAAATTTTGGCTTGTGGGTGGCAGGACTCAACATACAACTAAAACAATACTTCCGGGCCGTCTTGCCCCAAGGGTGCAAAAATTCCCACACCATCTTTGGGGAAAGCTTAGCTAAAGACCTAAAAGTTCTACCTCTGGAAAAGGAAACCCTCCTTCAGTACACAGACGACATTCTGATCACCAGCCCTACTAAGGAGGCCTCTGAACTACCAAGCCAATAAAGGATAGAAGTTGTCCAAGAAAAAGCTCAAATATCACAGACTGCGGTGACCTGCCTGGGCTTCATTCTCACAGAAGGTCGGAGAAGCCCATCCCAGGAAAGGGAAGAAACCATTTTCAGCCTTACCCCTTTCTAAAACTAGAAGACAGCTTAGGGGTTCCTGGGGAGGCCAGGGTTTGCTGCTTCTGGATCCCTAACTACAGTCTACTAGCTGGGCCTCTATATGAAACACTGAAAGGAAAAGATGATGATCCTTTTGAATAGAATCCAGAAGTGGCCTTTCAAGAATGGAAAGAGCAGTCAATTCAGACCCTTGCCCTGGAACTCCCTAATTTAGCTAAACCCTTTGATCTTTACATTCCTGGTGAAAGGTGAATCGCCATTGGAGAATTAGTGCAAAAACTGGGACCACTTGAAATGGAACAATGCAAGAATGCCATCCAGGTAGGATAAACTACGGTCACCAAGGGGCTTGGCCTACTGCCACATCTGGCCAAGATACTGGCGGTATCTAAAAACCTGGAAATCAGCAGCCCAAAAGGCCACCTCCCTCCTAAGGGAAAAGGACCCCACGTGGTGATCCTAACCACCAACCATACCCTGAAGTTGCAGGGTTCGCTCCGTGGGCACACCAACCTCGAGTGAGGAGGCCCTCCAACTCCAACATCCAGAGAGATAACCGGGGGCAACAGGGCACCATGACGACTCGTGTGAACATCACTTGACCTGGAGTTTCTCTCATAAAACAACAAGAGTGTGTCCCAAAAGAGTAGACTACTGCTTGCAGGACTTACTGCACCCAGAGGGGAGCTAATAATCTTGGTGGGGGAACCGTATATCACACTGTCACCATAGAAAAGCCTACAGACACCATGCTGATGGTGGCCAATAAGACTGGCTGGACTCCTGTTTACTTCAAAAGGCTGTTGACTCAGTGGCCATCATGGTCCTTGATCACCACTGACCCTGGACTGTCTGGGAGTTGAGCGGGCAGGGCTCTGACACCTGGTGCTGTTTGTACGTTAATTCAGGGGCCTAATTGAAGAAAGCGCAGACTACTGGTCAGAGCATCTAGGCTGGCAGAAACGGTCAGCCTAAGGTGGCCGAACAAATGTGGGGCGGGGTGAAACCGGCCCCCACAGCATCTCTGCACATCTCTTTCCTGGACCCTTAAAGGTCATTAGAATCTATAACACTTCCAATGCTGGTGCTCAGGCGGACGAGCAAGGAGGCAGGGGGCCTGGGGACAATCAACGTCACCTGGAGGCTGCTGGGGAGAAGTTCTGACCCTCGTCCCTGGGTATGAGGGCTCCCAACTCAGCACTCAGCAGTTACAGAAGAAGGGTCTGCACCCTCAGCACTCCAAGAATGAGGAACGGGACAAAAGGCAGAGGAGGGGTTTGTCCCCAGCAAAGCCCATTAAAAATCCCTGGGAGATAAAAATGGAATCTGGGCAATAAAGTCAAGTCTGACCTTTTTTATCCTTTGTGCTTTGTCTAATTTCACATACTCCTAGGGTCTCGCATGCAGAGGTTCCACACCCGGCACTTCAGACCAGATTTCCTAGTGCAGAATGGCTGGGACGACACCTCAGCTCCTGGGGCCCAGTGCAGACTCCGCGATATAGAGCCTGAGCTGCAGCCAACCCGGCCCTCCAGAGCTCCGCCCCCTCCCTCCCACTGACTCTGACAGGATCTCTACACAGCAGCCCAGCCCACAGCCCACGGGGTAGTGCATGCTCTCACCTCTCCATTCTCTGATCAAAATATAAAGTTTCCTTTGCTTGTGAACCAAACTCAGCCTCGATCTGTTGGCCCCAATGACACTGGGCAGGGGGACACTTGTTGGGGTCCACTCTGGAGGATCAGTAACAGAAATTGAGACTATTGTAACCTCAATGAACAGATGTGTGAGCCAAACTGTAGTTAACATAGAACAGTGTATAAGGCTCGGGTAAAATAAGATGTTTCTAACGCTTCCATTGGCTATTTCCATCACTTTATTATAAGCAAGTTCAGTGAAAAGGTTTGTCTTATTTGTCAGGTCAATATTAGAGAAACGAAGTGATTTCTTTCCAAAGATGTACATCTAATAATCTTGGTTAAAGCTTCAATCTTGTTTTAAATGCTTTTCCATTGAAAATGATACCTCTCTTTCAGCTCTCCCATTTCTGAGAAGTATAAAATCTTATAATTTATTATTACCAAAGGGGAAAGGTGGGAGGAGGGATAAACTAACAGTTTGGGATTAACACATACACACTGCTATGTATAAAATAGATCATCAACAAGGAACTACTGTATAGCACAGGGAACTACACTCAACATTTTGCAATAACCTATAAGGGGAAATAATCTGAAAAAGAATAGATATTTTTATTGACATCATCTATCAATGACAGTTAAAGTGTAACCTAAGGGAAGCTGGTGGTGAGTGCTTCTGACCCTGAAGACTTCAATCATCTAAAGTTTGAACTCTGCCTACTTCCCAAGGCCCTTAATGAACATATGTGTAGCCGTAGCTTAAAAAATTCCCCAGTTTGGGTTTCGGGGAGACACTGATTTTGAAAAAGCCCTGGTGTTCTCCTTACATGAATGGGACTCTTCCTACTGCTAAAACATGTCTGTCACACCCAGAGGATGGTATACCGTCTGATCGGGAAGAGTTTGGAAAAGGCATCTCATCTCCTCATCTCCTGGTGCTCGGGTTCGCCCCTCCAGCGTCTTTACTAACAGTCTCCCCACTTGGAGATGGCAGCACTGTCAACATCCTGTTGCGTACAGTTTGGAATTTGTCCAGAGGATGAAGCGGAAGGATGAGGAACAATGAGAGACAAGTCCTAGGTGTTCAGACAGGCACATGTCACTCTAATTTCCAATCAGGAAGACGAATTGACCAAAGGCTAGGGTTGCCCATGGAAACAGTATAGGGCTTGAGGAAATCCCACTGCTTTGTGGCCAGTTCCCATAAACACAAGTTGAACAATGGAACTCAGGGGCAGTAAAATTCACGAACTGCAGAGTTGAAAATATCTATCACTGAAAAATGTCTTGAGGAAAGTCAGAGAAAAGGACTTGTAAGCAAGGGAGAATGGCAGGAAAGGGATTTGAGGAGGTAGAAAGGACTCACCATTAAGCACAAGAAAAGGGGCTGAACATTGCCAACATTGCAGTTGGCCAAAAAGGGTGTATGCGTTTTTTTCTGTATATATTCAAGAAAAGGGCATACACTTTTTTAGCCAACCAAACAGGTGGGCACTGGAAATCAATACTACAAAAGATATCACTTCAGATCAGTCAGAAGAGCCATCCTCATAAAGCGTAAACAACAGAAATGCAGGACAGGGCAAGGAGAAGAGGGAGCCCTGTGAGACTTATAGTGGAAATGTATATTGCCAACGGCCATTCTGGAGAAGTGTATTGTGTTTACTAAAGCATCTAAAAAATGAGCTACAGAGCATAGGGCACTTGCACTCATGGGCGTATATCTTGGGAAAAACAAAAATCGAGAGGACACAGGCACCCCAATATTTACCGCCTCTCTGTTTAAAAGATCCTCGACTAGGATATAACTTAAATGTCTCTGGAGGGAAAACATGGATAGAGATGTGGTACTTATGTAGAGTGGAATATTACTCAGCCTGGAAATCAATGAAATATGGCCAGTTGTAACAACTCCAGAGGAGTTACGTATGATCATTCTAAGTGACATAATTCAAAAAGAAAAAGACACATATCATAAGATATCACTTAAAGGTGGAATCCAAAATAGCTACACATGAAATAACTTACAAAACAAAAACATAGTCAAATATGTAGAAAACACGCATAAGGCTGCTAAACGGGAAAGGTGGGGAGGGGTGAGACATCATCCAAGAGGTTGAAATTAGCAAAGATACCATTCCAAATACCAAACTGATAATCAACAAGGCCTACACGGTAGCTAAAAGAACTGCACTCAGCACACTCAAGTCACCGGAAAAGAATATATACGACTGGTAAGAATCTGAAAAAGAATTTACTGATGTCTCTCTGTACGTGAATCAAGTGGATGTACAGCAGCAAGAAACAGAGCTTTGAAAATAAGCTGTAACCAATATAGTAATAAATTGAAAAAAATAAACGACAGAGAGACAGAGAAAACCTCTTACAACTTTTCCTCAGGGACGGTGATGCAACATGGATTGAACACGTCTAGACCCACAGCAGGATGAGACATAAGGCTGGAAACTGTTTGCACTAAGAGAAATGTGAGGTTGGATGAGGAAATGCACACCCTTTAAAGTAACACTACCTGGTACCCATTCAATGGGTCCCAAATCTGCAGGTTCAAGGGATCTTCCTACAGCTAAAACATGCATGGAAAACCCAGAGGACTGTACACCATGTGATCGGGAGATGTGTCTAAAATGCAGCTCATTTATCCTCTCCTGGTGCTCCTGTTCACCATTCCAGCCACGTTACTTAGAATCTCCCCACTTGGAGAATCAGCACATTTCAACTTCTGTTTCACACATTTTGCAAATTGTGAGGAGGATGAACGGGAAAAGGGGGAACCAATGAGAGAATAGTTGTAGGGGTTTGGACGGGCACATATCACTCTAATTTCCCATTAAGAATAAGAATTGCAAAAAGGCTCAGCCCGCCTCGCCCGAGCCAATATAGGGCCGGAAGCAATCCTGCGGATTTGAGGCCAGCTCACAAAAGAGCAACTTAAAAAATGGAGCTCAGGGTCACTGCAATTCACAAATCTGCAGAGTTATAAATGAAAACTAACGTCCAAAAATATGTTGAGGTAAGGCAAAGAAGAGGATCTGAATGCAGACAGAATTGCAAGAAACAGATTTCAAGAGATAGATTGGACTCGTCTTTAAAGCACATGAAAAACGGCAGAATTTCGACAATGATGCAGTTGGCCCAAAAGGGCGTATGCGTTTTTTCCTGATTATATCCAGGAAAAAATGCATACACAATTTATGGGCAATGAAGCAAGCAAGCAATGCAAATGTGCACAACAAAGAAGTCTCATTTCCCACTGGTCAAAAGGGCCATCCTAAACAATTGTAAAAACCAGAAATGCAGGACAGGCCATGGAGAACAGGGAGCCTTTATACGCTGATGGGCAGTGTGTGAACTGCCAAGAGCCACTCTGGAGAAGTGTATGGTGGTTCCTAAATCATCTAAAAAACAGAGCTACAGAGCATAGGACACTTCCAATCATGGGAGTATATCTAGGGAAGTCTAAAAATCAACAAGACACAAGCACACCACAGTTTAGGGCTACTCTGTTTACAAGAACCTCAACTTCAGTACACCTTAAATATCCCAGGAAAGAGAACAATGGATAAAGAAGATGTGGCACTTATGTACAATGGAATATCTCTTCACCATGAAATCAATGTAATAAGGCTAGTAGAAGGATAAAGAGTGGATTTAGGTCCGATAATACTACTTGAAATTAGTCAAACAGAAAAAGAAACATATCATAAGATATCACTTATAGAGGGAGGGTAAATATGGCTGCACAAAAAATGAATTACATAACAGAACAGTGTCTCACATTTAGAAAACACACTTATATCAGCTTAAGGGGAAAGGAGAGGTGGGGTGATGCATAAAACCAGAGTTTGAAATTAGCACAGATACCGTTCAATAAACCAAATAAGTATTAGACAAGATCTACACCTTGCTCAATGAACTGGCCTCAACACACCCAATACACTGCACAGAAATAAATCTGAGTAATAAGAATCTTAAGACCCATGTATTGACATATCTTCATAAGGGAATCAAGTGTGTGCAGAGCAGCACAAACACAGCAATGAAAATGAGCTAAACCCCATTATAGAAATAAATTTTAAAAACAAAACGCAGAAACAATCAAAGAGAGAAAAATTCTTACAATATTCGCTCAGGGGCTGTGATGCAACCTGGATTGACCACATATAAACCCACAGCTGGATAAGACATAAGGCTGGACACTTGGGGCTGAGAGGATTGGTGAGCTTTGGTGAGCAACTGCCGAAAGTTTAATGCAATACTTCATGCTACTCATTCCAAGGGTCCCAACACTCCAGGTTGAAGGGAATCTTCCTACAGCTAAACCATGCTTGGGAAACCCAGCGACAGGTATACCATATGATCGGGAAAGGTTTCTAAAACGCACCTCATTGTTCCTCTCCTGGGTCTCCGGATCGACATTCATGCCGCTTTACTAACAAAAACCCCACATGGAGAGTCAATGCCTTTAAGTTCTGGTATCGCACAGTCTGCAGTTAGTGCGGAGGATGAATGGGAATAGGGGGAACCAGTGAGAAACTAGCTGTAGCGGTTTCAATGGGCACATGTCACTCTAATTTAACATCAGTAAGCAGAATTAAACAAAGGCACAGCAAGGCGTACCAGAAGAAGAATATGGCCTGAAGGAATCCTGTGGTTATGAGGGAATATCACAAAAATAAGAGCTGAAAAATGGAGCTAAGGGCAACTGCAATTCAAAAACGTGCAGAATTATAAAGGCCAACTATTTTCAAAAAGTATATTGAGGAAAGGCTATGAAGAGGCATTGAAAGCACGGCAGAATTGCAGGAAACCGATTTCAGGAGGTAGACTGGAATTGCATTTAAAGCATAGGAAAAGAGGCAGAACGTCCACAATGATGCACTTGGCCAAAAAGGGCGTATGCGTTTTTTCCTGAATATATTCAGGAAAAAATACATACGCCCTATTTGGAAAACCAAGCAAGCTTGCAAAGGAAATCTGCACTACAATGAAGTCTCACTTGTCCCCGGTCAGAAGGGCCATCTGTAAAAAGTGTAAAATCCAGAAAGGCAGGACAGGCCATGGAGAACTGGGAGCCTTGTTATGCTCAAGGGCGGGATGTAAATTGCCAATAGCCACTTGGGAGAAGTGTATGGTGTTTCCTGAAACATCTAAAAACAAAGCAACAGAGCCTAGGGCACTTCCACTTATGGTCCTATAGCTTAGGGAAATTAAAATATAAAAGACACAGCCACCCCACAGTTTGGGATGGCTCTGTTTACAAGAACCTCGTTTACGGGATAAGTTCAATATCGCAGAAAGTGAAAAATGGATAAAGATGTTGTGGTACTTACGTACAATGCAATATCACTCAGCAATGAAATCTATGTCATCAGGCCCGTAGCAGCATAATGAGTGGATTCAGGTATGATGATTCTAACTGAAATAAGTCACACAGAAAAAGAAACATCATAAGATATCACTAATACACGGAATGTAAACTTGGCTACACAGGAACTGGATTACAAAACAGAACAGGGTCTCAAATTTAGAAAACCAACTTATGCTTGCTTAAGGGGAAAGGTGAGTTGGGGTGCTGCATAAAACCAGAGATTGAAATGAGCACAGATAAAGTTCCTTAAGCCAAATATGGAATAGACAAGAACTACTCCTTGCTCAACGAGATGGACTCAACACCCCATATTAAATGCCTAAGAATGTACCTGATTAGTAAATATCTTAAAACCTATGGATTGCTATGTCTCCGAAAGAGAATGAAGCGTGTGTACAGGGCGATAAACGCAGCAGTGATAGGATTGGAGAGGTTCGGTGAGCAAATGAAGACCCTTTGAAGTCATATTGCATGGTACCCATTCCACGGGTCTCAACTCTCCAGGTTTAAGGCATTCTTCCTTCAGCTAAAACATGCATGTGGAACCCAGAGTATGATCAACCGTATGATCGGGATACGTGTTCCAATATGTCTCAGTTCTCGTCCCCTGGTACTCGGGTGCAACATTCCAGACGCTTTACTAACACTCTCCCGACTTGGAGAGTCAGTGCCTTTAACCTCCTCTTTGGCCCAGTTTGCCATTTCTGCGGAAGATGAACAGGAATAGGGAGGACCAATGAGAGACTAGCTGGAGGTGTCTGGACGGGTAAATTTAACTCTCATTTCCCACCAGGAAGAGGAATTAACCAAAGGCTCAGCATGCCGTGCCGGAAACAGATTAGGGCCTGAAGCAATCCTGCGGTGTTGCGGCTAGCTCACAAGAAAGCGAGTTGAAGAAAGGAGCTCAGGGACACTGTAATTCACAAACCTGCAGAGTTATAAATGACAGCTATTGTCTAAAAATATACTGAAGTAAGGCTGCCAAGAGGACTTGAAAGCGGGACAGAATTGCAGGAAACCGATTTCAGTAGGTACACTGGAATTGCATTTAAAACATAGGAAAAGAGGCAGAACGTCCACAATGATGCACTTGGCCAAAAAGGGCGTATGCGTTTTTTCCTGAATATATTCAGGAAAAAACGCATACGCCCTTTTTGGAAAACCAAGCAAGCTTGCAAAGGAAATCTGCACTACAATGAAGTCTCACTTCTCCCCGGTCAAAAAGGCCATCTGTAAAAAGTGTAAAATCCAGAAAGGCAGGACAGGCCATGGAGAACTGGGAGCCTTGTTATGCTGATGGGCGGGATGTAAATTGCCAACAGCCACTTGGGAGAAGTGTATGGTGTTTCCTGAAACATCGAAAAACAAAGCAACAGAGCCTAGGGCACTTCCACTTATGGTCCTATAGCTTAGGGAAATTAAAATCAAAAAGACACAGCCACCCCACAGTTTGGGACGGCTCTGTTTACAAGAACCTCGTTTACGGGACAAGTTCAATATCGCAGAAAGTGAAAAATGGATAAAGATGTTGTGGTACTTACGTACAATGCAATATCACTCAGCAATGAAATCTATGTCATCAGGCCCGTAGCAGCATAATGAGTGGATTCAGGTATGATGATTCTATCTGAAATAAGTCACACAGAAAAAGAAACATCATAAGATATCACTAATACACGGAATGTAAACTTGGCTACACAGGAACTGGATTACAAAACAGAACAGGGTCTCAAATTTAGAAAACCAACTTATGCTTGCTTAAGGGGAAAGGTGAGTTGGGGTGCTGCATAAAACCAGAGATTGAAATGAGCACAGATAAAGTTCCTTAAGCCAAATATGGAATAGACAAGAACTACTCCTTGCTCAACAAAATGGACTCAACACCCCATATTAAACGCCTAAGAATGTACCTGACTACTAAGTATCTTAAAACCTATGGATTGCTATGTCTCTGAAAGAAAATCAAGCGTGTGTACAGGG
Organism: Leucopleurus acutus; assembly: GCF_964270905.1. NCBI lineage: Eukaryota > Metazoa > Chordata > Mammalia > Artiodactyla > Delphinidae > Leucopleurus > Leucopleurus acutus. The sequence continues at coordinate 456,006 of NW_028139108.1, forward strand.
GCATAAACGCAGCAGTGATAGGATTGGAGAGGTTCGGTGAGCAAATGAAGACCCTTTGAAGTCATATTGCATGGTACCCATTCCACGGGTCTCAACTCTCCAGGTTTAAGGGATTCTTCCTTCAGCTAAAACATGCACGTGGAACCCAGAGTATGATCAACCGTGTGATCGGGAGACGTGTTCCAATATGTCTCAGTTCTCGTCCCCTGGTACTCGGGTGCAACATTCCAGACGCTTTACTAACACTCTCCCGACTTGGAGAGTCAGTGCCTTTAACCTCCTGTTTGGCCCATTTGCAATTTCTGAGGAAGATGAACAGGAATAGGGAGAACCAATGAGAGACTAGCTGGAGGTGTCTGGACGGGCAAATTTAACTCTCATTTCCCACCAGGAAGAGGAATTAATCAACGGCTCAGCGTGCCGTGCCGGAACCAGATTAGGGCCTGAAGCAATCCTGCGGTGTTGCGGCCAGCTCACAAGAAAGCGAGTTGAAGAAAGGAGCTCAGGGGCACTGTAATTCACAAACCTGCAGAGTTATAAATGACAGCTATCGTCCAAAAATATACTGAAGTAAGGCTGCCAAGAGGACTTGAAAGCGGGGCAGAATTGCAGGAAACCGATTTCAGGAGGTAGACTGGAATTGCATTTAAAGCATAGGAAAAGAGGCAGAACGTCCACAATGATGCACTTGGCCAAAAAGGGCGTATGCGTTTTTTCCTGAATATATTCAGGAAAAAACGCATACGCCCTTTTTGGCCAACCAAGCAAGCTTGCAAAGGAAATCTGCACTACAATGAAGTTTCAATTCCCCCCGGTCAAAAGGGCCACCTGAAAAAAGCGTAAAATCCAGAAAGGCAGGACAGGCCATGGAGAACTGGGCGCCTTGTTATGCTGATGGGCGGGATGTAAATTGCCAACAGCCACTCGGGAGAGGTGTATGGTGTTTCCTGAAACATCTAAAAAACAAAGCAACAGAGCCTAGGGCACTTCCACTTATGGTCCTGTAGCTTGGGAAATTAAAATCAGAAAGACACAGCCACCCCAATGTTTGGGACGGCTCTGTTTACAAGAACCTCGTTTACGGTACAAGTTCAATATCGCAGAAAGTGAAAAATGGATAAAGAAGTTGTGGTACTTACGTACAATGCAATATCACTCAGCAATGAAATCTATGTCATCAGGCCCATAGCAGAATAATGAGTGGATTCAGGTATGAAGATTCTAACTGAAATAAGTCACACAGAAAAAGAAACATCATAAGATATCACTAATACACAGAATGTAAACTTGGCTACACAGGAACTGGATTACAAAACAGAACAGGGTCTCAAATTTAGAAAACCAACTTATGCTTGCTTAAGGGGAAAGGTGAGTTGGGGTGCTGCATAAAACCAGAGATTGAAATGAGCACAGATAAAGTTCCTTAAGCCAAATATGGAATAGACAAGAACTACTCCTTGCTCAACGAAATGGACTCAACAGCCCATATTAAACGCCTAAGAATGTACCTGACTAGTAAGTATCTTAAAACCTATGGATTGCTATGTCTCTGAAAGAGAATCAAGCGTGTGTACAGGGGCATAAACGCAGCAGTGATAGGATTGGAGAGGTTCGGTGAGCAAATGAAGACCCTTTGAAGTCATATTGCTTGGTACCCATTCCACGGGTCTCAACTCTCCAGGTTTAAGGGATTCTTCCTTCAGGTAAAACATGCACGTGGAACCCAGAGTATGATCAACCGTGTGATCGGGAGACGTGTTCCAATATGTCTCAATTCTCGTCCCCTGGTACTCGGGTGTAACATTCCAGACGCTTTACTAACACTCTCCCGACTTGGAGAGTCAGTGCCTTTAACCTCCTGTTTGGCCCATTTGCAATTTCTGCGGAAGATGAACAGGAATAGGGAGAACCAATGAGAGACTAGCTGGAGGTGTCTGGACGGGCAAATTTAACTCTCATTTCCCACCAGGAAGAGGAATTAACCAAAGGCTCAGCGTGCCGTGCCGGAACCAGATTAGGGCCTGAAGCAATCCTGCGGTGTTGCGGCCAGCTCACAAGAAAGCGAGTTGAAGAAAGGAGCTCAGGGGCACTGTAATTCACAAACCTGCAGAATTATAAAGGACAGCTATCGTCCAAAAATATACTGAAGTAAGGCTGCCAAGAGGACTTGAAAGCGGGACAGAATTGCAGGAAACCGATTTCAGGAGGTAGACTGGAATTGCATTTAAAGCATAGGAAAAGAGGCAGAACGTCCACAATGATGCACTTGGCCAAAAAGGGCGTATGCGTTTTTTCCTGAATATATTCAGGAAAAAACGCATACGCCCTTTTTGGCCAACCAAGCAAGCTTGCAAAGGAAATCTGCACTACAATGAAGTCTCACTTCCCCCCGCTCAAAAGGGCCATCTGAAAAAAGTGTAAAATCCAGAAAGGCAGGACAGGCCATGGAGAACTGGGAGCCTTGTTATGCTGATGGGCGGGATGTAAATTGCCAACAGCCACTCTGGAGAGGTGTATAGTGTTTCCTGAAACATCTAAAAAACAAAGCAACAGAGCCTAGGGCACTTCCACTTATGGTCCTATAGCTTAGGGAAATTAAAATCAAAAAGACACAGCCACCCCAAAGTTTGGGACGGCTCTGTTTACAAGAACCTCGTTTACGGTACAAGTTCAATATCGCAGAAAGTGAAAAATGGATAAAGAAGTTGTGGTACTTACGTACAATGCAATATCACTCAGCAATGAAATCTATGTCATCAGGCCCATAGCAGCATAATGAGTGGATTCAGGTATGATGATTCTAACTGAAATAAGTCACACAGAAAAAGAAACATCATAAGATATCATTAATACACGGAATGTAAACTTGGCTACACAGGAACTGGATTACAAAACAGAACAGGGTCTCAAATTTAGGAAACCACCTTATGCTTGCTTAAGGGGAAAGGTGAGTTGGGGTGCTGCATAAAACCAGAGATTGAAATGAGCACAGATAAAGTTCCTTAAGCCAAATATGGAATAGACAAGAACTACTCCTTGCTCAACGAAATGGACTCAACACCCCATATTAAACGCCTAAGAATGTACTTGACTAGTAAGTATCTTAAAACCTATGGATTGCTATGTCTCTGAAAGAAAATCAAGCGTGTGTACAGGGGCATAAACGCAGCAGTGATAGGATTGGAGAGGTTCGGTGAGCAAATGAAGACCCTTTGAAGTCATATTGCATGGTACCCATTCCACGGGTCTCAACTCTCCAGGTTTAAGGGATTCTTCCTTCAGCTAAAACATGCACGTGGAACCCAGAGTATGATCAACCGTGTGATCGGGAGACGTGTTCCAATATGTCTCAATTCTCGTCCCCTGGTACCCGGGTGTAACATTCCAGACGCTTTACTAACACTCTCCCGACTTGGAGAGTCAGTGCCTTTAACCTCCTGTTTGGCCCATTTGCAATTTCTGCGGAAGATGAACAGGAATAGGGAGAACCAATGAGAGACTAGCTGGAGGTGTCTGGACGGGCAAATTTAACTCTCATTTCCCACCAGGAAGAGGAATTAACCAAAGGCTCAGCGTGCCGTGCCGGAACCAGATTAGGGCCTGAAGCAATCCTGCGGTGTTGCGGCCAGCTCACAAGAAAGCGAGTTGAAGAAAGGAGCTCAGGGGCACTGTAATTCACAAACCTGCAGAGTTATAAAGGACAGCTATCGTCCAAAAATATACTGAAGTAAGGCTGCCAAGAGGACTTGAAAGCGGGGCAGAATTGCAGGAAACCGATTTCAGGAGGTAGACTGGAATTGCATTTAAAGCATAGGAAAAGAGGCAGAACGTCCACAATGATGCACTTGGCCAAAAAGGGCGTATGCGTTTTTTCCTGAATATATTCAGGAAAAAACGCATACGCCCTTTTTGGCCAACCAAGCAAGCTTGCAAAGGAAATCTGCACTACAATGAAGTCTCACTTCCCCCCGGTCAAAAGGGCCATCTGAAAAAAGTGTAAAATCCAGAAAGGCAGGACAGGCCATGGAGAACTGGGAGCCTTGTTATGCTGATGGGCGGGATGTAAATTGCCAACAGCCACTCGGGAGAGGTGTATAGTGTTTCCTGAAACATCTAAAAAACAAAGCAACACAGCCTACGGCACTTCCACTTATGGTCCTATAGCTTAGGGAAAATAAAATCAAAAAGACACAGCCACCCCAAAGTTTGGGAAGGCTCTGTTTACAAGAACCTCGTTTACGGTACAAGTTCAACAGCACAGAAAGTGAAAAATGGATAAAGAAGTTGTGGTACTTACGTACAATGCAATATCACTCAGCAATGAAATCTATGTCATCAGGCCCGTAGCAGCATAATGAGTGGATTCAGGTATGATGATTCTAACTGAAATAAGTCACACAGAAAAAGAAACATCATAAGATATCACTAATACACGGGATTTAACTTGGCTACAGAGGAACTGGATTACAAAACAGAACAGGGTCTCAAATTTAGAAAACCAACTTATGCTTGCTTAAGGGGAAAGGTGAGCTGGGATGCTGCATAAAACCAGAGATTGAAATGAGCACAGATAAAGTTCCTTAAGCCAAATATGGAATAGACAAAAGCTACTCCTTGCTCAATGAAATGGACTCATCACCCCATACTAAATGCCTAATAATGTACCTGACTACTAAGTATCTTAAAATCTATGGACTGCTATGTCTCCAAAAGAGAATCAAGCGTGTGTACAGGGGCATATACACAGCAGTGATAGGATTGGAGAGGTTCGGTGAGCAAATGAAGACCCTTTGAAGTCATATTGCATGGTACCCATTCCACGGGTCTCAACTCTCCAGGTTTAAGGGATTCTTCCTTCAGCTAAAACATGCATGTGGAACCCAGAGTATGATCAACCTTGTGATCAGGAAACGTGTTCCAATATGTCTCAGTTCTCGTCCCCTGTTACTCGGGTGCAACATTCCAGACGCTTTACTAACACTCTCCCGACTTGGGGAGTCAGTGCCTTTAACCTCCTGTTTTGCCCAGTTTGCAATTTCTGCGGAAGATGAACAGGAATAGGGAGGACCAATGAGAGACTAGCTGGAGGTGTCTGGACGGGCAAACTTAACTCTCATTTCCCACCAGGAAGAGGAATTAACCAAAGGCACAGCGTGCCGAGCCGGAAACAGATTAGGGCCTGAAGCAATCCTGCGGTGTTGCGGCCAGCTCACAAGAAAGCGAGTTGAAGAAAGGAGCTCAGGGACACTGTAATTCACAAACCTGCAGAGTTATAAATGACAGCTATCGTCCAAAATATACTGAAGTAAGGCTGCCAAGAGGACTTGAAAGCGGGACAGAATTGCAAGAAACCGATTTCAGGAGGTAGACTGGAATTGCATTTAAAGCATAGGAAAAGAGGCAGAACGTCCACAATGATGCACTTGGCCAAAAAGGGCGTATGCGTTTTTTCCTGAATATATTCAGGAAAAAACGCATACGCCCTTTTTGGAAAACCAAGCAAGCTTGCAAAGGAAATCTGCACTACAATGAAGTCTCACTTGTCCCCGGTCAGAAGGGCCATCTGAAAAAAGTGTAAAATCCAGAAAGGCAGGACAGGCCATGGAGAACTGGGAGCCTTGTTATGCTGATGGGCGGGATGTAAATTGCCAACAACCACTTTGGAGAAGTGTATGGTGTTTCCTGAAACATCTAAAAACAAAGCAACAGAGCCTAGGGCACTTCCACTTATGGTCCTATAGCTTAGGGAAATTAAAATCAAAAAGACACAGCCACCCCAAAGTTTGGGACGGCTCTGTTTACAAGAACCTCGTTTACGGTACTAGTTCAATATCGCAGAAAGTGAAAAATGGATAAAGAAGTTGTGGTACTTACGTTCAATGCAATATCACTCAGCAATGAAATCTATGTCATCAGGCCCGTAGCAGCATAATGAGTGGATTCAGGTATGATGATTCTATCTGAAATAAGTCACACAGAAAAAGAAACATCATAAGATATCACTAATACACGGAATGTAAACTTGGCTACACAGGAACTGGATTACAAAACAGAACAGGGTCTCAAATTTAGAAAACCAACTTATGCTTGCTTAAGGGGAAAGGTGAGTTGGGGTGCTGCATAAAACCAGAGATTGAAATGAGCACAGATAAAGTTCCTTAAGCCAAATATGGAATAGACAAGAACTACTCCTTGCTCAACGAAATGGACTCAACACCCCATATTAAACGCCTAAGAATGTACCTGACTAGTAAGTATCTTAAAACCTATGGATTGCTATGTCTCTGAAAGAGAATCAAGCGTGTGTACAGGGGCATAAACGCAGCAGTGATAGGATTGGAGAGGTTCGGTGAGCAAATGAAGACCCTTTGAAGTCATATTGCATGGTACCCATTCCACGGGTCTCAACTCTCCAGGTTTAAGGGATTCTTCCTTCAGCTAAAACATGCACGTGGAACCCAGAGTATGATCAACCGTGTGATCGGGAGACGTGTTCCAATATGTCTCAGTTCTCGTCCCCTGGTACTCGGGTGCAACATTCCAGACGCTTTACTAACACTCTCCCGACTTGGAGAGTCAGTGCCTTTAACCTCCTGTTTGGCCCATTTGCAATTTCTGAGGAAGATGAACAGGAATAGGGAGAACCAATGAGAGACTAGCTGGAGGTGTCTGGACGGGCAAATTTAACTCTCATTTCCCACCAGGAAGAGGAATTAATCAAAGGCTCAGCGTGCCGTGCCGGAACCAGATTAGGGCCTGAAGCAATCCTGCGGTGTTGCGGCCAGCTCACAAGAAAGCGAGTTGAAGAAAGGAGCTCAGGGGCACTGTAATTCACAAACCTGCAGAGTTATAAATGACAGCTATCGTCCAAAAATATACTGAAGTAAGGCTGCCAAGAGGACTTGAAAGCGGGGCAGAATTGCAGGAAACCGATTTCAGGAGGTAGACTGGAATTGCATTTAAAGCATAGGAAAAGAGACAGAACGTCCACAATGATGCACTTGGCCAAAAAGGGCGTATGCGTTTTTTCCTGAATATATTCAGGAAAAAACGTATACGCCCTTTTTGGCCAACCAAGCAAGCTTGCAAAGGAAATCTGCACTACAATGAAGTTTCAATTCCCCCCGGTCAAAAGGGCCACCTGAAAAAAGCATAAAATCCAGAAAGGCAGGACAGGCCATGGAGAACTGGGCGCCTTGTTATGCTGATGGGCGGGATGTAAATTGCAAACAGCCACTCGGGAGAGGTGTATGGTGTTTCCTGAAACATCTAAAAAATAAAGCAACAGAGCCTAGGGCACTTCCACTTATGGTCCTATAGCTTAGGGGAATTAAAATCAAAAAGACACAGCCACCCCAAAGTTTGGGAAGGCTCTGTTTACAAGAACCTCGTTTACGGTACAAGTTCAACAGCACAGAAAGTGAAAAATGGATAAAGAAGTTGTGGTACTTACGTACAATGCAATATCACTCAGCAATGAAATCTATGTCATCAGGCCCGTAGCAGCATAATGAGTGGATTCAGGTATGATGATTCTAACTGAAATAAGTCACACAGAAAAAGAAACATCATAAGATATCACTAATACACGGGATTTAACTTGGCTACACAGGAACTGGATTACAAAACAGAACAGGGTCTCAAATTTAGAAAACCAACTTATGCTTGCTTAAGGGGAAAGGTGAGCTGGGATGCTGCATAAAACCAGAGATTGAAATGAGCACAGATAAAGTTCCTTAAGCCAAATATGGAATAGACAAAAGCTACTCCTTGCTCAACGAAATGGACTCATCACCCCATACTAAATGCCTAATAATGTACCTGACTACTAAGTATCTTAAAATCTATGGATTGCTATGTCTCCAAAAGAGAATCAAGCGTGTGTACAGGGGCATATACACAGCAGTGATAGGATTGGAGAGGTTCGGTGAGCAAATGAAGACCCTTTGAAGTCATATTGCATGGTACCCATTCCACGGGTCTCAACTCTCCAGGTTTAAGGGATTCTTCCTTCAGCTAAAACATGCACGTGGAACCCAGAGTATGATCAACGTTGTGATCAGGAAACGTGTTCCAATATGTCTCAGTTCTCGTCCCCTGTTACTCGGGTGCAACATTCCAGACGCTTTACTAACACTCTCCCGACTTGGGGAGTCAGTGCCTTTAACCTCCTGTTTTGCCCAGTTTGCAATTTCTGCGGAAGATGAACAGGAATAGGGAGGACCAATGAGAGACTAGCTGGAGGTGTCTGGACGGGCAAACTTAACTCTCATTTCCCACCAGGAAGAGGAATTAACCAAAGGCACAGCGTGCCGAGCCGGAAACAGATTAGGGCCTGAAGCAATCCTGCGGTGTTGCGGCCAGCTCACAAGAAAGCGAGTTGAAGAAAGGAGCTCAGGGACACTGTAATTCACAAACCTGCAGAGTTATAAATGACAGCTATCGTCCAAAATATACTGAAGTAAGGCTGCCAAGAGGACTTGAAAGCGGGACAGAATTGCAAGAAACCGATTTCAGGAGGTAGACTGGAATTGCATTTAAAGCATAGGAAAAGAGGCAGAACGTCCACAATGATGCACTTGGCCAAAAAGGGCGTATGCGTTTTTTCCTGAATATATTCAGGAAAAAATGCATACGCCCTTTTTGGCCAACCAAGCAAGCTTGCAAAGGAAATCTGCACTACAATGAAGTCTCACTTCCCCCCGGTCAAAAGGGCCATCTGAAAAAAGTGTAAAATCCAGAAAGGCAGGACAGGCCATGGAGAACTGGGAGCCTTGTTATGCTGATGGGCGGGATGTAAATTGCCAACAGCCACTCTGGAGAGGTGTATAGTGTTTCCTGAAACATCTAAAAAACAAAGCAACACAGCCTAGGGCACTTCCACTTATGGTCCTATAGCTTAGGGAAATTAAAATCAAAAAGACACAGCCACCCCAAAGTTTGGGACGGCTCTGTTTACAAGAACCTCGTTTACGGTACAAGTTCAATAGCGCAGAAAGTGAAAAATGGATAAAGAAGTTGTGGTACTTACGTACAATGCAATATCACTCAGCAATGAAATCTATGTCATCAGGCCCGTAGCAGCATAATGAGTGGATTCAGGTATGATGATTCTAACTGAAATAAGTCACACAGAAAAAGAAACATCATAAGATATCATTAATACACGGAATGTAAACTTGGCTACACAGGAACTGGATTACAAAACAGAACAGGGTCTCAAATTTAGGAAACCACCTTATGCTTGCTTAAGGGGAAAGGTGAGTTGGGGTGCTGCATAAAACCAGAGATTGAAATGAGCACAGATAAAGTTCCTTAAGCCAAATATGGAATAGACAAGAACTACTCCTTGCTCAACGAAATGGACTCAACACCCCATATTAAACGCCTAAGAATGTACTTGACTAGTAAGTATCTTAAAACCTATGGATTGCTATGTCTCTGAAAGAAAATCAAGCGTGTGTACAGGGGCATAAACGCAGCAGTGATAGGATTGGAGAGGTTCGGTGAGCAAATGAAGACCCTTTGAAGTCATATTGCATGGTACCCATTCCACGGGTCTCAACTCTCCAGGTTTAAGGGATTCTTCCTTCAGCTAAAACATGCACGTGGAACCCAGAGTATGATCAACCGTGTGATCGGGAGACGTGTTCCAATATGTCTCAATTCTCGTCCCCTGGTACCCGGGTGTAACATTCCAGACGCTTTACTAACACTCTCCCGACTTGGAGAGTCAGTGCCTTTAACCTCCTGTTTGGCCCATTTGCAATTTCTGCGGAAGATGAACAGGAATAGGGAGAACCAATGAGAGACTAGCTGGAGGTGTCTGGACGGGCAAATTTAACTCTCATTTCCCACCAGGAAGAGGAATTAACCAAAGGCTCAGCGTGCCGTGCCGGAACCAGATTAGGGCCTGAAGCAATCCTGCGGTGTTGCGGCCAGCTCACAAGAAAGCGAGTTGAAGAAAGGAGCTCAGGGCCACTGTAATTCACAAACCTGCAGAGTTATAAAGGACAGCTATCGTCCAAAAATATACTGAAGTAAGGCTGCCAAGAGGACTTGAAAGCGGGGCAGAATTGCAGGAAACCGATTTCAGGAGGTAGACTGGAATTGCATTTAAAGCATAGGAAAAGAGGCAGAACGTCCACAATGATGCACTTGGCCAAAAAGGGCGTATGCGTTTTTTCCTGAATATATTCAGGAAAAAACGCATACGCCCTTTTTGGCCAACCAAGCAAGCTTGCAAAGGAAATCTGCACTACAATGAAGTCTCACTTCCCCCCGGTCAAAAGGGCCATCTGAAAAAAGTGTAAAATCCAGAAAGGCAGGACAGGCCATGGAGAACTGGGAGCCTTGTTATGCTGATGGGCGGGATGTAAATTGCCAACAGCCACTCGGGAGAGGTGTATAGTGTTTCCTGAAACATCTAAAAAACAAAGCAACACAGCCTACGGCACTTCCACTTATGGTCCTATAGCTTAGGGAAAATAAAATCAAAAAGACACAGCCACCCCAAAGTTTGGGAAGGCTCTGTTTACAAGAACCTCGTTTACGGTACAAGTTCAACAGCACAGAAAGAGAAAAATGGATAAAGAAGTTGTGGTACTTACGTACAATGCAATATCACTCAGCAATGAAATCTATGTCATCAGGCCCGTAGCAGCATAATGAGTGGATTCAGGTATGATGATTCTAACTGAAATAAGTCACACAGAAAAAGAAACATCATAAGATATCACTAATACACGGGATTTAACTTGGCTACAGAGGAACTGGATTACAAAACAGAACAGGGTCTCAAATTTAGAAAACCAACTTATGCTTGCTTAAGGGGAAAGGTGAGCTGGGATGCTGCATAAAACCAGAGATTGAAATGAGCACAGATAAAGTTCCTTAAGCCAAATATGGAATAGACAAAAGCTACTCCTTGCTCAACGAAATGGACTCATCACCCCATACTAAATGCCTAATAATGTACCTGACTACTAAGTATCTTAAAATCTATGGACTGCTATGTCTCCAAAAGAGAATCAAGCGTGTGTACAGGGGCATATACACAGCAGTGATAGGATTGGAGAGGTTCGGTGAGCAAATGAAGACCCTTTGAAGTCATATTGCATGGTACCCATTCCACGGGTCTCAACTCTCCAGGTTTAAGGGATTCTTCCTTCAGCTAAAACATGCATGTGGAACCCAGAGTATGATCAACCTTGTGATCAGGAAACGTGTTCCAATATGTTTCAATTCTCGTCCCCTGGTACTCGGGTGTAACATTCCAGACGCTTTACTAACACTCTCCCGACTTGGAGAGTCAGTGCCTTTAACCTCCTGTTTGGCCCATTTGCAATTTCTGCGGAAGATGAACAGGAATAGGGAGAACCAATGAGAGACTAGCTGGAGGTGTCTGGACGGGCAAATTTAACTCTCATTTCCCACCAGGAAGAGGAATTAACCAAAGGCTCAGCGTGCCGTGCCAGAACCAGATTAGGGCCTGAAACAATCCTGCGGTGTTGCGGCCAGCTCACAAGAAAGCGAGTTGAAGAAAGGAGCTCAGGGGCACTGTAATTCACAAACCTGCAGACTTATAAATGACAGCTATCGTCCAAAAATATACTGAAGTAAGGCTGCCAAGAGGACTTGAAAGCGGGGCAGAATTGCAGGAAACCGATTTCAGGAGGTAGACTGGAATTGCATTTAAAGCATAGGAAAAGAGGCAGAACGTACACAATGATGCACTTGGCCAAAAAGGGCGTATGCGTTTTTTCCTGAATATATTCAGGAAAAAACGCATACGCCCTTTTTGGCCAACCAAGCAAGCTTGCAAAGGAAATCTGCACTACAATGAAGTCTCACTTCCCCCCGGTCAAAAGGGCCATCTGAAAAAAGTGTAAAATCCAGAAAGGCAGGACAGGCCATGGAGAACTGGGAGCCTTGTTATGCTGATGGGCGGGATGTAAATTGCCAACAGCCACTCGGGAGAGGTGTATGGTGTTTCCTGAAACATCTAAAAAACAAAGCAACAGAGCCTAGGGCACTTCCACTTATGGTCCTGTAGCTTGGGAAATTAAAATCAGAAAGACACAGCCACCCCAATGTTTAGGACGGCTCTGTTTACAAGAACCTCGTTTACGGTACAAGTTCAATATCGCAGAAAGTGAAAAATGGATAAAGAAGTTGTGGTACTTACGTACAATGCAATATCACTCAGCAATGAAATCTATGTCATCAGGCCCATAGCAGCATAATGAGTGGATTCAGGTATGATGATTCTAACTGAAATAAGTCACACAGAAAAAGAAACATCATAAGATATCACTAATACACGGAATGTAAACTTGGCTACACAGGAACTGGATTACAAAACAGAACAGGGTCTCAAATTTAGAAAACCAACTTATGCTTGCTTAAGGGGAAAGGTGAGTTGGGGTGCTGCATAAAACCAGAGATTGAAATGAGCACAGATAAAGTTCCTTAAGCCAAATATGGAATAGACAAGAACTACTCCTTGCTCAACGAAATGGACTCAACAGCCCATATTAAACGCCTAAGAATGTACCTGACTAGTAAGTATCTTAAAACCTATGGATTGCTATGTCTCTGAAAGAGAATCAAGCGTGTGTACAGGGGCATAAACGCAGCAGTGATAGGATTGGAGAGGTTCGGTGAGCAAATGAAGACCCTTTGAAGTCATATTGCTTGGTACCCATTCCACGGGTCTCAACTCTCCAGGTTTAAGGGATTCTTCCTTCAGGTAAAACATGCACGTGGAACCCAGAGTATGATCAACCGTGTGATCGGGAGACGTGTTCCAATATGTCTCAATTCTCGTCCCCTGGTACTCGGGTGTAACATTCCAGACGCTTTACTAACACTCTCCCGACTTGGAGAGTCAGTGCCTTTAACCTCCTGTTTGGCCCATTTGCAATTTCTGAGGAAGATGAACAGGAATAGGGAGAACCAATGAGAGACTAGCTGGAGGTGTCTGGACGGGCAAATTTAACTCTCATTTCCCACCAGGAAGAGGAATTAACCAAAGGCTCAGCGTGCCGTGCCGGAACCAGATTAGGGCCTGAAGCAATCCTGCGGTGTTGCGGCCAGCTCACAAGAAAGCGAGTTGAAGAAAGGAGCTCAGGGGCACTGTAATTCACAAACCTGCAGAGTTATAAAGGACAGCTATCGTCCAAAAATATACTGAAGTAAGGCTGCCAAGAGGACTTGAAAGCGGGGCAGAATTGCAGGAAACCGATTTCAGGAGGTAGACTGGAATTGCATTTAAAGCATAGGAAAAGAGGCAGAACGTCCACAATGATGCACTTGGCCAAAAAGGGCGTATGCGTTTTTTCCTGAATATATTCAGGAAAAAACGCATACGCCCTTTTTGGCCAACCAAGCAAGCTTGCAAAGGAAATCTGCACTACAATGAAGTCTCACTTCCCCCCGCTCAAAAGGGCCATCTGAAAAAAGTGTAAAATCCAGAAAGGCAGGACAGGCCATGGAGAACTGGGAGCCTTGTTATGCTGATGGGCGGGATGTAAATTGCCAACAGCCACTCTGGAGAGGTGTATAGTGTTTCCTGAAACATCTAAAAAACAAAGCAACACAGCCTAGGGCACTTCCACTTATGGTCCTATAGCTTAGGGAAATTAAAATCAAAAAGACACAGCCACCCCAAAGTTTGGGACGGCTCTGTTTACAAGAACCTCGTTTACGGTACAAGTTCAATATCGCAGAAAGTGAAAAATGGATAAAGAAGTTGTGGTACTTACGTACAATGCAATATCACTCAGCAATGAAATCTATGTCATCAGGCCCGTAGCAGCATAATGAGTGGATTCAGGTATGATGATTCTAACTGAAATAAGTCACACAGAAAAAGAAACATCATAAGATATCATTAATACACGGAATGTAAACTTGGCTACACAGGAACTGGATTACAAAACAGAACAGGGTCTCAAATTTAGGAAACCAACTTATGCTTGCTTAAGGGGAAAGGTGAGTTGGGGTGCTGCATAAAACCAGAGATTGAAATGAGCACAGATAAAGTTCCTTAAGCCAAATATGGAATAGACAAGAACTACTCCTTGCTCAACGAAATGGACTCAACACCCCATATTAAACGCCTAAGAATGTACTTGACTAGTAAGTATCTTAAAACCTATGGATTGCTATGTCTCTGAAAGAAAATCAAGCGTGTGTACAGGGGCATAAACGCAGCAGTGATAGGATTGGAGAGGTTCGGTGAGCAAATGAAGACCCTTTGAAGTCATATTGCATGGTACCCATTCCACGGGTCTCAACTCTCCAGGTTTAAGGGATTCTTCCTTCAGCTAAAACATGCACGTGGAACCCAGAGTATGATCAACCGTGTGATCGGGAGACGTGTTCCAATATGTCTCAATTCTCGTCCCCTGGTACTCGGGTGTAACATTCCAGACGCTTAACTAACACTCTCCCGACTTGGAGAGTCAGTGCCTTTAAGCTCCTGTTTGGCCCATTTGCAATTTCTGAGGAAGATGAACAGGAATAGGAAGAACCAATGAGAGACTAGGTGGAGGTGTCTGGACGGGCAAATTTAAGTCTCATTTCCCACCAGGAAGAGGAATTAACCAAAGGCTCAGCGTGCTGTGCCGGAAACAGATTAGGCCCTGAAGCAATCCTGCGGTGTTGCGGCCAGCTCACAAGAAAGCGAGTTGAAGAAAGGAGCTCAGGGGCACTGTAATTCACAAACCTGCAGAGTTATAAATGACAGCTATCATCCAAAAATATACTGAAGTAAGGCTGCCAAGAGGACTTGAAAACGGGGCAGAATTGCAGGAAACCGATTTCAGGAGGTAGACTGGAATTGCATTTAAAGCATAGGAAAAGAGGCAGAACGTCCACAATGATGCACTTGGCCAAAAAGGGCGTATGCGTTTTTTCCTGAATATATTCAGGAAAAAACGCATACGCCCTTTTTGGCCAACAAAGCAAGCTTGCAAAGGAAATCTGCACTACAATGAAGTCTCACTTCCCCCCGGTCAAAAGGGCCATCTGAAAAAAGTGTAAAATCCAGAAAGGCAGGACAGGCCATGGAGAACTGGGAGCCTTGTTATGCTGATGGGCGGGATGTAAATTGCCAACAGCCACTCGGGAGAAGTGTATGGTGTTTCCTGAAACATCTAAAAAGCAAAGCAACAGAGCCTAGGGCACTTGCACTTATGGTCCTATAGCTTAGGGAAATTAAAATCAAAAAGACACAGCCACCCCAAAGTTTGGGACGGCTCTGTTCACAAGAACCTCGTTTACGGTACAAGTTCAATATCGCAGAAAGTGAAAAATGGATAAAGAAGTTGTGGTACTTACGTACAATGCAATATCACTCAGCAATGAAATCTATGTCATCAGGCCCGTAGCAGCATAATGAGTGGATTCAGGTATGATGATTCTAACTGAAATAAGTCACACAGAAAAAGAAACATCATAAGATATCACTAATACACGGAATGTAAACTTGGCTACACAGGAACTGGATTACAAAACAGAACAGGGTCTCAAATTTAGAAAACCAACTTATGCTTGCTTAAGGGGAAAGGTGAGTTGGGGTGCTGCATAAAACCAGAGATTGAAATGAGCACAGATAAAGTTCCTTTAGCCAAATATGGAATAGACAAGAACTACTCCTTGCTCAACGAAATGGACTCAACACCCCATATTAAACGCCTAAGAATGTACCTGACTAGTAAGTATCTTAAAACCTATGGATTGCTATGTCTCTGAAAGAAAATCAAGCGTGTGTACAGGGGCATAAACGCAGCAGTGATAGGATTGGAGAGGTTCGGTGAGCAAATGAAGACCCTTTGAAGTCATATTGCATGGTACCCATTCCACAGGTCTCAACTCTCCAGGTTTAAGGGATTCTTCCTTCAGCTAAAATATGCATGTGGAACCCAGAGTATGATCAACCGTGTGATCGGGAGAGGAGTTCCAATATGTCTCAGTTCTCGACCCTGGTACTCGGGTGCAACATTCCAGATGCTTTACTAACACTCTCCCGACTTGGAAAGTCATTGCCTTTAACCTCCTGTTTGGCCCATTTGCAATTTCTGCGGAAGATGAACAGGAATAGGGAGAACCAATGAGAGACTAGCTGGAGGTGTCTGGACGGGCAAATTTAACTCTCATTTCCCACCAGGAAGAGGAATTAACCAAAGGCTCAGCGTGCCGTGCCGGAACCAGATTAGGGCCTGAAGCAATCCTGCGGTGTTGCGGCCAGCTCACAAGAAAGCGAGTTGAAGATAGGAGCTCAGGGGCAGTGTAATTCACAAACCTGCAGAGTTATAAATGACAGCTATCGTCCAAAAATATACTGAAGTAAGGCTGCCAAGAGGACTTGAAAGCGGGGCAGAATTGCAGGAAACCGATTTCAGGAGGTAGACTGGAATTGCATTTAAAGCATAGGAAAAGAGGCAGAACGTCCACAATGATGCACTTGGCCAAAAAGGGCGTATGCGTTTTTTCCTGAATATATTCAGGAAAAAACGCATACGCCCTTTTTGGCCAACCAAGCAAGCTTGCAAAGGAAATCTGCACTACAATGAAGTCTCACTTCCCCCCGGTCAAAAGGGCCATCTTAAAAAAGTGTAAAATCCAGAAAGGCAGGACAGGCCATGGAGAACTTGGAGCCTTGTTATGCTGATGGGCGGGATGTAAATTGCCAAGAGCCACTCGGTTGAGGTGTATGGTGTTTCCTGAAACATCTAAAAAACAAAGCAACAGAGCCTAGGGCACTTCCACTTATGGTCCTATAGCTTAGGGAAATTAAAATCAAAAAGACACAGCCACCCCAAAGTTTGGGACGGCTCTGTTTACAAGAACCTCGTTTACGGTACAAGTTCAATATCGCAGAAAGTGAAAAATGGATAAAGAAGTTGTGGTACTTACGTACAATGCAATATCACTCAGCAATGAAATCTATGTCATCAGGCCCGTAGCAGCATAATGAGTGGATTCAGGTATGATGATTCTAACTGAAATAAGTCACACAGAAAAAGAAACATCAGAAGATATCACTAATACACGGAATGTAAACTTGGCTACACAGGAACTGGATTACAAAACAGAACAGGGTCTCAAATTTAGAAAACCAACTTATGCTTGCTTAAGGGGAAAGGTGAGTTGGGGTGCTGCATAAAACCAGAGATTGAAATGAGCACAGATAAAGTTCCTTAAGCCAAATATGGAATAGACAAGAACTACTCCTTGCTCAACGAAATGGACTCAACACCCCATATTAAACGCCTAAGAATGTACCTGACTAGTAAGTATCTTAAAACCTATGGATTGCTATGTCTCTGAAAGAAAATCAAGCGTGTGTACAGGGGCATAAACGCAGCAGTGATAGGATTGGAGAGGTTCGGTGAGCAAATGAAGACCCTTTGAAGTCATATTGCATGGTACCCATTCCACGGGTCTCAACTCTCCAGGTTTAAGGGATTCTTCCTTCAGCTAAAACATGCACGTGGAACCCAGAGTATGATCAACCATGTGATCGGGAGACTTGTTCCAATATGTCTCAGTTCTCGTCCCCTGGTACTCGGGTGCAACATTCCAGATGCTTTACTAACACTCTCCCGACTTGGAGAGTCAGTGCCTTTAACCTCCTGTTTGGCCCAGTTTGCAATTTCTGCGGAAGATGAACAGGAATAGTGAGAGCCAAAGAGAGACTAGCTGGAGGTGTCTGGACGGGCAAATTTAACTCTCATTTCCCACCAGGAAGAGGAGTTAACCAAAGGCTCACCGTGCCGTGCCGGAACCAGATTAGGGCCTGAAGCAATCCTGCGGTGTTGCGGCCAGCTCACAAGAAAGCGAGTTGAAGAAAGGAGCTCAGGGGCACTGTAATTCACAAACCTGCAGAGTTATAAATGACAGCTATCGTCCAAAAATATACTGAAGTAAGGCTGCCAAGAGGACTTGAAAGCGGGGCAGAATTGCAGGAAACCGATTTCAGGAGGTAGACTGGAATTGCATTTAAAGCATAGGAAAAGAGGCAGAACGTCCACAATGATGCACTTGGCCAAAAAGGGCGTATGCGTTTTTTCCTGAATATATTCAGGAAAAAACGCATACGCCCTTTTTGGCCAACCAAGCAAGCTTGCAAAGGAAATCTGCACTACAATGAAGTCTCACTTCCCCCCGCTCAAAAGGGCCATCTGAAAAAAGTGTAAAATCCAGAAAGGCAGGACAGGCCATGGAGAACTGGGAGCCTTGTTATGCTGATGGGCGGGATGTAAATTGCCAACAGCCACTCGGGAGAGGTGTATAGTGTTTCCTGAAACATCTAAAAAACAAAGCAACACAGCCTAGGGCACTTCCACTTATGGTCCTATAGCTTAGGGAAATTAAAATCAAAAAGACACAGCCACCCCAAAGTTTGGGAAGGCTCTGTTTACAAGAACCTCGTTTACGGTACAAGTTCAATATCGCAGAAAGTGAAAAATGGATAAAGAAGTTGTGGTACTTACGTACAATGCAATATCACTCAGCAATGAAATCTATGTCATCAGGCCCGTAGCAGCATAATGAGTGGATTCAGGTATGATGATTCTAACTGAAATAAGTCACACAGAAAAAGAAACATCATAAGATATCATTAATACACGGAATGTAAACTTGGCTACACAGGAACTGGATTACAAAACAGAACAGGGTCTCAAATTTAGGAAACCAACTTATGCTTGCTTAAGGGGAAAGGTGAGTTGGGGTGCTGCATAAAACCAGAGATTGAAATGAGCACAGATAAAGTTCCTTAAGCCAAATATGGAGTAGACAAGAACTACCCCTTGCTCAACGAAATGGACTCAACACCCCATATTAAACGCCTAAGAATGTACCTGACTAGTAAGTATCTTAAAACCTATGGATTGCTATGTCTCTGAAAGAAAATCAAGCGTGTGTACAGGGGCATAAACGCAGCAGTGATAGGATTGGAGAGGTTCGGTGAGCAAATGAAGACCCTTTGAAGTCATATTGCATGGTACCCATTCCACGGGTCTCAACTCTCCAGGTTTAAGGGATTCTTCCTTCAGCTAAAACATGCACGTGGAACCCAGAGTATGATCAACCGTGTGATCGGGAGACGTGTTCCAATATGTCTCGGTTCTCGTCCCCTGGTACTCGGATGTAACATTCCAGACGCTTTACAAACACTCTCCCGACTTGGAGAGTCAGTGCCTTTAACCTCCTGTTTGGCCCATTTGCAATTTCTGAGGAAGATGAACAGGAATAGGGAGAACCAATGAGAGACTAGCTGGAGGTGTCTGGACGGGCAAATTTAACTCTCATTTCCCACCAGGAAGAGGAATTAACCAAAGGCTCAGCGTGCCGTGCCGGAACCAGATTAGGGCCTGAAGCAATCCTGCGGTGTTGCGGCCAGCTCACAAGAAAGCGAGTTGAAGAAAGGAGTTCAGGGGCACTGTAATTCACAAACCTGCAGAGTTATAAAGGACAGCTATCGTCCAAAAATATACTGAAGTAAGGCTGCCAAGAGGACTTGAAAGCGGGGCAGAATTGCAGGAAACCGATTTCAGGAGGTAGACTGGAATTGCATTTAAAGCATAGGAAAAGAGGCAGAACGTCCACAATGATGCACTTGGCCAAAAAGGGTGTATGCGTTTTTTCCTGAATATATTCAGGAAAAAACGCATACGCCCTTTTTGGCCAACCAAGCAAGCTTGCAAAGGAAATCTGCACTACAATGAAGTCTCACTTCCCCCCGGTCAAAAGGGCCATCTGAAAAAAGTGTAAAATCCAGAAAGGCAGGACAGGCCATGGAGAACTGGGAGCCTTGTTATGCTGATGGGCGGGATGTAAATTGCCAAGAGCCACTCGGGAGAGGTGTATGGTGTTTCCTGAAACATCTAAAAAACAAAGCAACAGAGCCTAGGGCACTTCCACTTATGGTCCTGTAGCTTGGGAAATTAAAATCAGAAAGACACAGCCACCCCAAAGTTTGGGACGGCTCTGTTTACAAGAACCTCGTTTACGGTACAAGTTCAATATCGCAGAAAGTGAAAAATGGATAAAGAAGTTGTGGTACTTACGTACAATGCAATATCACTCAGCAATGAAATCTATGTCATCAGGCTCATAGCAGCATAATGAGTGGATTCAGGTATGATGATTCTAACTGAAATAAGTCACACAGAAAAAGAAACATCATAAGATATCACTAATACACGGAATGTAAACTTGGCTACACAGGAACTGGATTACAAAACAGAACAGGGTCTCAAATTTAGAAAACCAACTTATGCTTGCTTAAGGGGAAAGGTGAGTTGGGGTGCTGCATAAAACCAGAGATTGAAATGAGCACAGATAAAGTTCCTTAAGCCAAATATGGAATAGACAAGAACTACTCCTTGCTCAACGAAATGGACTCAACAGCCCATATTAAACGCCTAAGAATGTACCTGACTAGTAAGTATCTTAAAACCTATGGATTGCTATGTCTCTGAAAGAGAATCAAGCATGTGTACAGGGGCATAAACGCAGCAGTGATAGGATTGGAGAGGTTCGGTGAGCAAATGAAGACCCTTTGAAGTCATATTGTTTGGTACCCATTCCACGGGTCTCAACTCTCCAGGTTTAAGGGATTCTTCCTTCAGCTAAAACATGCACGTGGAACCCAGAGTATGATCAACAGTGTGATCGGGAGACATGTTCCAATATGTCTCAGTTCTCGTCCCCTGGTACTCAGGTGCAACATTCCAGATGCTTTACTAACACTCTCCCGACTTGGAGAGTCAGTGCCTTTAACCTCCTGTTTGGCCCATTTGCAATTTCTGAGGAAGATGAACAGGAATAGGGAGAACCAATGAGAGACTAGGTGGAGGTGTCTGGACGGGCAAATTTAACTCTCATTTCCCACGAGGAAGAGGAATTAACCAAAGGCTCAGCGTGCCGTGCCGGAACCAGATTAGGGCCTGAAGCAATCCTGCAGTGTTGCGGCCAGCTCACAAGAAAGCGAGTTGAAGAAAGGAGCTCATGGGCACTGTAATTCACAAACCTGCAGAGTTATAAATGACAGCTATCGTCCAAAAATATACTGAAGTAAGGCTGCCAAGAGGACTTGAAAGCGGGGCAGAATTGCAGGAAACCGATTTCAGGAGGTAGACTGGAATTGCATTTAAAGCATAGGAAAAGAGGCAGAACGTCCACAATGATGCACTTGGCCAAAAAGGGCGTATGCGTTTTTTCCTGAATATATTCAGGAAAAAACGCATACACCCTTTTTGGCCAACCAAGCAAGCTTGCAAAGGAAATCTGCACTACAATGAAGTCTCACTTCCCCCCGCTCAAAAGGGCCATCTGAAAAAAGTGTAAAATCCAGAAAGGCAGGACAGGCCATGGAGAACTGGGAGCCTTGTTATGCTGATGGGCCGGATGTAAATTGCCAACAACCACTCGGGAGAGGTGTATGGTGTTTCCTGAAACATCTAAAAAACAAAGCAACAGAGCCTAGGGCAGTTCCACTTATGGTCCTATAGCTTAGGGAAATTAAAATCAAAAAGACACAGCCGCCCCAAAGTTTGGGACGGCTCTGTTTACAAGAACCTCGTTTACGGTACAAGTTCAATATCGCAGAAAGTGAAAAATGGATAAAGAAGTTGTGGTACTTACGTACAATGCAATATCACTCAGCAATGAAATCTATGTCATCAGGCCCGTAGCAGCATAATGAGTGGATTCAGGTATGATGATTCTAACTGAAATAAGTCACACAGAAAAAGAAACATCATAAGATATCATTAATACACGGAATGTAAACTTGGCTACACAGGAACTGGATTACAAAACAGAACAGGGTCTCAAATTTAGGAAACCAACTTATGCTTGCTTAAGGGGAAAGGTGAGTTGGGGTGCTGCATAAAACCAGAGATTGAAATGAGCACAGATAAAGTTCCTTAAGCCAAATATGGAATAGACAAGAACTACTCCTTGCTCAACGAAATGGACTCAACACCCCATATTAAACGCCTAAGAATGTACCTGACTAGTAAGTATCTTAAAACCTATGGATTGCTATGTCTCTGAAAGAAAATCAAGCGTGTGTACAGGGGCATAAACGCAGCAGTGATAGGATTGGAGAGGTTCGGTGAGCAAATGAAGACCCTTTGAAGTCATATTGCATGGTACCCATTCCACGGGTCTCAACTCTCCAGGTTTAAGGGATTCTTCCTTCAGCTAAAACATGCACGTGGAACCCAGAGTATGATCAACCGTGTGATCGGGAGACGTGTTCCAATATGTCTCGGTTCTCGTCCCCTGGTACTCGGATGTAACATTCCAGACGCTTTACAAACACTCTCCCGACTTGGAGAGTCAGTGCCTTTAACCTCCTGTTTGGCCCATTTGCAATTTCTGAGGAAGATGAACAGGAATAGGGAGAACCAATGAGAAACTAGCTGGAGGTGTATGGACGGGCAAATTTAACTCTCATTTCCCACCAGGAAGAGGAATTAACCAAAGGCTCAGCGTGCCGTGCCGGAACCAGATTAGGGCCTGAAGCAATCCTGCGGTGTTGCGGCCAGCTCACAAGAAAGCGAGTTGAAGAAAGGAGCTCAGGGGCACTGTAATTCACAAACCTGCAGACTTATAAATGACAGCTATCGTCCAAAAATATACTGAAGTAAGGCTGCCAAGAGGACTTGAAAGCGGGGCAGAATTGCAGGAAACCGATTTCAGGAGGTAGACTGGAATTGCATTTAAAGCATAGGAAAAGAGGCAGAACGTCCACAATGATGCACTTGGCCAAAAAGGGTGTATGCGTTTTTTCCTGAATATATTCAGGAAAAAACGCATATGCCCTTTTTGGCCAACCAAGCAAGCTTGCAAAGGAAATCTGCACTACAATGAAGTCTCACTTCCCCCCGGTCAAAAGGGCCATCTGAAAAAAGTGTAAAATCCAGAAAGGCAGGACAGGCCATGGAGAACTGGGAGCCTTGTTATGCTGATGGGCGGGATGTAAATTGCCAACAGCCACTCGGGAGAGGTGTATGGTGTTTCCTGAAACATCTAAAAAACAAAGCAACAGAGCCTAGGGCACTTCCACTTATGGTCCTGTAGCTTGGGAAATTAAAATCAGAAAGACACAGCCACCCCAAAGTTTGGGACGGCTCTGTTTACAAGAACCTCGTTTACGGTACAAGTTCAATATCGCAGAAAGTGAAAAATGGATAAAGAAGTTGTGGTACTTACGTACAATGCAATATCACTCAGCAATGAAATCTATGTCATCAGGCTCATAGCAGCATAATGAGTGGATTCAGGTATGATGATTCTAACTGAAATAAGTCACACAGAAAAAGAAACATCGTAAGATATCATTAATACACGGAATGTAAACTTGGCTACACAGGAACTGGATTACAAAACAGAACAGGGTCTCAAATTTAGAAAACCAACTTATGCTTGCTTAAGGGGAAAGGTGAGTTGGGGTGCTGCATAAAACCAGAGATTGAAATGAGCACAGATAAAGTTCCTTAAGCCAAATATGGAATAGACAAGAACTACTCCTTGCTCAACGAAATGGACTCAACAGCCCATATTAAACGCCTAAGAATGTACCTGACTAGTAAGTATCTTAAAACCTATGGATTGCTATGTCTCTGAAAGAGAATCAAGCATGTGTACAGGGGCATAAACGCAGCAGTGATAGGATTGGAGAGGTTCGGTGAGCAAATGAAGACCCTTTGAAGTCATATTGTTTGGTACCCATTCCACGGGTCTCAACTCTCCAGGTTTAAGGGATTCTTCCTTCAGGTAAAACATGCACGTGGAACCCAGAGTATGATCAACAGTGTGATCGGGAGACATGTTCCAATATGTCTCAGTTCTCGTCCCCTGGTACTCAGGTGCAACATTCCAGATGCTTTACTAACACTCTCCCGAATTGGAGAGTCAGTGCCTTTAACCTCCTGTTTGGCCCATTTGCAATTTCTGAGGAAGATGAACAGGAATAGGGAGAACCAATGAGAGACTAGGTGGAGGTGTCTGGACGGGCAAATTTAACTCTCATTTCCCACGAGGAAGAGGAATTAACCAAAGGCTCAGCGTGCCGTGCCGGAACCAGATTAGGGCCTGAAGCAATCCTGCAGTGTTGCGGCCAGCTCACAAGAAAGCGAGTTGAAGAAAGGAGCTCATGGGCACTGTAATTCACAAACCTGCAGAGTTATAAATGACAGCTATCGTCCAAAAATATACTGAAGTAAGGCTGCCAAGAGGACTTGAAAGCGGGGCAGAATTGCAGGAAACCGATTTCAGGAGGTAGACTGGAATTGCATTTAAAGCATAGGAAAAGAGGCAGAACGTCCACAATGATGCACTTGGCCAAAAAGGGCGTATGCGTTTTTTCCTGAATATATTCAGGAAAAAACGCATACGCCCTTTTTGGCCAACCAAGCAAGCTTGCAAAGGAAATCTGCACTACAATGAAGTCTCACTTCCCCCCGCTCAAAAGGGCCATCTGAAAAAAGTGTAAAATCCAGAAAGGCAGGACAGGCCATGGAGAACTGGGAGCCTTGTTATGCTGATGGGCCGGATGTAAATTGCCAACAACCACTCGGGAGAGGTGTATGGTGTTTCCTGAAACATCTAAAAAACAAAGCAACAGAGCCTAGGGCACTTCCACTTATGGTCCTATAGCTTAGGGAAATTAAAATAAAAAAGACACAGCCGCCCCAAAGTTTGGGACGGCTCTGTTTACAAGAACCTCGTTTACGGTACAAGTTCAATATCACAGAAAGTGAAAAATGGATAAAGAAGTTGTGGTACTTACGTACAATGCAATATCACTCAGCAATGAAATCTATGTCATCAGGCCCGTAGCAGCATAATGAGTGGATTCAGGTATGATGATTCTAACTGAAATAAGTCACACAGAAAAAGAAACATCATAAGATATCATTAATACACGGAATGTAAACTTGGCTACACAGGAACTGGATTACAAAACAGAACAGGGTCTCAAATTTAGGAAACCAACTTATGCTTGCTTAAGGGGAAAGGTGAGTTGGGGTGCTGCATAAAACCAGAGATTGAAATGAGCACAGATAAAGTTCCTTAAGCCAAATATGGAATAGACAAGAACTACTCCTTGCTCAACGAAATGGACTCAACACCCCATATTAAACGCCTAAGAATGTACCTGACTAGTAAGTATCTTAAAACCTATGGATTGCTATGTCTCTGAAAGAAAATCAAGCGTGTGTACAGGGGCATAAACGCAGCAGTGATAGGATTGGAGAGGTTCGGTGAGCAAATGAAGACCCTTTGAAGTCATATTGCATGGTACCCATTCCACGGGTCTCAACTCTCCAGGTTTAAGGGATTCTTCCTTCAGCTAAAACATGCACGTGGAACCCAGAGTATGATCAACCGTGTGATCGGGAGACGTGTTCCAATATGTCTCGGTTCTCGTCCCCTGGTACTCGGATGTAACATTCCAGACGCTTTACAAACACTCTCCCGACTTGGAGAGTCAGTGCCTTTAACCTCCTGTTTGGCCCATTTGCAATTTCTGAGGAAGATGAACAGGAATAGGGAGAACCAATGAGAGACTAGCTGGAGGTGTCTGGACGGGCAAATTTAACTCTCATTTCCCACCAGGAAGAGGAATTAACCAAAGGCTCAGCGTGCCGTGCCGGAACCAGATTAGGGCCTGAAGCAATCCTGCGGTGTTGCGGCCAGCTCACAAGAAAGCGAGTTGAAGAAAGGAGCTCATGGGCACTGTAATTCACAAACCTGCAGACTTATAAATGACAGCTATCGTCCAAAAATATACTGAAGTAAGGCTGCCAAGAGGACTTGAAAGCGGGGCAGAATTGCAGGAAACCGATTTCAGGAGGTAGACTGGAATTGCATTTAAAGCATAGGAAAAGAGGCAGAACGTCCACAATGATGCACTTGGCCAAAAAGGGTGTATGCGTTTTTTCCTGAATATATTCAGGAAAAAACGCATATGCCCTTTTTGGCCAACCAAGCAAGCTTGCAAAGGAAATCTGCACTACAATGAAGTCTCACTTCCCCCCGGTCAAAAGGGCCATCTGAAAAAAGTGTAAAATCCAGAAAGGCAGGACAGGCCATGGAGAACTGGGAGCCTTGTTATGCTGATGGGCGGGATGTAAATTGCCAACAGCCACTCGGGAGAGGTGTATGGTGTTTCCTGAAACATCTAAAAAACAAAGCAACAGAGCCTAGGGCACTTCCACTTATGGTCCTGTAGCTTGGGAAATTAAAATCAGAAAGACACAGCCACCCCAAAGTTTGGGACGGCTCTGTTTACAAGAACCTCGTTTACGGTACAAGTTCAATATCGCAGAAAGTGAAAAATGGATAAAGAAGTTGTGGTACTTACGTACAATGCAATATCACTCAGCAATGAAATCTATGTCATCAGGCTCATAGCAGCATAATGAGTGGATTCAGGTATGATGATTCTAACTGAAATAAGTCACACAGAAAAAGAAACATCGTAAGATATCATTAATACACGGAATGTAAACTTGGCTACACAGGAACTGGATTACAAAACAGAACAGGTTCTCAAATTTAGAAAACCAACTTATGCTTGCTTAAGGGGAAAGGTGAGTTGGGGTGCTGCATAAAACCAGAGATTGAAATGAGCACAGATAAAGTTCCTTAAGCCAAATATGGAATAGACAAGAACTACTCCTTGCTCAACGAAATGGACTCAACAGCCCATATTAAACGCCTAAGAATGTACCTGACTAGTAAGTATCTTAAAACCTATGGATTGCTATGTCTCTGAAAGAGAATCAAGCATGTGTACAGGGGCATAAACGCAGCAGTGATAGGATTGGAGAGGTTCGGTGAGCAAATGAAGACCCTTTGAAGTCATATTGTTTGGTACCCATTCCACGGGTCTCAACTCTCCAGGTTTAAGGGATTCTTCCTTCAGGTAAAACATGCACGTGGAACCCAGAGTATGATCAACAGTGTGATCGGGAGACATGTTCCAATATGTCTCAGTTCTCGTCCCCTGGTACTCAGGTGCAACATTCCAGATGCTTTACTAACACTCTCCCGAATTGGAGAGTCAGTGCCTTTAACCTCCTGTTTGGCCCATTTGCAATTTCTGAGGAAGATGAACAGGAATAGGGAGAACCAATGAGAGACTAGGTGGAGGTGTCTGGACGGGCAAATTTAACTCTCATTTCCCACGAGGAAGAGGAATTAACCAAAGGCTCAGCGTGCCGTGCCGGAACCAGATTAGGGCCTGAAGCAATCCTGCAGTGTTGCGGCCAGCTCACAAGAAAGCGAGTTGAAGAAAGGAGCTCATGGGCACTGTAATTCACAAACCTGCAGAGTTATAAATGACAGCTATCGTCCAAAAATATACTGAAGTAAGGCTGCCAAGAGGACTTGAAAGCGGGGCAGAATTGCAGGAAACCGATTTCAGGAGGTAGACTGGAATTGCATTTAAAGCATAGGAAAAGAGGCAGAACGTCCACAATGATGCACTTGGCCAAAAAGGGCGTATGCGTTTTTTCCTGAATATATTCAGGAAAAAACGCATACGCCCTTTTTGGCCAACCAAGCAAGCTTGCAAAGGAAATCTGCACTACAATGAAGTCTCACTTCCCCCCGCTCAAAAGGGCCATCTGAAAAAAGTGTAAAATCCAGAAAGGCAGGACAGGCCATGGAGAACTGGGAGCCTTGTTATGCTGATGGGCCGGATGTAAATTGCCAACAACCACTCGGGAGAGGTGTATGGTGTTTCCTGAAACATCTAAAAAACAAAGCAACAGAGCCTAGGGCACTTCCACTTATGGTCCTATAGCTTAGGGAAATTAAAATCAAAAAGACACAGCCGCCCCAAAGTTTGGGACGGCTCTGTTTACAAGAACCTCGTTTACGGTACAAGTTCAATATCGCAGAAAGTGAAAAATGGATAAAGAAGTTGTGGTACTTACGTACAATGCAATATCACTCAGCAATGAAATCTATGTCATCAGGCCCGTAGCAGCATAATGAGTGGATTCAGGTATGATGATTCTAACTGAAATAAGTCACACAGAAAAAGAAACATCATAAGATATCATTAATACACGGAATGTAAACTTGGCTACACAGGAACTGGATTACAAAACAGAACAGGGTCTCAAATTTAGGAAACCAACTTATGCTTGCTTAAGGGGAAAGGTGAGTTGGGGTGCTGCATAAAACCAGAGATTGAAATGAGCACAGATAAAGTTCCTTAAGCCAAATATGGAATAGACAAGAACTACTCCTTGCTCAACGAAATGGACTCAACACCCCATATTAAACGCCTAAGAATGTACCTGACTAGTAAGTATCTTAAAACCTATGGATTGCTATGTCTCTGAAAGAAAATCAAGCGTGTGTACAGGGGCATAAACGCAGCAGTGATAGGATTGGAGAGGTTCGGTGAGCAAATGAAGACCCTTTGAAGTCATATTGCATGGTACCCATTCCACGGGTCTCAACTCTCCAGGTTTAAGGGATTCTTCCTTCAGCTAAAACATGCACGTGGAACCCAGAGTATGATCAACCGTGTGATCGGGAGACGTGTTCCAATATGTCTCGGTTCTCGTCCCCTGGTACTCGGATGTAACATTCCAGACGCTTTACAAACACTCTCCCGACTTGGAGAGTCAGTGCCTTTAACCTCCTGTTTGGCCCATTTGCAATTTCTGAGGAAGATGAACAGGAATAGGGAGAACCAATGAGAAACTAGCTGGAGGTGTCTGGACGGGCAAATTTAACTCTCATTTCCCACCAGGAAGAGGAATTAACCAAAGGCTCAGCGTGCCGTGACGGAACCAGATTAGGGCCTGAAGCAATCCTGCGGTGTTGCGGCCAGCTCACAAGAAAGCGAGTTGAAGAAAGGAGCTCAGGGGCACTGTAATTCACAAACCTGCAGACTTATAAATGACAGCTATCGTCCAAAAATATACTGACGTAAGGCTGCCAAGAGGACTTGAAAGCGGGGCAGAATTGCAGGAAACCGATTTCAGGAGGTAGACTGGAATTGCATTTAAAGCATAGGAAAAGAGGCAGAACGTCCACAATGATGCACTTGGCCAAAAAGGGCGTATGCGTTTTTTCCTGAATATATTCAGGAAAAAACGCATACGCCCTTTTTGGCCAACCAAGCAAGCTTGCAAAGGAAATCTGCACTACAATGAAGTCTCACTTCCCCCCGGTCAAAAGGGCCATCTGAAAAAAGTGTAAAATCCAGAAAGGCAGGACAGGCCATGGAGAACTGGGAGCCTTGTTATGCTGATGGGCGGGATGTAAATTGCCAACAGCCACTCGGGAGAGGTGTATGGTGTTTCCTGAAACATCTAAAAAACAAAGCAACAGAGCCTAGGGCACTTCCACTTATGGTCCTGTAGCTTGGGAAATTAAAATCAGAAAGACACAGCCACCCCAAAGTTTGGGACGGCTCTGTTTACAAGAACCTCGTTTACGGTACAAGTTCAATATCGCAGAAAGTGAAAAATGGATAAAGAAGTTGTGGTACTTACGTACAATGCAATATCACTCAGCAATGAAATCTATGTCATCAGGCTCATAGCAGCATAATGAGTGGATTCAGGTATGATGATTCTAACTGAAATAAGTCACACAGAAAAAGAAACATCATAAGATATCACTAATACACAGAATGTAAACTTGGCTACACAGGAACTGGATTACAAAACAGAACAGGGTCTCAAATTTAGAAAACCAACTTATGCTTGCTTAAGGGGAAAGGTGAGTTGGGGTGCTGCATAAAACCAGAGATTGAAATGAGCACAGATAAAGTTCCTTAAGCCAAATATGGAATAGACAAGAACTACTCCTTGCTCAACGAAATGGACTCAACAGCCCATATTAAACACCTAAGAATGTACCTGACTAGTAAGTATCTTAAAACCTATGGATTGCTATGTCTCTGAAAGAGAATCAAGCATGTGTACAGGGGCATAAACGCAGCAGTGATAGGATTGGAGAGGTTCGGTGAGCAAATGAAGACCCTTTGAAGTCATATTGTTTGGTACCCATTCCACGGGTCTCAACTCTCCAGGTTTAAGGGATTCTTCCTTCAGGTAAAACATGCACGTGGAACCCAGAGTATGATCAACAGTGTGATCGGGAGACATGTTCCAATATGTCTCAGTTCTCGTCCCCTGGTACTCAGGTGCAACATTCCAGATGCTTTACTAACACTCTCCCGACTTGGAGAGTCAGTGCCTTTAACCTCCTGTTTGGCCCATTTGCAATTTCTGAGGAAGATGAACAGGAATAGGGAGAACCAATGAGAGACTAGGTGGAGGTGTCTGGACGGGCAAATTTAACTCTCATTTCCCACGAGGAAGAGGAATTAACCAAAGGCTCAGCGTGCCGTGCCGGAACCAGATTAGGGCCTGAAGCAATCCTGCAGTGTTGCGGCCAGCTCACAAGAAAGCGAGTTGAAGAAAGGAGCTCATGGGCACTGTAATTCACAAACCTGCAGACTTATAAATGACAGCTATCGTCCAAAAATATACTGAAGTAAGGCTGCCAAGAGGACTTGAAAGCGGGGCAGAATTGCAGGAAACCTATTTCAGGAGGTAGACTGGAATTGCATTTAAAGCATAGGAAAAGAGGCAGAACGTCCACAATGATGCACTTGGCCAAAAAGGGCGTATGCGTTTTTTCCTGAATATATTCAGGAAAAAACGCATACGCCCTTTTTGGCCAACCAAGCAAGCTTGCAAAGGAAATCTGCACTACAATGAAGTCTCACTTCCCCCCGCTCAAAAGGGCCATCTGAAAAAAGTGTAAAATCCAGAAAGGCAGGACAGGCCATGGAGAACTGGGAGCCTTGTTATGCTGATGGGCGGGATGTAAATTGCCAACAGCCACTCGGGAGAGGTGTATGGTGTTTCCTGAAACATCTAAAAAACAAAGCAACAGAGCCTAGGGCACTTCCACTTATGGTCCTATAGCTTAGGGAAATTAAAATCAAAAAGACACAGCCACCCCAAAGTTTGGGACGGCTCTGTTTACAAGAACCTCATTTACGGTACAAGTTCAATAGCGCAGAAAGTGAAAAATGGATAAAGAAGTTGTGGTACTTACGTACAATGCAATATCACTCAGCAATGAAATCTATGTCATCAGGCCCGTAGCAGCATAATGAGTGGATTCAGGTATGATGATTCTAACTGAAATAAGTCACACAGAAAAAGAAACATCATAAGATATCACTAATACACGAATGTAAACTTGGCTACACAGGAACTGGATTACAAAACAGAACAGGGTCTCAAATTTAGAAAACCAACTTATGCTTGCTTAAGGGGAAAGGTGAGTTGGGGTGCTGCATAAAACCAGAGATTGAAATGAGCACAGATAAAGTTCCTTAAGCCAAATATGGAATAGACAAGAACTACTCCTTGCTCAACGAAATGGACTCAACACCCCATATTAAACGCCTAAGAATGTACCTGACTAGTAAGTATCTTAAAACCTATGGATTGCTATGTCTCTGAAAGAAAATCAAGCGTGTGTACAGGGGCATAAACGCAGCAGTGATAGGATTGGAGAGGTTCGGTGAGCAAATGAAGACCCTTTGAAGTCATATTGCATGGTACCCATTCCACGGGTCTCAACTCTCCAGGTTTAAGGGATTCTTCCTTCAGCTAAAACATGCACGTGGAACCCAGAGTATGATCAACCGTGTGATCGGGAGACGTGTTCCAATATGTCTCGGTTCTCGTCCCCTGGTACTCGGGTGTAACATTCCAGACGCTTTACAAACACTCTCCCGACTTGGAGAGTCAGTGCCTTTAACCTCCTGTTTGGCCCATTTGCAATTTCTGAGGAAGATGAACAGGAATAGGGAGAACCAATGAGAGACTAGCTGGAGGTGTCTGGACGGGCAAATTTAACTCTCATTTCCCACCAGGAAGAGGAATTAACCAAAGGCTCAGCATGCCGTGCCGGAACCAGATTAGGGCCTGAAGCAATCCTGCGGTGTTGCGGCCAGCTCACAAGAAAGCGAGTTGAAGAAAGGAGCTCAGGGGCACTGTAATTCACAAACCTGCAGACTTATAAATGACAGCTATCGTCCAAAAATATACTGAAGTAAGGCTGCCAAGAGGACTTGAAAGCGGGGCAGAATTGCAGGAAACCGATTTCAGGAGGTAGACTGGAATTGCATTTAAAGCATAGGAAAAGAGGCAGAACGTCCACAATGATGCACTTGGCCAAAAAGGGTGTATGCGTTTTTTCCTGAATATATTCAGGAAAAAACGCATATGCCCTTTTTGGCCAACCAAGCAAGCTTGCAAAGGAAATCTGCACTACAATGAAGTCTCACTTCCCCCCGGTCAAAAGGGCCATCTGAAAAAAGTGTAAAATCCAGAAAGGCAGGACAGGCCATGGAGAACTGGGAGCCTTGTTATGCTGATGGGCGGGATGTAAATTGCCAACAGCCACTCGGGAGAGGTGTATGGTGTTTCCTGAAACATCTAAAAAACAAAGCAACAGAGCCTAGGGCACTTCCACTTATGGTCCTGTAGCTTGGGAAATTAAAATCAGAAAGACACAGCCACCCCAAAGTTTGGGACGGCTCTGTTTACAAGAACCTCGTTTACGGTACAAGTTCAATATCGCAGAAAGTGAAAAATGGATAAAGAAGTTGTGGTACTTACGTACAATGCAATATCACTCAGCAATGAAATCTATGTCATCAGGCTCATAGCAGCATAATGAGTGGATTCAGGTATGATGATTCTAACTGAAATAAGTCACACAGAAAAAGAAACATCGTAAGATATCATTAATACACGGAATGTAAACTTGGCTACACAGGAACTGGATTACAAAACAGAACAGGGTCTCAAATTTAGAAAACCAACTTATGCTTGCTTAAGGGGAAAGGTGAGTTGGGGTGCTGCATAAAACCAGAGATTGAAATGAGCACAGATAAAGTTCCTTAAGCCAAATATGGAATAGACAAGAACTACTCCTTGCTCAACGAAATGGACTCAACAGCCCATATTAAACGCCTAAGAATGTACCTGACTAGTAAGTATCTTAAAACCTATGGATTGCTATGTCTCTGAAAGAGAATCAAGCATGTGTACAGGGGCATAAACGCAGCAGTGATAGGATTGGAGAGGTTTGGTGAGCAAATGAAGACCCTTTGAAGTCATATTGTTTGGTACCCATTCCACGGGTCTCAACTCTCCAGGTTTAAGGGATTCTTCCTTCAGGTAAAACATGCACGTGGAACCCAGAGTATGATCAACAGTGTGATCGGGAGACATGTTCCAATATGTCTCAGTTCTCGTCCCCTGGTACTCAGGTGCAACATTCCAGATGCTTTACTAACACTCTCCCGAATTGGAGAGTCAGTGCCTTTAACCTCCTGTTTGGCCCATTTGCAATTTCTGAGGAAGATGAACAGGAATAGGGAGAACCAATGAGAGACTAGGTGGAGGTGTCTGGACGGGCAAATTTAACTCTCATTTCCCACGAGGAAGAGGAATTAACCAAAGGCTCAGCGTGCCGTGCCGGAACCAGATTAGGGCCTGAAGCAATCCTGCAGTGTTGCGGCCAGCTCACAAGAAAGCGAGTTGAAGAAAGGAGCTCTTGGGCACTGTAATTCACAAACCTGCAGAGTTATAAATGACAGCTATCGTCCAAAAATATACTGAAGTAAGGCTGCCAAGAGGACTTGAAAGCGGGGCAGAATTGCAGGAAACCGATTTCAGGAGGTAGACTGGAATTGCATTTAAAGCATAGGAAAAGAGGCAGAACGTCCACAATGATGCACTTGGCCAAAAAGGGCGTATGCGTTTTTTCCTGAATATATTCAGGAAAAAACGCATACGCCCTTTTTGGCCAACCAAGCAAGCTTGCAAAGGAAATCTGCACTACAATGAAGTCTCACTTCCCCCCGCTCAAAAGGGCCATCTGAAAAAAGTGTAAAATCCAGAAAGGCAGGACAGGCCATGGAGAACTGGGAGCCTTGTTATGCTGATGGGCCGGATGTAAATTGCCAACAACCACTCGGGAGAGGTGTATGGTGTTTCCTGAAACATCTAAAAAACAAAGCAACAGAGCCTAGGGCACTTCCACTTATGGTCCTATAGATTAGGGAAATTAAAATCAAAAAGACACAGCCGCCCCAAAGTTTGGGACGGCTCTGTTTACAAGAACCTCGTTTACGGTACAAGTTCAATATCGCAGAAAGTGAAAAATGGATAAAGAAGTTGTGGTACTTACGTACAATGCAATATCACTCAGCAATGAAATCTATGTCATCAGGCCCGTAGCAGCATAATGAGTGGATTCAGGTATGATGATTCTAACTGAAATAAGTCACACAGAAAAAGAAACATCATAAGATATCATTAATACACGGAATGTAAACTTGGCTACACAGGAACTGGATTACAAAACAGAACAGGGTCTCAAATTTAGGAAACCAACTTATGCTTGCTTAAGGGGAAAGGTGAGTTGGGGTGCTGCATAAAACCAGAGATTGAAATGAGCACAGATAAAGTTCCTTAAGCCAAATATGGAATAGACAAGAACTACTCCTTGCTCAACGAAATGGACTCAACACCCCATATTAAACGCCTAAGAATGTACCTGACTAGTAAGTATCTTAAAACCTATGGATTGCTATGTCTCTGAAAGAAAATCAAGCGTGTGTACAGGGGCATAAACGCAGCAGTGATAGGATTGGAGAGGTTCGGTGAGCAAATGAAGACCCTTTGAAGTCATATTGCATGGTACCCATTCCACGGGTCTCAACTCTCCAGGTTTAAGGGATTCTTCCTTCAGCTAAAACATGCACGTGGAACCCAGAGTATGATCAACCGTGTGATCGGGAGACGTGTTCCAATATGTCTCGGTTCTCGTCCCCTGGTACTCGGATGTAACATTCCAGACGCTTTACAAACACTCTCCCGACTTGGAGAGTCAGTGCCTTTAACCTCCTGTTTGGCCCATTTGCAATTTCTGAGGAAGATGAACAGGAATAGGGAGAACCAATGAGAGACTAGCTGGAGGTGTCTGGACGGGCAAATTTAACTCTCATTTCCCACCAGGAAGAGGAATTAACCAAAGGCTCAGCGTGCCGTGACGGAACCAGATTAGGGCCTGAAGCAATCCTGCGGTGTTGCGGCCAGCTCACAAGAAAGCGAGTTGAAGAAAGGAGCTCAGGGGCACTGTAATTCACAAACCTGCAGACTTATAAATGACAGCTATCGTCCAAAAATATACTGACGTAAGGCTGCCAAGAGGACTTGAAAGCGGGGCAGAATTGCAGGAAACCGATTTCAGGAGGTAGACTGGAATTGCATTTAAAGCATAGGAAAAGAGGCAGAACGTCCACAATGATGCACTTGGCCAAAAAGGGCGTATGCGTTTTTTCCTGAATATATTCAGGAAAAAACGCATACGCCCTTTTTGGCCAACCAAGCAAGCTTGCAAAGGAAATCTGCACTACAATGAAGTCTCACTTCCCCCCGGTCAAAAGGGCCATCTGAAAAAAGTGTAAAATCCAGAAAGGCAGGACAGGCCATGGAGAACTGGGAGCCTTGTTATGCTGATGGGCGGGATGTAAATTGCCAACAGCCACTCGGGAGAGGTGTATGGTGTTTCCTGAAACATCTAAAAAACAAAGCAACAGAGCCTAGGGCACTTCCACTTATGGTCCTGTAGCTTGGGAAATTAAAATCAGAAAGACACAGCCACCCCAAAGTTTGGGACGGCTCTGTTTACAAGAACCTCGTTTACGGTACAAGTTCAATATCGCAGAAAGTGAAAAATGGATAAAGAAGTTGTGGTACTTACGTACAATGCAATATCACTCAGCAATGAAATCTATGTCATCAGGCTCATAGCAGCATAATGAGTGGATTCAGGTATGATGATTCTAACTGAAATAAGTCACACAGAAAAAGAAACATCATAAGATATCACTAATACACAGAATGTAAACTTGGCTACACAGGAACTGGATTACAAAACAGAACAGGGTCTCAAATTTAGAAAACCAACTTATGCTTGCTTAAGGGGAAAGGTGAGTTGGGGTGCTGCATAAAACCAGAGATTGAAATGAGCACAGATAAAGTTCCTTAAGCCAAATATGGAATAGACAAGAACTACTCCTTGCTCAACGAAATGGACTCAACAGCCCATATTAAACACCTAAGAATGTACCTGACTAGTAAGTATCTTAAAACCTATGGATTGCTATGTCTCTGAAAGAGAATCAAGCATGTGTACAGGGGCATAAACGCAGCAGTGATAGGATTGGAGAGGTTCGGTGAGCAAATGAAGACCCTTTGAAGTCATATTGTTTGGTACCCATTCCACGGGTCTCAACTCTCCAGGTTTAAGGGATTCTTCCTTCAGGTAAAACATGCACGTGGAACCCAGAGTATGATCAACAGTGTGATCGGGAGACATGTTCCAATATGTCTCAGTTCTCGTCCCCTGGTACTCAGGTGCAACATTCCAGATGCTTTACTAACACTCTCCCGACTTGGAGAGTCAGTGCCTTTAACCTCCTGTTTGGCCCATTTGCAATTTCTGAGGAAAATGAACAGGAATAGGGAGAACCAATGA